>NW_024529932.1:7675283-7691448 GCF_017590135.1 Pyrgilauda ruficollis
GGCCCGCCGCCCGCGCCGCCCGGCCCCGGCGCCGCTGCCCTCACGGCCCCGCGGGACGGGGCTCGGCGCGGAGCCCCCGGCTCTGCGGGACGGGGCGCTGTGGTTTGTAAGCGCAGAAGTAACTTGACTTCTAACTAACTAACTAGCTAGCTAGCTAACCCCGGCCCGTGCCGCCGTCCTGTCCCCGCGGGTGCTGCGGCACCGGCCCCCGCACGCCCGGCCGGAGGGAGCGGAGAGCACCGCGGGCACAGCCCCGCACGGCCGGCCGCACCGAGCCGTGTGCGGCGAAGCCCAGTCGCTGCCCTACACCCAATCTCCGGCTAAGCCATCAGGCTTCGTGCCAGTTGTCACAAGTGCTCTATTTACAGAATCGGTGAGTGTGTAAGCGTCTGAAGGAAGGGTGCCAGGAGGATGGACCAGGCTCTTCTCAGTGGTGCCCAGCAATCGGGACAGAGGCAATGGGCACAGAACTTCCACCTGAACAAAAGGAAGAACTTCTCTACTGTGAGGGTGGCCCAGCACTGGAACAGATTGCCCAGAGAAGTTGTGGAGTCTCCGTCACTGGAGAATTCAAGAACTGTCTTGACACAATGCTCTATGATGGCCCTGCTTGAGCAGAGAGGCTGGTCCAGACGACCCACTGTGGTCCCTTCCAATCTGACCCATTCTGTGATCAAAAGAGCTGGAAGGGATACACAAGTTCACCCAAGTCTATTTAGTAGGAGTATTTAGTAGGAAAAGTTTGCATTTCTGCACCTTTTGAGAAGGAATTGGAAAATTTCAGAGTTTCTTTATGTATTTATATAAAACAGAATCTCACATTTCTCTTAAAACATTTAGCCTTTGCCTAAAAATTTACCTTGAGGAAAATTTCACCAAGCTTTTCATACAGGTTTAGAGTCCTGGGAGCTGATGCTTCCTGTTCAACCTGGCCTGCCCTGAGTCATTAGCATGGACAGCCACACCACTGGCCACCAGGGATGGCAGCCCTCCCTTCGCCTTTCTGGGGCACAGGATTTGAAGATAAATTCATATTGCAGAGGATAGGGATCCTGAAGTGTAAGAAGAGCTGTAAAAAAATTTAAGAAATGTGTATACTGTTGTGGAAGTTTTGATAATGCTGACCAAATGTGGCCTGTAGCCTTATTAAATGAATAAATTATGATAGTCATATTAAGGCCTTCTTTTAATTGAAAAGTGGAAAGGAGGTGTTGAATACTCTCCTATTTTGACAAGGTTTCCAGCTTCCAAATGCTCCAATTAGTTTATGATTTTTTTCTTTGCTGTTATTATATGTTCTACGCTATCAGTATTTCAGTATATGGTATTTATTGCACATATGATGGACATGGTTATACAGTTTTGCATATAATATATAATTGTGCCACATAGATCTCATTGTATTATGCACTTTCCATTGCACATATATTCTACAACAGTGCTGAAGTTAGGAGGCCTCCAGCAGGGGCAGTAAAATGTGTGCATTGTGCATTTGTGCTTCAGCCTCTCCACTGCCCAGTCTGTGTATTATGTTACAGGTGTGTAAGTACCAGAGAAGCTGAGATACAGGTAAATATTCTACAGAATGTGACATGAAGACAGCCATTTCTATGAGCCACTGCTCTGTGAACTGATTAATTCTCTTTTGCCCAAACCCTTAAAAATGTGAGCTTTCCCAATTATTTTATATTTTTTATTATTTTCATTTTCTATCAGTTTCTTTTTTAATATATGCTTGCTCTTATCGTCACAGTGATGTTTATAAACTGCTTTGGATGCATAGAGCCAGAAGATGAACTGCTATAGAGAGCTTCATCTCAGGTCTCTTTGATGCAAAGCTTAGACAACAACACAAATCATTAGGATGCTGTACTGCAAATTTTGCTTAACCAGCACTGAAGCTAAATGAAGTTGGGCAGTGTTTTAAAATGCTGTGTTTGAAAATGATGGATTTAGCTGTATTTGCACTTTTCATCCAAACTTACCCAATGTTGCCACAAAAATGTGGGAGTACACAGGATGCAGGAGCACCAGTGTCCTTGTCATGGTCTGGTCTTTTCTAAGTCCCCTTAGGCACCTGGCAGACACTGTGTGACACTTTTGCTGCTGGCCTGGATGGGTCAGCAATGACTGTACTGAGTATGAGAGTTCGTGCATCCTGTCCCAACATGCTCTTGTGCAACAGTTAGGAGTGGGCTAGCCAAGGAATAAAGAGAACTTGAACATCTGAGAAGCAGTGAGACAAGGAAACGCTGGTACTTTTTACTGATGTTAAAAATAGTGTGTGTCTCATTTTGCATGGTTTACACAATGACTGTAATTGTTTGGGTTTTTTTTCCCTGAAGATCTGTGTGTGAATTTTCTGGGAAGTAAAGATATCTGTGAGTCTTAAGGTTTCATAGTATTTTAGTACCACTTCAGGGTGTTTCTACAGGGCTTAGCGTTACACAATATTGTTTTATTTACTTTAATTCTATTACAAATGGATTATTATCAAATTCTGCTGGTAATGAAGATATTAATTATTGATTGGTACTACATTGGCCTGCAGTTTTAATCCTTTGCATGGATTGTAAAAGGCAGAGGGAATGACAATCCCAGACATGTGCACTGCTTCAAAGTGATTTGCAAGGAACAGCTCATTAAGATTTGGATAATCAGTGAAATTCATACCATCATAATATTCTATATATCTTGGAATAAGCTGATTCCAACTTTGAATGAGTAGCATCAGAGAGAAATATGTGTTTTAATGACTTGAAACCAATAAGATGAACCAATAAGATGAACATAGTTTCTTCTAATCTTAGTCAATGAAGGGAAAAAACATGTGATGCTTGATTAGTCCATTTTAAACTCTTCTCCCATCAAACTAGTTCTATTCAGTAGGGACACTAAAACTTACAGTTTTTCTTTCAGTTGGAAATTCTTGTTTATCACTGCTTGGACTGTCACAATGACCTCATGCACAAAATGTGCTGTGAGTCACCAAAGACAATCCTTTTAAAAGGGCAAGAACACTCAGACATCTACCTGTAGCTGAATAAAGAAGCACTGTCAGTGACCAAACTTCTAAGCAAACAGTTGTGGTGTTCACTATCTGGGCTTCACATCACCTTTTCTGTTAATAACAATGGCATTCTGCAGAAATTGCCTGCATGTGGCAATAAAGATTACTGTTGCTTTCACTTAAAGCTGCCCAAGGCTTTGCTATCTTAGTGTCACCAGAACCACCTATCCTGTGCATCTCAGTATGACCCCTTTGTTCTCATGCCAACATTGTCCTTTAGCTTAAATAACCTCTCTCCCTGATGTTTGTTTTTCTCTGATGTGTTTTTTAGACCACAGTGCTATTCCCTCATATTTTCCTTGCTGGAAAACCTTACACTTTCTATGCTGAGGATGGTGTGGGGTGGTGCAGAGTGACTGTTTGCAGGCAGAACCTGCAGGAGGGTTTTTGCTGAGGCCAAATTCCTCCTGGGACACAGAAGCACATGGCATGCGTTAGGCAGAATGTGGCCATTGTTCCTCACACAAGCACAGAGTTGCAGAGAACTGCTGTAGGGAATTATATTTGATCTCCCAGTGGTTTTTGGACAGTGAGAAATTTACTGTTCCATTCACTATGTACTCGGGGAGCTAGAGTTGGGCTGTGAAGCATGGTAGAGTGAAAGAGGATACCACAAGAAAAAACACATTCTACTTTACTGACACTTGTTCACATATGAATCTCTTTTTCAGTGCTCAGTCAGCTTTTCCTCTCTTTTGTTTTAAAAGCTTCTCTGAGAATCAGACTTTTCCGCAGAGAATTGGGGAGAGAAAAATCCCAATAAAATGAACTGTTTAGATGGTCTGATTGATGGAATTTGAGACTTACATATTTTAAAGTTATGTCCTGGCATAGCTGGTTCTTTTAAAACATACAACACAAGCTGTGTGTCAGCAAAATTACTAAAATGATCTGCACAGAGAAGACTTTTCTCTCTGAATAATATGCAGTAATTATTTTTAAATGACAAACTAATATAAATTATTACCAAATAGCTGAACTATTTCCTTGGCAATGAAAACGTAACCAAAATGGACAATTCTCGAAAGTGCTGCAGAGCAGTGCCAGCCCTGGAAGGTTTTTATTACTAAGATTATGACTGGAATATTTTCCACGATTCCTCCCCTCAGTTTTAGTACCTTAATGCTTAGCAATACCACTAAAATTTCCACCTATTGCCCTGCTCACTGTCAGACCTTGGTGCCAGATATGCCTTCTGTCAGTCCCTTCCTGTAAAGAAACCACATGGGGCAGGTGAAAGGGGAAAAAGCCTGCAATGTAGACATTTGCCTTTACGCAGTGTAGACACTATGCAATGTAGACATGGTGCTAGCACAGTTATACCTGACTGTTCTTGCAGCTGTGCCACACAGGTAACCTATCCTTAGGGAGTGCTGGGGTTAGCGAGTCAGCAGGCTGCATCTCTGTGCAGACTCCAGGTCCTTGGTGCTTTCTTTCATCCCACAAATTCCACTACAGTGATGGATATTTCTGCAAGGTCTTAAGGGCTCTGGCAGTGGTTAGGTTCACTTCCCCCTCAGAGCTGTGCAGGGATTGAAGAAATTATCTGTGTCTTCCTTCCACCCTTATCTTGTCCAGTCCTCTACCCTGACTTCATTGCTAGAGGAGGTTCAGTTTGGCCTTCCACAATTTTCATGGAGCAGGAAAGCTCAGTTTGCATAGATTGCAGCGATTTGGAGCCACAGCAATGAGGAATGACAGTAATTGAACTATAGCTGAAATGCCAGGTTCTTTATCTAGACATTGCTTTTATCTACAACTGCAGAGATTTGAAGCCACAGCATGAGGAATGACAGTAATTGAACTATAGCTGAAATGCCAGGTTCTTTATCTAGACATTGCTTTTATCTACAATGTACAGCTTTTGGGTTTAGCTACTTCTACTGTTACCTTTCTGTAGAAGCTCTTCAGCTGCAAGGTGAGCCTTTGGCAGCGTGTGATCAGTTAATCTCAGTTTGAGCTGCCCTTGTGGCTGGTGAGGCTGCTGGGGGCTGCTGTCAGCTGGCTCCTGGGGAGCAGTCATCGCTCTGCTGGTTACACGCTGAGCATCCGTTCCTGCATAACTCAGGCCTGGCCTACAACGTTACTTTCTCTGAGAAGTAAATGAATTAAATACTTGCAAAGACAGTGATCCACTCTAGCAGCTCGGGGTTGGGATTTTGAATTTCTCAGTTTGAGTTTAAATGAAGATTTACCTACCCTTCATAAAGATCCTGCTACTCCCAATAGCCTCCGTGGGTGATGGGCGATTCCTCTTTTAGACTTTTAATTTCATTCACTTATTTGAAAGATAGTCTCTAGACTCTGAGAAATGAGCAATGCAAATTTTTGTAATTGACAACTGTTTTTTGATATTTAATGATTTCTTAAACAGTCGACCATGTTTGTGGTAAGGTTCCATGCCCATGTAGACAATAAACCCTCAGCCTTCCTTCTTTTTCTTCAGGACTGAATAAAGGCTGCTGAAATTGCTGTGCCAACTCTGTGTAAAAAGCAAAGGTGGAGACTTGGAGGAGCTCCCATTGTGCTGGGGTCTTCAGTGAGGGAAAAAGCACTCTTCCTGGATGTTAATTATGTAAAAAGAGGGCAATGAAGCATGTACTCCCTAAGGGAGCTGAAATGCTGAGACTGAAATATCTGTGATCATGGTGCATCCACCCACCCTCGCTTTCAGACAGGCGGCTTGGGTACCGTCTGAGGCAGAAGGGATCTCAGCACAGAGCAGCACAGCGTGCCTGGGGGCTCAGTCAAGCCTGCATCATTTTCTCTGAGCACAGGACAGTCGCCAGTTTGAAGTTAGATCGGTGACTCTATTCCATACTGAAGGCATAAATGAACAAAACTAAATCTAAATCTTTTCCTTGATTGATTCCTAAGGTATGAGGCTAGTTTCTGCTTCTTACATGGGATAGATACAATTATAAGCAAGCCAAAATATCTTAAGAATTCAAGTTTAAAATATTTTAATGAGCAGAGGAAAATATTTACTCTTCTTTATCAAAATTGAAATAAAAGCAATGAAAATTTAAATATTTTAGGAGTCCAAAACAATACTTTTTATCCATTCATTTGCCAGGGCTATGAATCCAAATAAAACCTTTGTCAAGGTTTTTCAACATTTTTCAATTCCTAACTGGGATTGACCAAATCTTAATTTACAAAGTTTGTGTTTTCTTATTAAGTATTTTCTATTTTAAATTTGGCTACCATGTAAGATTTTTCTAATTTCTGTAATTTCTGGGAATTTAATTTTGTTGTCAATATTCATGCTTCCTTGGGGGGAAAAATAATATACATGCACTGAACTATCACCCATTCTACAGCTTATTCAAGCTGTTACTTACATATCATCTTGCAAAGCATCTGAAAAGAAAATAACGCATTTTGACAAATTATCTGTTTATCAGACATTTCTATCAACGGCAAGTGTGTAGTGAGAAGATGCAGTAGTGGTTTAATATATCATAAAGACAGACAGTGTTTGAAAGTACATGTTAATCTACATTTTCAGGAATTACAAATAAGACAACTACATGTACAGTACTTTAAAATGTAGTGAACTTCTCTTCTAGTTGCATGGCCAATACCAGTTCCTTACACAGGTGAATCTGGTTAAAAGCTCTATTCCCAGTGTAATAAACGTGACACCACAGGTACAACATTGACAACAGAGATTAAGGCTCTGTTCTGATGATTGTTTCTCTGTGCATACCTCCCCACCACTCCCCTCTTCTCCCAGTCCTTTTTCCCCCAATACAACCAATTTTTTTTTCATACAGAATGAAAAGCTCATTGGCTCCAGAGTATTCAGGAAGAAAAATTTAAGATACAAGATTTTAATCTAAAAAGAATGAAATATGCAATGAAATGTAGATTCACAGCAATACCTGGCACTTGTAAGGCTGTTTTGATTTTAGTTTTCTGTTATTGTTATTTGGGTATGTCAGAAGTATCCACATCCCGTGGTGCTAAACACTCAAAACCAGGTAGCACACAGAGGATAGAGTCCAGGACTGAAGATCATACAGACTGATTTGGTCTCAGCAGTTTTTGTGAATTTGAGGAAGAACAATCATCTCTACATTTGAGACACAGAAGGTGAGGTGCAAAAACCACAAATATCTTGCTCAGAAAAACACAGTGAACCAGTGGTGGACTTTGGCTCTGTTGACTCCCAGTCACTGATTTATTTAATTAAATAAATCAATTAAACAACAAAGATGCTTTTTGCACAACATAAGCCTCATATCATAAGGAGATCAGTAACAAATGCTCGCAGCCTGATTCTGCACTACCTTTTGGTATCTGTAGTCATGTTTTCTTTGTAAAGAGGGCTTAAAATGCCCTACAAAGTTGATTTGGTGTCAATACATGTAGTTTCATAGAGAATCAGGTTCACAGAAATTACTTTCTGGCATGCTGAGACTAGAATTATCTGTTCTATTTGCTAATGAATTAAGGCTGATTCCTGTTTATATTAAGGCTTCTGTATCCTTCCATGAACTGTGCCTCAGTGCAAGTAAGACTCAGGCTTTAGAAAGACTTTAAGTTCTAGTTCTCTTTGAAGTCAATGATTTAAGTTGCCCTAAATGTATAAAGTAACCGGAACTAAACAACCTGTCTCCATACTACAAAATATTTGAGAAAGGATTGTAAAAGGATGTAAAAGTAACCTGAGAGAAAACCAATCATATACTTACTGAAGAAGAAAATTAGATTAGATAGACTTGCTGCTTGATCTTGAAAAAGGAGAATTGTACATGATAACACACGTTTATATGAAGATAACTGGCTTGATGTTTGGTGGCTATGATTATGCCAGATAAATTGTAGATGCTTAACTCTGGAGATCAAGTCATCTTTTATACTACTACAATAAAATAGAAATAGATTTATTTGGTATTTACGTGCTAGACCTAGTTTGCATAAAGCTAGTGTGTGTTATATTCAGAGGAGTAGAAGATGACTCCAAGCTCAGTAAAATGCTACATGATCACAGATTTCTCCTACTGTTGTTATTAAAAGCTATTATGTGTTTCTTTCTTAGGAGTTCTCTTACTTTGCTCTCTGTAGACAAGCATTATTTTAGAAATTCTTTCCTCTCCAAATGCTCTCTTTGTAACAGTTTTAGTTTAAAACCTTCAGTTTTTAAACAACAGTTTAACATTTGCTGGCTAAGAATAAAACTGTCCTTGCTCTATTCAAATTTAAGGCCTGAGTTCCCATGGGTTGCAGCACTTTTTAACTTTTTTTACTTCTAGTTAGAAGTAGGTTTATTTTTTAAAGCTAATATGGAATTTGTTTGTGTAAATTAACGTGATTCTGTAGGCATCAGTGTGACGATGATAATTACCCAGCTGAAGATTGGCCACTGAAGTGTAACTCCAGTGGTTGGGAAAGCTGTTTGTACACAAGTCAAATAACAGCTGGATCGTATGTCATGTTATGTTTAGCTTCATTGGCAATTCAGAAAATATTTAATAATAAATACCATTGCTTCTATTCCCCATTTTCATATACAAATAAATCATCTGTTCTAAAACATTCTTTTTCTTTAGTAAGGCTTGTACTCATTGTCATATCAAAAGTGTTTGCTATTGGAGCAATCTTTCAGTTTGCTTTCCTTAGAGTTATCTTTCTTATCAAATTCTACAGCATTCTAATTTTAATGGTCATTAGCAACCCTGCACTTGAGTAAAGAATCACATTAAAAAAGTATAAGGTATAACATTTTCTTGTCCAAAGCTAAGACAGGATGAATAAATTAATGAACTCATCAGATCCTCACCTAACAAGACTTGATTTTAAACAGTATTCAAAAAACAAAGCCCATGTGAAGATGTTGCCATGATGATTATTGCACTTTCTCAGTGTCTTGCTATAGAACTAGGTTTCCCTTTAGCAATATATAATTTATTTTCCTGAAGACCACACAAAGTTATTGTACTCTGTAAAGAAAAAAAGCACTTAAAGTGTTATGGATTATAACCTAGACAGAAGGATAATGGATTATAACCTAGACAGAAGGATACAAAACCAAATTACCATTTTATGATTCAGCTATGCCATGATCTAATATTGTTTCAAAATTATTTTTCTGTCATTTAGATTGGCATCATCTTCTAAACACCCCATGGGCTCTTTGGCATGCTACAAACTCAGCAGACGCACTGTCTCCTGGGTTTTACAGCTTCTTCTGATGAATGTACAACATTTGGAACAAAGCCACTCTTGACACCTTCCCATCCATCTTGTATTGAGATTTCTCCATTTTTTACAAGTTCATAGATATCTCGTGTAAGAATTGTGAAGGACTCTTCAACATTTGTGGCATCTTTTGCTGAAGTTTCTATATATTTCATACCACAGTCAGATGAGAGTTTTTCAGCTTCTTCTCTTGTAACCTCGCGCTGTGACACTAAGTCACATTTGTGTCCTACTAACAGGAACACAATCTGAAAGGGCTGCACGTGCATTTTTGCTTCTTCCAGCCAGTCCTTCACATGCTCAAAAGATCGTCGATTTGTGATGTCAAACACTAGTAGGCCACCCACAGAATTGCGATAATAAGAGCGTGTTATTGATCTATGAAGGGAAAAAAAAAAGAAAAAGGAAAATTAAAAGGCATTTTCACTTTATTCATAAAGCAATTACTTGTATTACTTTTCCATATGGCAATGTGTTTTTATCTTTTATAAGTTTTATTAAATAACTTTCCTTTTTTAAAGCTGATTGAAATTTATTAATTCATCTACTAGACTACTATTTTTTTTCCTACATTCAAAATTCACTTTCTAAACATTCCTGAACCCAACACCTCCAGGGCAAATATTGAATGCTGAATGATTCTGTAAAGTGGTCTTTCTTAGCAAACTGTGGGACATGTTCACAGAAGAAAAGATACATACTTTTGGTGTAAAGTCTGAGTCCTTCAGCTTCATATAAGCATGCACTTCACTTCGTTGTAATCAATTATTTCAGACTAAAATATGTACACATATGTCAAGAAACCTGGAGCCCAAACTTGCCAATGTTCAAGTATATCCTTTAGCACTCCTTGCAGAAGCATTCTTTAAAAGAATGTTTATATAGCTAATCATAACTCTTTGTGCTTGCAGAAGTCAATGGGTAGCAGGCAAAGAAAGGAAACTCCCTGAACAAAACTGTCCAAAAGTTTTGAGTGAGCTGGGCAAACACAAACTTATTTCAGGCAAGGGACACATCTACGTCCAGCATCTCTCTCACAGAGAGGTTCAAAAGCTCTTTATATTTTATACATTTGCAATTTTTTAGCATGAGGGCTGGCAAGAGTTATTTTTCTACTTTTGGGCTCTCTAAGCTCCAGAACATTCACTGGAAGGAATTTTGGAAGTAGGAAACTCTTCTGGTTGAAAAAAAATTTAATGTGCTCTAGAATAAGGAAAAGAAGTTAGAATGTAGAGAGAGTGAAAGATACAGGAACTAAACAATTATTTTCAGTCTCTAATCATAAGCAGTAGGAGAGAATGGAGAAGGTGAGAAGAGACATTTTAAAGGAAGTGACAGCCTACCAAGGAATGTACACAAGCACTTATTGCTGGCATAAATATATAAGTAGTGTATATATAAGTATTCTCCAAATGAAATGAGAAGCACAATCTCTAAACAGTCATTATTTGAAATCATAACCTAAGCTAAGAATTAATTCCATTTTATCTCATGATTATGAAGAGCATGCTGATGCCAAAACCTCAAAACTTTAGGAAGCAGGATGAACTGTACACAATAGCACAACTTTTTATAACAGTAGCTCTCTCCAATTCTCAGTTCATCACATTTCATAGAGTTTTTGATGACCATTTGAACACAGAGGTATGATTAGCAGCAATAGTCCTATTACAGATAGGTAAGTGCACAGATAAAGAAGACTTAGATTTCTTGGCATATCCAAATTCATTTAGCCACAGCAAACAGCATTTGAAATGGTTTTATTTAGATAAGAAGGAGGGGCTGTTTCTCCTAATGCTTAGAAAGATCTTTTCTACATTCCCAGCAATAGAGTCCATGCAGTGTCTCTGAATGTGAAGACAACAGGATCTTAACCTCAGATTAATTCAACAGGCCTGGATATGAAAAAATGGCACACTGCTTCACAAAATTGTTTAAGAACGTAAGTGAGGGATGTCACATTTTGTGAAGTATTAAATACAAGTATCATAAGGATCTGTTTCTGGTTTTCTTAACCATTTTTTTTCCTTTAGAGTGTCTGCAAACACAAATGAAGGCAGAAAAATAGTTCAGATAGTTCTAGTAAGAGCAAATGTGGATGACAAAAATGGGATTTGTTATGGAGAAGTGAAAGCTAATACAACCTACTTTCATTAAAAAAGCAAAACAAAACAAAACACCCAAACAACCCTGCTCCCACTCCAAACCTTGAGAACAAAGGAATGCATTAGCCAGGAAAGAAAGTAGGTTAGTATTGAAAATGCAATGCATCATCTGCCAAGTTTTTCTATATAAAAAGATGTTGTATCATGTATCTATGAACTGGAGTACTGAAACACAGATCTCTGTGTGTTTTTGGATACTTATACACAGCAGTGGTCAGTACCCTCATCTCTTTCAAGTTCCTTCTGCAGAGATGTCCTAATTTACAGTAGCTGATGATCTAAACCATTATATTGAATTATGTGTATGTATTGCTTTTAAAGGAGATGACTAAAAAGTATTCTGTAACTTTGTGCTGTACATCACAAAAACTGGGTGAATATACTGGAGAGACAACAGTAATTTTTTCTGTACTTCAGGTATGTATAATTTGAAACTGCTTTTCTCATTACCAAAAAAAAAAAAAAAAAAAAAAAAAAAAAAATTGTATGACAGAGGGCCTTTAGAAAACAGCAACTCAAGAAAAAATAATACAATTTTTTTAAAGAAACATCAATACATACAATATCATTTTATGTGGTTTTCTAAAGTCAGAGGATCATAGAACCACAGAATCTTTTAGGCTGGGAAAGATCTTTAAGATCATTGACTCTGATTGTTAATTCAGCACTGCACAGTCCAGCACTCTACCACTTCCTTGAGTTGACACACCTACACATATTTAAATAACTCCAGGGATGATGATGCCACCACTTCCCAATGCAACCCATCCCAGTGCTTGCTTTTACACTTCATGAGCCAGCAGTGCCCTGGCAGCCAGAAGGGCCAACCCCGTCCTGGGGGCATCAGGCACAGCATGGCCAGCCGGGCAGGGGGGGGGATTGTCCTGCTCTGCTCTGCTCTGGGGCAGCCTCACCTCCAGTGCTGGGGCAGTTCTGGGTGCCACCAGATAAAAAAGACATTAAACTATGGGAGAGTATCCAAAGGAGAGCAATGAGGATGGAGAAAGGCTTTGAGGGGAAACCATACAAGGAGTGGCTGAGGTCACTGGATGTGTTCAGAGGAGACTGGAGGAGTCTGAGGGGAGATGTCATTGCAGTCTGCAGCTCCCTTGTGAGGGGACGAGGAGGGGCAGGCACTGATCTGTTCTCTGTGGTGAGCAGTGCCAGGACCCAAGGGAATGGCCTGAAGCTGTGTCGGGGGAGGTTCAGGTTGGCTATCAGGGACAGGTTCTTCACCCAGAGGGTGTTTGGGCACTGGAACAGGCTCCCCAGGGAAGCGGTCACAGCACCAGCCTGGCAGAGCTCAAGGAGCACTAGGACTATGTTCTGTGGCATATGGTTTGTTTCTTGAGGTCATCCTGTGCAGGGTCAGGAGCTGGACTTCGACGGTCCTTGTGGGTCCCTTCCAACTCAGGGTATACTATGATTATATGATTCTTTGTATAATCACATCAGACTATGGCTTTAGGGAGGCTTTAAGTCAGTCACAGTGTTTCCTTTTCATTATGATCTTACTGATCTTTACCAGATGAACCAAACTTTCACTAAAAGCTTTATCTAATTTTGAAGAGTTATTTTTATACTATGACTAAAGACTACATTGTAATGCAATAATTTTGAAAATACATATTGCTTACTGAAAAAGAATAGGATAGTGATTTATTTTCAAGATGTACTAGAAACAGAATGTGTCTAATATCCTGGTCTACTAAAAGGTGGGTTAATGGAAGCATCCCTGCAATATTTTGTCCCTACTGAAATAAACTCAGTCTTAGCACCACGAGCATTTTATGGCATTGGAGGTTTCATGATTTAAATATATTATTGGATTTAAATACAGGAAAATTAAACAAACAAACAAAAACCATAGCAAAGTAGATGATGTAAAACACAGACAAAGTAGCAGATTGCTCTAAATGACTGATCTGAAGATAGAAAGAAACTGAGGATGTGCCCTTCATTTACATTAATCTGCATTACAGACCTGAGTCTATACTAAGCAAGTCTGTAGGTCCTTGTCCTAGTGAGATGTTAAAGGTGTTACTGACTATCTTGTTATTGTCCATGTGGCACCTCAAACAATGAGAGATTCTGCTTAGTGATGCCTGATTGATGTCAAAATAAATATATTCAATAGCTGCTATTTCAGGGCATGTTAAAGATGATTTCTAAGTCAATGTATGAAATCCAGTTCAAATACAGAATCATCAGTGAGCTAGAGACATGTAAGAATTTTTCCCAAATAACTCCTCCAAGGAAGTACATGACATCTTTCAAGAGAGTGTGATGGCAGGTGTGTCACATCTTCCTTTCCCCCTGGGAGTGTCCCTAATGCCTGGGACCAAAAGAAAGGGGTTATTATGAAGCAAGTAGTTTTCCCTGCATGCAGGAAACTCCCCAGGGAGCTTTAAAGACAGGTTTTACCTCCTCTAAAATCCCAATGCAAGTGAGCCAGAGCAGAACTGGGAATCAGAACTGCAAACTGCTTGGTGTTTGCCAGTATTAGATAATTTCTTGGAGTAATTAGCTCTTGCCTAAGATTGTCTTCGCCTGTGATCTGTAGTGTTCTCCATCAGCAGAGAACACAACATTGTAACCTGTGGTGTAAGGTAGTAAAATATTTATAATTTATTTGACTAACATAAAACAGACTATGCAATAAACACTATTATATTTAGTACACCAACTGACAAGAAACTCTTAGCAGAAAAACAAATGCAAATATTTAAAACTACTTTCTTCAGGTTGTATCTACTGAGTATTAGAAAAAACACATGAGGTAAATTTAAGAGCAGCTGACTGCATGACTCATCAGTGTATATTCCCTGAGCATTCCAGGGTTAAAGGATTGCCATAATTTGTTTTTAAATGTATGCAAGATTCTGTGCATTTGCATTTCTTTAAGTCAAATGTCTTGTCATTGGCCATCCTGGTTATTTGTCAACAAATTCAAAATAAAGAGATTGTACACTCTTAGACACTTATTTACAGGCATTCTACATTCTGTCTGGAATGCACAGAGGGTGAAAAATGCTAAGAGCTTTCCATTAACACTGTTAATTTCTTTGCTAACCCTTCAGAAGCCTACCTGCAAAAATACATCTGAGTTGTGACTCATGCAAGCCCAGGAAAGATGTTTGTTTCACTCTAATGCTTATTATAAAGAAAAAAAAAGTTATTGTCCCCCAGTAAAACAGTGCAATCCCATCTCTTCAGCTGGGTGTGGGCATCTGCACAATTGTTTCAAGAGAAGACAGGGAGTTCAGAGGAATTGATTCTGGCCAGTGAAGGGGCCCATTTTAATCCTCCTGCCAGCATTCCAGTAACAACAGGTGTGTGGGTCAGGTACATGGAGATGGGCTACGCGTTTGCCCATGAACTCCTATCTATTGAACCCCAAGTCCAAACTAAAATCCATGCACAACTTGCCTGAAGCGGCAAGCACTACCAATACAACAGAGACACAAGAGTGAGTGAGTGACAGTATCAACTTGTAAACTGGGAAATGACAGACTTTTCTGGGAGGGGAAAAGAGGGTAGTTTTGCTCTGGTTTGTAACAGAGGGGAGAAAGGAGAGTATTTAATACTCTGTGCAGCATTTGAGCTAGTTTAGCTACATTATAAATGGTAGCAGTATTAGTGAAGACTCCTGGTAACAATCAGTGCACAGCAGGTGCAGAAGGCAGACAAAACACTGAAATAAGGGACTGTAGCTGGCTGCCCAGTGGCTTCCACACTGCCATGGGCTGCACTGGTGCAGACGTTGCTGTGCTGGAAGGCGGAAGAGCTGGGAGGTGGCCTGCTCTCCAGATTGCATGGGAGAGTTAATGGCAGAGCGAAATATTGCAGGGGAGGATGAGTTCGGAGGTGATGACAAAGTAAGAAATGCAGAGTTAGGCAGAGGCCTCTTGCAGCAATGAAAGAAAAAACATGGTGGAGAGATTGCTAGGTTAGGTCCAGGACTTCAAGGGAAAGATGAGAGAGGGAAGAAGAAACAGGACAAGACCACTTGTTACCCTACAGTGAGTGCTGGGAGGAGAAGGGTAGCTGCTCCCTGGTGTGTCTGAAGGGAAAGGGTGGGGAAGGAAACTCCTGGGAAGGAACTTGTGGGCACTGGGGCAAGAAGGATGGTGGGCCACGGGGCAGCTAGGACCACTGGCAGGCAATGAGGTGGAGGACTCTTTGGGGCACAACAACAAAATGGGTGCAGGGAAATTCTGCTGAGGGGCAAGGCAAAGTCCTTAGGGCAGGGGATGTGTCAGATGAGGAGGGTACAGGGTCGGGAGGGCATCAGGGTGTGCCCGGAGGCCGGAAGATTTGGGGAGAGAGCAGGAGGGAATGTGGGTAAGATCCCAGGTCCTGTACCTGAACCGCTCCTGCCCCGCCGTATCCCAGAGCTGTAGCTTGATCCTCTTGCCGGGCTCGATCTCTACCAGCCGGGAGAAGAAGTCCACCCCCACGGTGGGGTCGGAGTGCAGCGGCCCCGGGAAGCGGCCCTCGGTGAAGCGGTGCAAGAGACAAGACTTGCCCACCGTGGAGTCGCCCAGCACGATCAGCCGGAACTGGTATATCCAGATCGCCGCGTCCATGGCGGCCCCGGCCTGGCCCGGTTCTGCCTTGGGGCTTTTCCTGGGGCTCCTGCGCGGCCGGTGCCTGCACCGCGCCCCGATCGCCCCCACGCCCGGCATCGGCGCGGCGGGCGGGCGGCGGCGGGCGCTGCGCG
>NW_024529932.1:7691490-7784066 GCF_017590135.1 Pyrgilauda ruficollis
GCTGGGGCTGCCGCTGGGCGGTGGCGCGGCCGAGCCGCCCGCCGGGGCCGCCCTCCCACCGTGCCGTCATGTGCGCGGCCAGACGGGCCCTCCTCCGCCGCACCGAGCGCCGAGGGAACGCTGCCTTGGGGCTACAGCCCGTGCCCGGCGTCCAGCTCCCCCCGCGGGCAACAAGTGCAGGGTTGGGCCGGGAGGAGGGGGATGCTGGGGCAGGGCGCCAGGCTGGCATGGAAAATCGTGGGAGAGAGACTGTTAAAGCAAGACTTTCACAAAGAAATTGGGAGCAGAAAGGAAATACTGGGCGAGCTGTGGAGGAACCAGATCAGCAGGTGAAAAAGAGGCACGGGCCTGGAAAGGAAGGTGTCCGGTGGGGTGGGAGCTGGGCAGGCCAACAGATGGGGAGGAACAAGTGCCAGATTGTAATGATGTGCTGGGAAAGTGGCAGAAGGGAAAAGAAGAGTTAGCAATCTAGTTATCCCCAGAGAGAATCATACAAACTGCCTAGAGAATGGACATAATACTGGAAATGACAGGGACGTACATTCTTCATTTCCCAGTGGAACAAACTGCATGTATTTGGCCTTGGTGAAAGTTCCTTTACCCAAAGAAATAGACGAATTGTGTCAGAAGAGATTCCCGCGTCAGAGAAATTTCTTTGCCCTCCTGGGATCTTCAGCTGACTATCATGTTATGATAAATCTGCTGAGCAATAGATTCCTCAGATTTCTTTTAAGTCTCAGAACCACATGGAATAACAAACACTAACAGTCCTCAGATGGCTGGTAAGGGCATTAGAGTCAAATAAAAGGAAATTGTTGGACTTCTGGTAAACAGAATTGCATCAGTTTCTTCTGTAGTTTGGGCTGGGGTGAGGGAGCCACAGGCAGTGAGCCTGAAAACCCAGCTGAGTAGGCTGGGACAGCTGGGAAGTAGGTGTTGTTGGCAGAAGGTCAGCAGCAAGTGGATACTGGTATGAATAGGCACTTTGACAAAGAAAAGGACAGGGAGAGGAGATGGGTGACATTATTTTTCACACAGACTGTTTTCCTCTGTCCACGTTGAGCACAAATGCAGCTAAACCCCTAAGTACCTGTGGTTGGTTAGAGGCATGTCTGAAACCACATTTCTTCTGTAAGTCTTTGGGGCAATTTGCTGTGACAAGTATCGCATTGCCTGAGTCTGGTATTGTTACTGTGATGTGTTACTTGGTCACCACTGTGAGACAGGTAGATTTTCCTCGTAGGCTTGGGCAGATCTTGCAGCTCCACAGATGGATGAGTGAGACTAAGGACAGGGTGAAGTCGAAAGAGGGGTTGCATGCACTGCTCAGGAGATGATGTCTCCCAGCTCCAAAATGAGTTTGTCTGGGATATGAATGGGTGGCTGGTCCTGGGGAACAGATCCAGATGACCCCAGAACCTTCCAGCAAAGATGTGGCCTGGCAGTCTAGAAGCTGTAAAAGGCAGAGCCAGGAGCTGCCAGAGGGATTTGTCTTGTTATGCATGCTGAGCTGAAGCCAGCAGAGCAAGATGTCACCTGCTCCAAGAATCTCTTCTCTCCAGGGACCTTTCAGGCTGTCCAGTCAGTCCCTGGGATGTAGTGATTCTGTGTCTGCATGAATCTCTGTGTTCCCTTTTGACTCCTATACATTTCTCCCTTTTACTTTCAACAGCTCTTCTTAAAACAAACTGAACATAGCTTGTACTGGACTAGTTGCTCCTTTAAGTAGCAATTAAAATAAAACTGTGTTGATAATGATAATGATAAATGAACTCTCATAAGCCTGAAATCAGTGAATTTCTTGCAGTTCTTCATGGGCATAATTACAGGTGATTCCTGGGAGTCTTCCCTAAGTGTTCTGAAAAGAGTGGCACTTACATACAAGAAGTATTCGCATGTGAAACAGATGTTCAAGGTACATGATCTCAGTAGTTCTGGTACTTCCCAAATGTGAATACTGAAAAATTTCAAGTGGACTTTGTTCACTGTATAATACCTGGATCAGACGCACAGCAGATTGCTGTCCTTTGTACATCTGGGCTGGAAGAACCCCACACTAATCAGCTACACAGCTCATTTCATTCCTAACAGGTGAACAAAGCCAATTTGCCTAGGGCATTTACAGTTGAGCTAAATATGTCTCCAAATATTATCAGGCCTCCAGAGTCAGGTCTGTCTAGCTAAGCTTGTCATTGTAGAAAGGCTGTGGCATATACATATCTAAAGCAAAAACTTTTATCTTCATTTGTGATCTTTTGAATGTCATATGATCAATGCTACCTAAAGAATCTGCATTTGTATTGTCTGTTTTGAAGTGAACTCAGTGGGTGAATTTTATGTCCAAGTCATTAAGTTTTTGTTCATTTACTGGTGACTACAGAGGCCCCGACAGCATGCAATTCTCACAAAGATCTCAGACCAGCAGTCAGAAGAAGCAATCAGAAACTGCTGTTTTGAGGAGCTGGGATGGTTAGGTCAAAGTGGTTAAAGTAACAACATGAACCTGATTTTCCTTCAGACAGTTTCTACCACTTGTGCATTGGCAGCTTCAATATGCTCTTTCCAGAGAGGGTGAATCAAACCTAAATTCTGGGGGAAAAAAAAAAGAACCAAACAACGCCAAACTTCCAAATCTTCTCCATTATCACAATTATGACTGCACTAAGCTGCAAATCCAAGATGTTTCAATCTAAAAATTCTTAATTTCTTGTTACATTTTTGACCCAGTATGGATTTTTCTCCAACACTGGTGACTGAGTAGGTGACTACATAGATCACAGCACTCCTGAAGAACATGCTCATATGCTTACATAGAAATTTGGAGAAACATAGATGAAAGCAATAGATTTTTAACCCCTGACAGCCTGTGACTGAGAAACTATGCCTTCTGCTACCACCCAATGATCTAAGAGAACTGAGGGACCAGTCTGGAAGCAAGATGCCATCCATGCCTGTTTTAATTGCCTAGGCTATTAATCTGGAGCTGTTCATTTTTTTTTCACAGAACAAGTTTCAATAGATGCAAACTATTGATTTTTTTTGCTGCAAGCTCTTTTCTGTTGTTAGAGTAGTACTGGAGGTGGGATACTCCCTACTAATTAGCAGTGACTTTACTTCCTTGGAGATGTCATCAAGCCAGCTAGGTTTCACATGATGGTGGGAAGGACATTTCTTAAATGACAACCTCTTAGAAGCTGTCCTTACTTAATGAGGGTGTTCCTTAATGAGGGTGCTGAGATAAATATGTACATAGAAAAACATCGTACAAACCTCAGGAAAAAAAAACAATTTGCCCAACTGAGTTATCAGAATCCATGAATGGACTTATAGAAAAATAAATAAATATCTAAATAAATAAATATCTACATAAAGGTCCACTTTGTGAGGCTATAAAATGGCTCTGTGGAGATGATACAAGTGAAACTACTTGACAGCTGAATGAACTCACAGAGGCAGTTTCAGAGAAGAAGAGAAACACCCATCTGGGACAAGAAAAACTTCTCCTAACTGTTCAGACCTGATCTTCCAGAGGTAACTACAGCATAATTTCAAAGACAAGCCTGGGGGAAAAAATTCCTAACTTAAGAGAGTATTAACAATCAAGGACTGGGTATTTATTCAACAAATGCTTTATAACCATTAGGTATTTTTATATTTTTCCTCACATCTCATCAACTCTTAAGCCCTCCATACTTCACACTGATTAACAGAGTGTACCTGAATTATAGGGCCATCATTGTCTCACCCTGTTGGCCAACTATCTCCTCCCTCAAAATGTTAGGAATATTATGTTATACTCAGAGCAATGACTCACATCTTGATCTTTGCTGTGCCTAGATAAGATGCACTACAAGAAGTGTATATCTCTCCCAAACATCTGTGTATTCCAGGAGCAATAGAAGGCATCTAGCTCTGAAAATCTTGCCATTTTAGACACCTAAGGTGACATCTTAGACAGCCACAGTAACAGAAGCACATCTATTGCAGTAAAGTGTCAGGAAAATACAGCAACATGTAATCTGCTCCACTAAAATACTAAAGTGAATTCATGCACACTGACATGTCAGAGATAATGCCTAAACTGGCTAAACCCTGTCTTTAGGCAGGATTAGATTGCCTTAGGTGAGATAAAGAACCAAACCCCAAATGGAAATTTATTCTGCAACACTGAACAAGTGAATTATTTGTTCTCCTGCCTCACTCTTCCATTTGTCACTTTGAATGGATCCTTCAAGGATTCTATGGGTCTTTTGCTCTGATAAAGTCTGTCTCTTACATTTCCTTTCTCTTTAGGAATGCTGGTGTGTAAAAGAATCTAGATTTCCACTAACAAAAAAGGCTCTTTGTCTGAGATTTGTGGCAGGGACCCCTTGGGCACATTGATCAAAGAGGTACTTCTGTTAGCACTGCATTTCTAGAGGAATCCTATAAGTCATGGCCCACTATCATGGTAATCTGTTTTTGACAGAGTCCCACTTTTGGTCAGATGCAATCTCTGATAATTTCTTAAGAGGTGTATTATTTTTAATTGCCTTCATAAATGTAATTGCTGAGATAATTCAGGATGGGCAAACAAGTCTCCCTGCACTGCTGGCAAATATTTAACAAAGAACTTCCCTGTATGGTAAGTTCTGCTGAGTTTAGCCTATATGGAATAATTGCCCAGACAAATAAGCTGTGATAACATCTACCAAGTTTGAACTGATGAATCCAGTATGAGCTGGTAGCACAAGTAATGTTTCTTCTCGTGTACATTACTTGGATGGAAGGCTGGAGGGTTATAGAAACTCTGGTGGGAATGAATAATTTGCCTCTGGGATGAAGGAAGTCAAAGTTGCTTGGCCTCAGGCTGTGTGATTAGCAGAGCCATTGCCACCTTATACCAATGATTTAATATGAAAAATATTAAATTGTTAAAGTGATAGTCCTTTGGAAGCAACACCACGCGTGGTCATCTGATACCATGTAGGAGCTGAAGCACAAGAACTGCAATGCATGGAAGCTGCACTGTCATCCATAGACCCAGCACATCAACCAGTCAGAGTGAGAGACCTGTTCCTCTGGGATTACCAGTATAGGACTGGTGCGGCTGAAGCTCTGATCTGTGTGGGATGTGTTTGCAGACCAGGAATCATCATTACCCACTTACCCATCCGCTCAGGCAAACTGTGTATCACACCTCATCTCCTCGTGACCATGGGATGCATGGTGTAGATCAGAGACAGCTTTTATTCTAAAAACAGTGACAGCTGCCCTGCAGTCCTGCTTCTGGTGTAAAGGCTTGTCTACTACCCAACTGGAAGTAGGCCCCATGGCCTTTCTCCAGAACACCATCCCCTGTGCTTCCAGTTGAAGCCCCACCTTGTTTACTCTGGAGGTAGAATGAGTGACTTTAGGACAGGAAGCCTTCCCTCTGTCCATGGGAATTCAAAGCCTTTTAAAAGTGAATAAAAATTCTTATAAACTTAAGAGACTGTGTCTCTGCTCAAAAAGCACACATCACATGAGGATATTCAGAATAAAAAAGAAGTTTGTAGAAGGGAATTAGCAGAAATGAGTGTAAAAAATTTTTACAGTTAGGGCAATCATCAGCTCTGTCACCGAGCTACTCAGGGACTTTTTACCCCAAAGAACTTCAAGAAGTGAACCTAAATGAGTACAGCATTTATGGACTAGGTAAATGTTAGGTTATATGACTGAAGGCTCATTCCCATGAACACAAAGGAGCAGAGGCACAATGACAGGCAGGGGAACCCCAGTAACTGCACCAGAGCTGAATGAGCTCCTGGCAGGATTGTTCCAAAGGCTGGAACAGGGGAGCCACCAGCCCTGTGGATTGGGGGTGGCACCCCCAGCTGAGTCAACTGAAGACACTCCCCATCAATGCCTTTACAGACTCAGAGAGAATTACTGCCTACAGGACCATAGGACTCACCACGAGAACATTTTGGGGTTGTACAAGGTTTACTATGGGATGTTTAGGGGAAGGATCAAAGACAGGGAGCAGAAGATCAAACTGGACCTGGACGGAATGAGTACAAAAAAATAGAGAAGAAAGAAGACAAAGGAGCTGGACCTATGTAAGTAGGTTACTGGTCAGTATGCCTGTGCTGAAGGACAGCACTGGCTGAGGCCTTCGCCTGGCCTCCATTCCTGGTGGGGGATGGCTTTGGTGTGCTCAAGGACAGATAGCCAATCTATGCCAATGATCATCAGGAAATGGAAAAGCATCCCAAAAGTAACTGGAAAAGCATCTAGAAGTAACTGAACCAAGGACTGCAAAACAACAACAAATCAGAAAACAAGTGGTGTAATTATCAATGAGGTACTGTCTAACCAATCCTATAGCTAAGGACATGGAAGAGTACTGGAGTAACTGGAGGGACTGAAAAATGACCCTGGGGAGGGAAGGCCTATGACTCTGCTCCAAGATGCAGGACTAAATCTGTAGCTTCTGAGTTCAGAGAGCTGAAAAGAGTGAGGGAAACCCAAGACTCTCCCATGTTCCTGTGCTAGGATGCCAGAACATGGCAGGAACAACCACACAGACCCACCCATGCTTCCTTCAGGATTGCACCATGTCTCCTGCAGAATGAGGATCTTGTGAATGAAACCACAATACTAGCCTGCCCAACTGCTCCACTTCATTGCACCATCTCTCCCATGGCACAGGGAAGTCATATCATTTGCAGAATGTCATATATATCTGTCTACTACACATAAGCAGCAGGTTGGGGAAGGGGCTATACGGATAAGCTTCTGTGGGAAGGTCACAGCCACACTGGACACAGCCAGTCTCCTCCTGACACGCTGCAGACCATAGCTGAGCACATCAGCCAAGCTTCTTGGTGGCTCGGAGTCACCAGATGGGTTTGTAGCACCTCTGAAACATCTGTTTTAGAAAGGGCAGAAAGCACCAGGAGGGAAGGAAAAATGACCAGAAGTATAGCAATAACCATGCCTGAGCAGGGCCCACCTGGCATGACTCTGAAGGGACTGCTGCTGATGGAGGAGCCACTACACACTGATCCCAGTGTCTGCACTGGCCAGTGCCTCACTGAAGGGACTGAGTGCAATGCAAGGTGTGAGGGAACGGGACAACGAAGGAGAGGGGACAGCTGTGCAGAGGGAAGAAGGGTGTTTTTCATGAGGGTTTGTTTGCAGTCCAGTTAAGAACTAGCTCCTGACCATCCTCCCAATAGGTTTTCACTTCTGCCACGCCTTCTGAATCATTTAATGTTAGTGTCAGGAATATACCTGTATCCCAGACTAGACAGTTCTTTAGAAAGAAATACAGACAAGCCTTCCATCAGTGAAGTCCTGCTCCTCATCTCAGGTAAAATACACTATGAATTGAAACAGAACTCAGCAGACCTTCTGACACCAGGAATTAAAAGAAAAACTATTACAAACATGTCAAATCCTCACCCTAACACCTCTCTGGGATCTCTCAAATATAATTCGAGCATCTTTGTTCTCACTCCTTTAATTCTTATGCCCCAGAACATGTCTGAGTTCAAAAGAAAAGCTCTCTGATTTTGCAGGAATCAATCAAAGACATTTAGGGATTATCAATGTTCAAACTTGGAACACTGCCACTCACATGCACGTTGTTCTTTTTTCATTTGCTAAAGAATGTGGTGCGGAACGCAAGGAAAGGAAACGCCTTAAAGCTTCTGTATATGCCACGGCAGACAATGCTGACAAGCAGCACTATCCACTGGAGGGCAGTGAAAGGCTGGGGAAACCTGAGATGAGGCTGAGAATGCTTCTGCCTAAACACAGCTCCTAACTCGAAAGATCGTGAATTGCCTCAAACGGCAAGAAAATGCATAGCTGGCAGAGATTTGGTAGCAGTGGGGCTGCAGGGGAAAGCCGTGTAGGAGAAGGTCTGCCCTTCAGTCACAGCTGGTTCCAGCTGGCTTGGCAACAGATACCACCAACCCACCACATGCCAAAACCTAAACCAATTACAGAAGCATGCAGCACTTCTGTGAAACACATTTAATAAAGCAGCTGCTGGGAGATTTGTGAGGGTACAAGTGATGACACACAAGAAGACATAGGCGCAGAAACATCCTGAGATGACTGCGGTCCATGAAGGCATCCCTGCAGGAGCAGGTACTACACTAAAAGGGACTACAGTCTGGGGAGGAATCCAAACTGCAGCAATTGAAAAGTGTAAGAAATATGAAGCGACAAGGAAAGAAACCACTACTAGATGCTGTAAGGAAAATGCAACTCCTGTTCTAGTGATCTTTGTAAAGCCCACCTGAGCAAGTGCTTTGAGCTAGTGCAGATGAAATAAATTTGTATGAAGAGAGGATGTTGCATTTGTGGTGAAGATTGTGTGCCATGAAGAGATGTATATCAGTGTGAGCACACCTGCAAATATCAAGTTGGATTAGTTGGTGAGAAGGACAAGAGGCTTGGAAGCTGTTAAATGGAGAAGTGTAGGTCTAGGCTGGATACCAGGGAGACCAGAGTGGTCTGACAGTTGGCTCCTGGAGGGACCAAGAGGTCCAACCCAACCACTGGAGAGGCTATGAGGTCAGTGGTCAGCCTGAGACCCATCTGCAGGTTTATGTCTCTGAGTGTGAGTCAGGGAGAGCCAGGAGGAGCCAGGGACAGTTACCGGGAAGATCCATAGTGCACACGTGTAGGCTGTTGGTTTGTGTGGGGTCATGCAAAGTAAAGTGGAAGGCCAAGGGTCCAGGGTCAGTTACTGCACAGAGTGCCTGAATTACACTCGTTCCACAGCCATAATAAAAAAAAAAATCACGATTAAAAAAACCCTTTAACTGCCAAAGATTAGGATGTTTGTGCCTCTGGTGGTGTGCTCAGCTGTGTATATATATATATATATATATATATATAAAATATCCCACCCCAGTACTTACTGCATCTGGCAACAGGGAGTGGTGGCAGCCTCGCCTCTGTTGGACATCCAGCTGCAGCAATCCTCAGGCCAAAAGGTTTCTCTCACAACACAGAAAGAAGCTCAAGCACTTGCAGATAAGTGGTTCTGAACAAAGTACACCACACTAATGCTAGAAGTGGATGCACTGAGCCTCTATTCAGAAGAGTACTTGTCTGGATTGCATGGGCAACAGCCATTTAGTCCACCAACAAAAGGTCACTGTGAATGACTTGCAGCAGAAAAATGCTGAAGCTTCAGTTCACAAATTTTATTTGCAGTGTGCAAGTGCAGAGACAGGATTTGGAAATTTAGCTAACCTGAGAAATTATAGAAAAATCTCTGGAGTATGTCCAACAACGTCACAGCTCCTAAAATATATCTATGCCATAAAACAATGGCATAACATCTGTGTATCTGTAACGTTTCCATGTGTGCCCTCTGAGTCTATTATTGATTTGGCAGAACTTACACCTTAACATTTAGAGTATGACAATGAATGTTAAAGATTTTCCTGGATAAGCAATCATTGAAACCACTTTTTCTTCCTCAAAATATATGCTGTGGTCTGGCATGCCGAATAAGTGTGATATATATACAGAGAAAACTGCTCTTTACTCTTTAAAAATCAAACATTGCCAAAGAAATAGTTAATAATTACCCAGAATTGCAGAGAGAGCTTTTTAACAGAAGAGCACTTGCCTTTCCCCACCCCCCCCCCAGTAGCTTTATAGGACCTTTAGAATAGAATAAAATAGACTAGGACTATTTTTGTTGGAAGGAACCTACAATGATCACCCAGTTCGACTGCCTGACCAAAAGGGCTAATCAAAAGTTAAAGCATGTTATTAAGGGCATTCTCCAAATGCCTCAAACACTGACAGGTTTGGAGCACTCACCACCTCTCCAAGAAGTTTTCTCCAGTATTTGACCATCCTTTTGGTGAAGAAATTCTTCCTAACATCCAGTCTCAACCCCTTGTGGCACAGCTTTGAACCATTCCCACACATCCTGCCATTGGACACCAGGGCGAAGAGCTCAGCACCTCCCTCTCTACTTCTCCTCCTCAGGAAGCTATGGAGAGAGATTAGTGGTGAGCCTCCTTTTCTCCAAAACAGACAAGCTCATTCAGGGACCTTCACATCCTTCTTAAATTGTGGGGCCCAGAACTGCACGTGGCACTCAAGACAAGGCTACAACAATCCAGAATACAGTGTAATAATCACCTTTAAGCCCAATGCTCCAATCTATCTAGATCCTTCTGCAGGGCCTCCTGTCCCCCGAGAGAGTCAGCAGCACCTCTCAGTTCTGTGTGATCAGCAAACTTGCTAATGGCCTATTCACCCCCTGCATCCAGATCATTAACAAATATATTGAACAGAACTCACTCCAGAACTGAGCCCTGAAGGAGCAACGCTGCTGACCAGTGGCCAGCCAGATGTGGCCCCATTCACTGGAACACTTTGAGCTCTGCCCTTCAGCCCGTTCTTCACCCAGGACACCATGAACCCACTCATCCTACAGCTGGACAGCTTGTCCAGAAGGGAGCTGTACTAGAATCCAGGAAAACTACATCCACTCCTTTTACATCCACTCCTTCCCTTCATTCACTAGGGAGGTGACCCTACCACAGAAAGATACCAAATTACTTAAACAAGAATTTCTCTTTGTGAACCCATGTTGACTACAAATTCTTCTTTAGATGGCTTTTAATAGTATCCAGTATAATCTTCTCCACATTTTTTCCAGGAACTGAAGTTACACTAACAGCTCTGTAGTTCTCTGAGTCTTCCCTCACTTATACTTTTGTAGGTGGGACTAACATCCCGCCAGCAGGGACCTTCCCAGACTCCCAAGACCTTTGGTAGATGATTGTCCTAGGGTGAGGTTATGATGCCTGTATCCCCAGTCGTGTGTTCTGTTGGTGCTGGATGTTATGTACTGTGCCTTCAAGACTGGCTCTGAAGAGCAAGGTTTGTTTTGGTTTGTTATCAGCCTGCTCCCCCACGGCTGTGGGACAGAGAGACGGGACAGTACATAGTGCGGCTTTTGCTTTTGGCTTTGCTTTTTGCTGCTTTGCTTTGCTCATGCTCCTGCTTCGCTCCTGCTTTGCTCTCGCTCTGCTTTTGCTTTTTGCTTCTGTCAGTTTAGCTAAGCCATCCAGATTTTTCCCTGGACTGTTTTTTCCCTTCCCTTCTTGAAACCATCCAAACCTGCTCCGGACTGGGACCTGGGAAACACCGAGAGTTTACATCTTGTGGCTGCAGCAGCTGTCCCCAGCGCCGGAGGGAGCAACAACAGAGCGACACCTCCCAGGAAAGACTTTCTGAATTTGTCATCCTTTTCAGATCGGTGAAAGTGTTGTCATCTGGTATTGTTCATTTTGTGTGCTGGGGGTGTTTTGCTTGTTAAATAAACAGGTTCTTTCCACTTCTCTCTGAGGAATCCTTCCCAAACCAGTGGGGGAAAAGGGCTGTGTGGGTTTGCTTTCTGGGGGAGCCCCCTTTGGAGGTTTTCTCCCAGATTTGCCCTAATCCAGGACAATGATCAAGAGGGGTCCTGCCATCATATCTGCAGGCTCTTTCAGACCTCTGGTGTGAATCTCATCAGGCCCCACGGACTTGTGAGCATTCACCCGGTAGAACTGCTCCTCTGCAACTTCAGTGTCCACAAACGGAAGGTCACTGCTCCCACACTCGTGGTCCTTAAATTCAGGGGGCAGGGCAGCCCAAGGACTATCATTATTAAGGGTTGAGGACAAAAAAGAGCTTTGAATGCTTTCATTACCGCTGAAGTTGCCACGCATGTTGCCTTTCTTGCTTGGAAAGAGCGGGGATTTCTTCCAGGCTCTGAGGGACCCTTGCGGCAGGCATCACTGGAAATCTGGGATCGCCTCATGGAGCTGAGCGTGGGTGTTGGCGAGCAAGTGCTTCCTGGGACACTGGCAGCTAATGGCATCCTGGCCTGGATCAGCACTGGTGTGGCAGCAGGAGCAGGGCAGTGACCGTCCCCCTGTACTCAGCACTGCTGAGGCCACAGCTCCAATCCTGTGCTCAGCTCTGGGCCCCTCACTGCAGGAAAGACATTGAGGGGCTGGAGCGTGTCCAGGGAAGGAGGCACAAGGGCACAAGCGTGTCCTGGGACACAAGTCTGTGAAGAGCAGCTGAGGGAGCTGGGGGTGTCTATCCTGAAGAAAGGAGGCTCAGGGGGACCTGACTGCTCTCCAGAGCTGCCTGAAAGGTGTGGCCAGGCTGGGGTGGGTCCCTCCTCTCAGGTAATAAATGACAGAACAAGAGGAAATGGTTTCAAGTTGCACCAAGGGAAGCTTATACTGGATATTATGGAGAATTTCTTCCATGAAAGGGTGGTCAGGCATTGGAACAGGGTGCCCAGGGAAGTGGTGCAATTGCCATCTCTGGAAGTGTTACGAAATCGTGTGGCTGTAGCACTTGGGGACATGGTTTAGTGGTGAACACAGTGGTGTCAGGTTAACAGTTGTCCTATATGACCTTACAGGCCTTTTCCAACCTCAGCTGTCCTACAATTCTATCATTTTAACACAAAATTACAGAAAAACTCTACATTTTACCTTCCAAATCTGCACCTTGGCTTAAAACACATTGTCTTTAGCACATTGTGTCCTGTGGAACACACTAGTTTATGTGGCTGCAATAGCAGTTATTAAACTTGGTAAGAAGTTGTAATGGCATGTTGTGCCCATTATGTGCTATGCCAGAGATGAATCTGCATGCACCAAGGGCATTTTAAGATGGGAAAAAAACCCGAATGATTTGACAAAGTTTTTTGTTTTTTTTTTTTTTGCTGAAGCCAAAGGAAAAAAAACCCTTGGTGCTGAGGAGATTCTCACTGATTTTCAGGATCATATCACAGACAGGTTTATAGGTGGATAATTTTTATAAAAAACTTTTTTCTGGGAATAAATTCCAATTGCTGTGATTAGGATGTGTTTCCTACTCTCTCCTCTGTGATGTCTTTGGAAATGACAGTACCGTGTTCACTGCCCCAACAGAAACATTGTCATGAATGTAATTTAGTACAAGCAGTTGTCCATACAAGATTATCAAATAAGCTAGAAGACAATTACCCAGCTGCTTTTAAGAGGGAACACGGGATAAACACGTTCAGCACGTCACTTTTTTTCTGGGAGGTGCTAAACAGGTCTCTTGGCATTACAGATCAATCACCAGCTCTCTTCAGGTCAGACCTGAAGATAAAACCTATTTAGCTTGGTCAACATTTATTGAGCCTCATTAGTATTTTTAAACATTCAGGGTTTTGTGTTTCATTCAAATAGATGCATTTATGCCAAACAGTTGAAAAGACAATTTTTGGGTGTTTTTTTTGCCTTCATCTAGTAGTTACAGCTAGCCAAAGCCAGCTGGCAGGCTCAGTTACCTGGTCCTTTGATTTAGGCTATTTTTCTATGCAAGGAAAATAGAGTGTGACTAGATCAAAGCTGGAGTTCAGATGTATATGTACAGCCTTGGCAGCCACCCTGAATTTATTTCACTCTAACTCAAATCAAAATCTGGCTTGCGATTTCCAAATAGCAGAATGCCTTGTGTTCTTTCTTTTGGTTAAGTTCTGACTGACTTGTAAGGAAACGGGAAAAGGTGTGACTGTTCCAGATAGGTCAAAACACAAGTAAATGCATATTTGACTACAAATTTAGGAAGTTTTTTTTCTTAAGTGTGCATTGTCTAAGATATTGTACTATTTACAGCTCTAGGAAACACAATGGCCTTTTCATAATGCAAAAATAATCAGAGCTATTTGAAAAAGTCTTTAGCTCACTGTTAATGCAATGGAGATAAGAGGAGTTCCCTCCTTAGCATGCTGAGAGAATTGAACAACCATTGGTTTGTACATACTGGTTACAGAATCAGAAGGTGGAATCAGGTCTTGGAAGTGGTCACTGTAACCTGAGACATTTGCTGTGACTGCTGAAGTTATGGCTGATATCACTGGTTTGGAGGGCTGGGCAAGGCTGACAAGAGTTTTGTGGTATAAGTGGGCTGGGTGGTAGTGGTGGACTAAGAGGTAGTGATGGATCAAGGGTTGCTGGGGAGGGGGGCCACATGAAAAATGTGTGTGCCAAACAGAGATCCCACATAAAAGAAATGTAAACCAAAGAAACAGGGCGCACAACAAAAATGACAGTTTAATAAAATAGTGACTTAGTAATAAAGTTGTGGAAGTGATTCCTGTAAATCTGTGTAGCCAAAAAATATAATTTCCCTCTCATAAACTTGCGTTTCAACATAACACTCAATTACTAAGCTTGCTTATATATTAAGGCTATCGGACAAAGAGTATTCTGTGATCAGTCCTAAAATATCTAAGTCTTATGATGGAATAGGAATAGGACTATTCCATAATAGGAATAGGAATGACTAAAATGATCTGGTTACACTTCTTGGAGAAAAATATTTAGGAAAGCACTTCAACACATGAAGCTAAGTGGGTAGTTGATATTTTCCTAGCCTGGCAACTAAGCTCTGCAAGTGTCTCAAAGACCAATATTTTCTTACAGTCATATTGAAAACAAACAAGCAAACAAACACCTGATTAGCATTGCTTATTTTGTGTCAATTTTTGTGAACAACTAAAAAATTTCCCTTGGAATGTATATTAAATCATAGGTTCAAAATGTCTTCCAACATCTTCCCACAAGGTGAAAGTTCAGCTGAAGTAATGCTACAATCAAGGTGCTGCTTGCATCATTTACTCATTAGTGGAATGCCTTGCCAAGATTGAGACAGAGAGTGGAATGCAGCTCCACAGGTCTTGTCTTTGCCTAACGTCTTTGCCTTTTATTCTAGCCTTCACCTCTCTCTCCTCACTTAAAGAAAGTGTTTAGGAACTGTCAGAATAAAAATACAAACTCCTAAACTCCAACATGAATAAAAGAACAGAGAAATTTATCCCCCCCCAACTTTATATACTTAATACTGAAAAAAAATTATTGAAAAAAGATAATTATTTTTCTGAGAAGGAATAATTTATTATTTATTATTTAACTAAAATATTATTTAGCTGAAATTTCTTCAAGTTAGAAATTTCAATGAAATGGCTTTTGGATATGTAGGAATTTTAGAAAAAAAAAAAAGAAGTAAAGCTGTTTAGCTCTGCATTATTTATACAGTGTCTCTTCCCTACAGTATCTTTTTATATGTAGAATAGTTTTATTTTACACCATTCAAATGTCTGGTTTTACTTGTGCTTTACTGGATTGCCAAAAACTAAAAGGAAGAAAAAAAAAATTGGTTTAAGTTCCACACTGAAGTTGATACTCAATCTTTACTTTTCCTCGTGGAACACCTAATATGCTACTACAGAATGCTTTTCCTCCAAGTATGATTTAAAATGTCAGAATGCAAGTTTTTATTTCAAGAACAAAGTCTATCCTAAGAATAAGTAATGCCTCTTTCAATGTACACACAAATAATGAAGAATCAATTGATCAGTAAGAGAATGTAAGTCTTCAGAAGGGACCTGGCAGAATCCATGTTTCTGAGACAATAAATATTAAAACTGCTGAAATCACTCTGCATGGTCACCTTCATTGCTGTGTTCAGCTTTGGTCTCTCCAGTACAAGAATGACAGTGGCATTTAGGAAGGTGTCCAGCAACGGAGACTGCAGCATATGACAGCCAAGGTGGAGCTGAGGGAAGCTGGAGATGAAAGGGGGGATCTTCTTGCAGTCTTCACCTTCCTGATGGCATACTGAATAAGGAGAAAGGCTGACAATCACGATTTGCAACAAGGGAGTTTCTGAGTAGGGAAAAGGATTTATTTATTTATTTATTTATTATCTATTGTATTGTGAGCATTCTTAGACACTGGAAGAAGAAGACAGAGAATTGTGAAATCATCAGCCTTGGAGATATTCAAGCTTAACAGGCCAGGATCCTGAACAACCTGCTCAAGATGACCATGCTTTAAGCAGGGGTTTGGGCTACATAGCCTCCAGGGATCCCTTTCAACTCGAGCTACTCAGAAATTCTGTGAATATCTTTTGGTATATTCTAGGGTCCCTGTCTTAAAAATATTGCATTGATGCTGCCCAAATCTGCAACAGTGCAAATCCAGTTGGATGAAGTGCTATGTGTCTGGCTAAACTTTTTTCAACTTACACTAGTTGATTTAATTAAAGAGTTTCTTCTGCCTGGAATCCGTGTTTTGTTTGTGGTGGATCATCACAATGCTGCCTTAGATGATGTTACCTACAACTTTTTCACCGAGGTGTGAAGGAAAAGTGCCAGTGCCAGTAAGGTGCAAAAACAGTCATGGAAAGATTGTCCCAACTCTTCTGTTAGGTTGGGAGTGAAACGGGGTCTCACCTGCCTGTAAAATACTATCCTACCCTTAAACCTGTTTTAGTTGAGGCCTGGCTCTTCTCAGCCCTAGTCTGTATGTGAGTGGTAAGATTTAAAGATGCACCACACAATGCAAAGTCTGGCATCCACATTCATGCAGGGAATTGTGGATTCTGGCCTTCACTACTCTAAGTTTAGTCTCAATTGCTCTAACAATATCCCATCACAGACAAGCAGCTAAACTGAAATGAATACTACACAGTCTTAATCAAGAAAGATCTCACACTGGCAAGTTTTGCAATTAAATTTACACAGATTTTATTTTTCATGTAATAGCAAGGCTGAATGCAGTATCGTTTTTCTGATAAAAAATGGGGTCAATGTAGTAAAGCGACTATTTTGTTTGTGATTTTCTTTTTAAGACTAAAATTCCAAACCATTCTGTATAGTCCAAAGAGCAGAAGATGCCTGTTGTAGAGGACCTACTGTATCCTGCAGATGAGTCAGAGCCAGAGGTATTGGATGCTATTCCATGAAACAAAGAATTGTGAGAACACAATTCTTTTAAGAGAAAGAAATCTGTCAGAGAGTTGAAGAATATTTTCTTTTATTTCAGGGACAGAAAGTTTTGATTAAAAAAAAATAGCCTTCAATGTGTGCTAAATAGGCTTAAATTTTGATGGTCCTTGGGCTTTATTATGTCTGCCTTTCTGAGACTGAGCTCATGGTTTGAAGCTGTAATCTCCAGTTCTCCCACTAGGTCTTTTAATATTATATATGTTGTGTCAGTGCTGGAAGGTTAAAGATTCGAGGGAGCTGTGTTTGGACTGGGTACAAAACCAGAGTCCTTTGAGATTTTGCTAGTTATTAATGAAAGTAACACCCACGTCGGTTATACACTAAATTTGCAACAAATCCTCACTTTTTTTTAATCTGGGTACAATCCCAAGCAGGGGTTCACATTTCAGGTGAGTGGGAAGTGAGGATGATGTGTGAGATCAGAATTACAGATGCATAGACTTGTGTGGCCTCGTACTGATTGCCCCAAATTGTGTCTGTCTTACCACTTCTGTTGGCTCTGGTGATTCTCAATGACAATCAAGTACCTAAATTCTGTTCTTGATATTTTCTCATAAATAAACCTCACCACATATTGAAATTCTCACCCCTCCTCATTCAGTTACTTTTGCTTAGCAAATACCTTCTTTGACATAACAATACGAAAACATACGTTTCTTCACATTTCCTTCTTGGCAGAGACAGCAGAACCAGCCCTGCACCCCAGGATATGGCAGCACAGAAATAAGGTGTGTTTTTCCACTAAATATCTTAATGTGATGTTTCTCAGATTAATTTTTTGGAGAATTTTAGGGAATATTAGAATATTTTAATTTTTAAATAGTGACTTCCTTTATCTGCAGAATTTTTTTTTTTTTTTTTTTTTTTTTTTTTTTTTTTTAGTAAGGAATCTTTTGGCTATCGGGGCTTTTGCAGTGAACCCATGGAGTCCCACAGATCTTTTTGCACCTTTCTACACATTTGTCTCGAATATGAGTAACCAGCACATACCCTACCTTTCATTAAAAGTTCCCCCAGGACTTTGTACAGTGTAACACATCTCTGTGTTGATTCCAGCTGGTGCATTCTGTGATTCCATTTGCCCTTTGTGCAGCTATCAGGCCTTTCCAGCTCATGACCATCCTAGGAACAAGTGTTTCTTTGCCTTAGTTCCTAAACATTTCCAACTAACGAGCTGTGGTTTTTCTGTTACTAGTTTCCCAATAAATTACATTGTGTTCTGTAGTGATAAATTTCATGTCAGTCCCAAGGCTGCACAGTTCTTTCAAACAGCGTTCAGACATTTTAAACCACCTTCTAACTAGGAGAAGTAGGAAAATAATGACACAGCAGAGAAAAATTACTTTACATCTTATTTTATCGTTCCAGATGTTTATCCTAATTTCACTCATTAGTTTGGCATTTGTTTCCTTCCTTTATTTTTCTAAGAGAAAAGTGATTATGTTGAAGATGTGGTATAAGGCAATGAAAAATTGGAAATTTAAAGACATGCAGTTATTGAAGTAAAAATAAATAACATTTATTATTTCATATTAGAACAGAAGCTTTTACTGAATAAATGCTATCTGAAAAATCACATTGGTATCTTCCCAGAAAAGGCTTAATCACGATAAAATCACTCTATTATTCTAAGAATTTAATGCATTAAACAAAATAAATATCTTTAGAAATTATAATTCTCATATATACCATGAATAAAAGAATAGGAAAAAACCCTCCCAAAATGCTGTGGAGGAAAACATAATCTGACTATGAAGGACCTCTAGTGGCACACATACTTCCAATCAAAAAACCCCTGACATTATGCTTGCTCACCATTTTAGAAAGAATCACTTCTGCAGTTTCAGATTTTGACCTCAATTCATGTAATAATTTTTGTCTTTCCTTCACTTGACACAGATGCAAAAACTATAATTTTGTTACAGAAATGTACAACAAAGTGTCTAGCTGAACAATGGCATTGCCCTTTACTTGTTATCACTGTTATCTACTTTTATCACTTATTCAAACTTATGATTTTCTTAGCAGGAGGAACAGCCTGATAAGACACACTGAAATGAAACTGTTTAGCAAAAAGGAGTTGAAAGCAGATGAGGAAACCAGAGAAATGTCTATCTCGCATTTGTTATGGCTTTTCTAATTCTTTTATTTGTCCTCAGCTCAAAAGTTTGGTTTTTTTAAAAAGAAAAACAGTAAAAAAAGCTATGCTGGTACTTTTGAGTTATCCTTCACCCATTCTAGAAGATATCCAACTATAGGAAATACTTGGATTCTTAGTTCCTTTCAGTCATACTTCAAAACAGTTTGATACTTTAGACACAATTTTTTAATATGAATAATGAATTTTTAAATAATTCAATAAATTTATTGCTAAAAATTCTTAGTCAAAAAGGAGGTGTATACCTACCAGTTGCTCTAGAGGCCCATTAAGCTTCCAAGTACATTCTGCCTGCAGATAAACTAGAGTAATTCCCAGGGATTTCACTCATCCTGGGAAAGACACAGTAAAGTATGTTAGAGTGAAAGCAGTTTTGTAGAGCCCCAGGAGCAGAGTTTCTGTCTCTGAAAGAGGAGCACATCCTTAAAGGCACGCAGTGCCCTGTTCCACTGGTGGGGCGGCACAGGGAGGGGTAACCCCAGTTCTGGGCTGAATGAAGGGTGTCTGCAGGGCCGGGCAGCCTGGCTGGCACACACCGCAGCCACGTGCATCTCTTCACTGCCATGAGGCAAACTCAGGGCACCACAAAGCTCCAGAAGCATACAGCCACAATCACACATGACACGGACCCTGAACTGTAGTAAAGCAGCAGCCTGAAGCAGGAGTAGCTGAACACAAAGTCACGTTTAGACATCTCAAATATCTCTGCATTCATGGCCATGTTGTCCACAAGCCATAAAAATTTCCTGCGATAGCGAAGTTTATTATACTTTGCAATGAACTTAGTCCCCAAAGTCTAACAAACGACACTTTTTACAGTTGTTGCTAGTTTTTTGTTTTGTTTTGTTTGGTGTTATTGTTAAATTTAAATTAAAAAGAGATCAAACTTTATTTTGTTTCATATTTTTAGAATTCATAGATACTCCTCTGGCACGTCAGTCTTTCTGCAGCTGAGCAGCTCTAGGGTAAAGCTCTGTCCTGGCAGTGTCTTTTTGGTATGAGGTTGCTGCAGCCTACCAGTAGCAAGGAATTCCAAGAGCTGAGCTTAAATGGAGACAAAGAGCACCAAAGACATGATTCACCATCTCTGGAAAACTGGCAGCAGATTGCAGACATAGGATGAATTAAATGTGAAGGTAAGAGTACCACAGCTGTGGAACTCAGATATGACAAAATACATAGGGTCTGATAAGTCTGTTTCTTATAAACTTTTTGTTAGTTTAGGTTGTGAAGAATCAGGACCAGCATGACCAGATTCATAACTATCACAACACTGAGACTAATCTTGGCAGACTGATTTCTTGCAGAAGTCAGAGCAGGATTTTTATTGGATTAGAAATTCAAAATTAAAATACCAATAAACTATTCTGTTATACAAATGAAGAAAAAATACATAAAACCTCAGTATAATAAACAAATGAGTATGTATGTTATAAATATAGAAGTATATTTATTAATGCTTTTACAACATGTAATTATACTGCTTTTCTTTCATAATGACCTTTAACATTAGCCCATCACAGAGTGAAAGAGGGTATTTGGGGTCCTCTCCCATGTAGCCTATACCTTAGTGGTTATTTGAGCCTGGGCCCTTGGGGAAAGGGGAGACTAGAATTCACCTTCATTAATGACAGGTACGTGGAAATGTAAAGATAACCTGAAAATGGCACAGTAATGCCCCTTTGACTTCTAAATGGATGAATTTGAGGAGTATCATAGGGAAATAAATGCAATTTGAATGAGAGAACTATGACAGAGAAAAACATATCTGAAAAAAAAGTTATGGTGTTGGGGGGAGAAAGATTAGATCGTGGTGCTCTGGGAGGAAAAGCTGAAGGTAGAGACCAACAGCGTCTTGTGGCAGAAAATCCTTTCTGCCGGCTCAGCGAGAACAGTGACAAATATTTGCCCCAATGAGGGCAGAAGGTTGCTCTTCCTGGAGACACCTTCGGGGTTCAATTCCATCCCATACAGAGCATCATTAGAAGTACAGTTATAAACCCCACCAAATTATGCAAAATGTCACCAGGTTCTCCATGTGAGTTGCCCTGAGATGTGGATGAAAACAAACAGAATGTGAAAAATCCAGAGGCATGGGAAAGAAGCAGCAAAAGAAGTGGGAGTTCAAACGTTGGAAGACTCGAGTCTGCGTAGAAAGCTGCGAGAAGTTGAACTTGAAGGATGTGCAGTGGCTGTTACTCCTGTAACTGGCAGATGCGCCTGAGCTGCCTGCACAGCAACCTGCTGCTGCTGCTGCTGCTGCTGCCAGGCTCCCGCCTGCCCTGGGGCTCGATGCCTGCGCAGGGGCTGGGGGCAAAGCAGCCCTGCAGGGACCCGCACCGGGGCACCGGGCTGGGCTGCTGCCGGGGGTCCCGCGGGAGAGCGGAACACAAACTCGGCGTTGGCGCTGCTAAAGCTCCCCACCTACCCTCAGCGGCTGAAGGAAACCGCAGGGCCGGAGCGCGCCCAGGAGAAGCAACATCAGGGGAGCTCTGATCCCACGCCCCGGCAGTAGCCGTGACCCTCCTGGGGGCGGCCCCTCGGCGGGCACAAAGCCGGCCTCGGCCGCTCTCTGCGGAGCAGTGTGCCGCTGTCCCGGTGCTGCTGCTCATCCCTTCCTTCCGCCGGGTGCCGCCTTCGCAGCGCCCGCCCTCCATCGCTGCCTGCCCGCTGCCGGCGGGCGCGGGGCCGGGGCAGCCGCGCCATGGAGGAGGCGGCCGCTGCTGTCGGGGCACCGCCGCCCGCGACTGCTGCTACTCATGCTGCTCATGCTGCTCATGCTGCTCATGCTGCTGGGGCCGAGCCATCGTCCAGGGCCGCCGCCTGCTCTCCGCGGCGGCTGCTGGCGCTGCTCCGGGCCAAGCTCTGCACCTGGTGAGTCCCCGGCCTCCACGTGGAACGGCGCGGCGCCGGCCTCCGCGCCCGCCGGCTTCCGGGCCGCCCGCCGGAGCGGGGAAGGACGGGAGGAGAGAGGAAGCGTCCGCGCTGCTCTCGGCCCTTCGGCGGGCAGCGCGGTCGGGATGCGGAGGCCGCTCTGCGCCGCCGGGAGCGGCCGCGGGGAATCCGGGCCGGAGCGGCCGCCGCGGTGCGGGCCCGCGGTTACGGGCGGGGGTGCGCGGGGCTGAGCAGAGCCCGGAGCCTTCGGCCCGCCCGGCACAGGGGAGCCCGGGGGAGCTCTGGCCGCTGCCCCGGGAGCGAGCGCTCTGGTGCCGGGGCTGCTCCGGGAGCGCCGCCGAGCTGCCGGCTGCGGATGCTGCTGGGCGGGAGCGCTCAGGGTCGCTTCGGCTGAGCCTGGAATTAGCGAGTGACGTTTTGATTCTGTTGAAGTAGAACTGTGGTCTCACACATAAACACATGCATTTGTCTTTTTTGTTCTTCTGTTTTCTGTTTTTTTCCCCTGCACTTCATCTGTTTTGTAGTTTTCCATCATTATGAAGGACAGGTCATGGGGGATAGCAAAAGTAATAGAACAAAATAAGTGAAACGAGGTGTGGAGTCCAGAAAGACCGATATCCCCACTTCCTCCTTCCGTGAATCAGCTTAGGATAGAGACTCGTTCAGTATATCTCTTGAAATATGAGCACTAGTTAAGCATGGAAAACTTGTGGAAAAACATCTGCCAAGCTGTGCAGACAAGCTGCTACTTCAGAAGCACTGCCTTCCATGAGATCAGGACTGCATCCTCAGACTTCTAGACCATCCATTTACAGTTTCGCTTTTCCTCTAGTGAGGGAAAACAGTCCCTGTTTAAAAGGCTTTTTCTGAGCTATAAGTTTGGTCACTCATAGTTACTGCATAGGATTTCTCAGCCGAAGATGTGCTGGCTTTCCTGCCAGCCTCGTGCTCATGAACTGTAGTCTGGTTGCTGGTGATGGTGTATGCTGGCCAAGAAGAGCCTTATTCAAGTGGACAAAATCTCATCTTCTCTTTTGGTTATAAGTTTTTCTCTTTTCACTCCTCATGCCTGTGAGGAGAGACCCAGAAGGCAAGATAGAAACTTGCTGAGTTGTTCAGTAACCTCACCTATGCTGTTTGTTTTGCCAAAGGCTACACTAAGTGAGTCTATGGAAGGTATTTGAAAGAAAATCAATAGCTTTCACTGAATTTTAAGAACTGTTGTCTGAGATACTGAATTGATATTTTTTCTTATTTTTTTTTTCCTCCAGGTGACAGCAGGCTCAGCCACTTCAGTTTTGTTTGAGTGTTTGAGGCCTTTCTGAGTCATAGGAAGGTTTAATAGTTGTATGTAATAAACTAGGCTGGTTCTGGGTTTTGTTGTGGGTTTTTTCTCCTGCCTTTTTTTTTTTTTTTGAGTAGAACCATTAGAAAATATATTTCTTATTCTTTACTGGTTTTTACCTTTTGCAAGTTAAATTGATGTCAGTTTCAAAGCAGAACATGGAAAAACTAACTTCTGATGATGTTAGTTCTTAAAAATATATTCTGTTTTTCTTAGTTAATTACTAATTATGTTACGGTATGGATTCGGTCTGAACCTGCATTTTGCCTTAAGCACTAGCATGAAAAAGTGAGATCATTGAAATTAAAAGGTCACTTCCTCCCCTGTTTAGGAAGGGTTCAGTAGATAAAGCTAAGTGCAAATACACTCTGTACATGAACAGTGTTGCCAGGCTTTCCCATGTTGGTATTAGATTGATGGCATAAATAAAATGCATATTTGAATAGCTGTATTTATTATGAATTAAAAATTCACACTAAAATTACAGGATTTACTAAACTAATTGCCAGTAAAATTGTGAACTGTGGTATTATTAAATTTTCTTTAACTTCCTCGTATATAAATTGTATTTTAGTATCTTGGTGTCTTTTTTTTTCTGCATTTCACATGGAGCCAAGGAAAGCCAGCCTGAGTTTCTCAGGATGTTGAGAGCTGCACATTGCTCAGTGTACACTTTAGACCAATTTATGGCAAACTTTCATGCTCTAGAAAGTCCCAAAATTACTTTAGTTTTGCTCAAAGCCATAGATACAGCTAGCTAAGTTAAGGTGGCTGAAGGGAGGAGGGGACTAATTACTTAGTAGCTTGCTACCAAGCATTAAAAGCCAACAATAACCTCTGCCCCCCATCTATGAAACAAAAGGCATTTTCAGATCACTTGCATCATCTGAGACTCCAAAGTGAATTAGTCTTTTCCAATGCATTAAAAAAAAAAAAAAAAAAGCTGAGAGGATTAAGTTCTGGCATGGAAATGTTAATAATTAATATGTTTCAAAATCTGATCAATTATTAATAAGAAAGTCACTGTCATCGATACTCATATCAATAACAAAATGAATGGAAACTTGTGTCTTTAAAGCATTTTTCTCAGAAGAAGTTTTCATGCAAAATGCAAACAGGATTTGAAGTTTGCTCTCAAGTTTTACAGAAGATCAAACATATTTTTTAAGATAAGCCATGAGCCCAGTGCATCATGCCAGGAGCATGATGATGTCATCTCAATTTGAAGAAATTATTTTTCCTGCTTTGGTAAATGGTGTGAGGAGAAACCATTGCTGCTTCCTGCTGCACCTGGCATTGGGGAGCAGTCAGGGCAAGAAGTGTCACCTTACACATAGCTGGGAAAGCTGCCAGGTACAGAGCATTTTGGGATTCACAGAAGAAATTTTTTGAGGGCAGTTTTCCACTAAAGACGAAGTCTTTCTGTGTGATTTTTGATGTTAAGATTTTGAATCTGTTCAGGCAAGAAAAAATTCCTTGAATTAAAATAGACGAAAATAGAGACAGGCATGAGGTGTGATGAAGCCTGCTTGCTTTGTTAGACACCTTTGTTACAGTAGAAGTAAATGCTGTAGTACTGCCAAGACATATATTAACTAAATAGCAATAGGGCAGTAACCACAAAGCAAACAGTTCTGGAGGTTCTGGACCTGCCTCTGTAGAAATGCAAGGAGATAATTCCTTAGGTGCTTTGAACTGGGGAAATTTGGTCATTAGAAAAGCTGAGGATCAGTTTAGTGGAGTTACTCCACTTGAAGAGGGCAGATGCGTCTGTCGTGTTTTCAGTAAACGATGGTTGGAGCAGCTCAGTTGTTAACAAATTTGAATGGCAGCAGGTTTTCCCCATTTTACCCTCTCACTGGAACAAGGTCGCTATCCAGTTTGCCGGAATGCTGCATGCAGAGTCCAGGCCTTTGCTGTAGAGAAGGCGCTGTAGCTCAGGAGGAGCAAAGATGCCCCTTGCAGCTCATATCCTAGACAAAAATGTTTAAAGCCCTACCACACAAAAGTCCATGTTCAAGGAGCCTCCTTAAACAACCTTGAGGGGTGGTATTGCCTGTGCTTCTGCCCTTCTCTGGCAACACCCAGCAGGTGAGTGGAGGGGAGTTTGTGTCTGGATTAGGGCTTCTGCCAGCCAAGGCAGCTTTGACCTCTCCTGGTAGCTTATTGACGAGTGCAGTTCATTTTGTGCAGCACACAGGCTTTGCTCCAGTAAAACTGCAGCAGTTTTGCCCAGTCATGCCTCTGTCTAATCCCTTACCTTCACATTTTCCTCCGAGCTAGTCCAAGTGCAGGGTGAGTTTAGTCCAATAAACTGCTAAAGGCTTGCTGTGTTCCTCGAGTGCTGGTGGTGAAGAAGAAACATTTTTCTGCTAGTTGGGAGCAAGAAGCTTTATTTGAATAATAAAAAGTATATGTGTATTTTTTCAAATACCTGAAAACATGTTTTTGTATGTTATTCACCGCAGTGTATCTTCCTTTGAATTTCAGTGGGTCTTCTGTCATTTTACCTGCTGCAAATGAGCCAGAGTTTGTAGGGCTGGCAAAGGGCAAGCTGGGATCCTCATGCCTGCTTGAAATTTTAGCTAATGTGCATCACATTTGTTCTAATGGCAACTGATTAAATTCTTTACATGACCGTGAAAAGATATTTCTGCATCAGCCAGAATAATTAGCCAGAATGTGTCTGAGTTGTTCATTAAATAGCATAGGCCATTGACCAGAATATAAAGAAATGAAAAAGAAATCAGTTAAAATATAACAGAAGTGAAGTTGCTTCATTTTTTTCTCTTGCTGTTTTTAATGAAAACCACCCACCACCCCCCACCATATGCATTTTAGAAATCTGTTCAGAAATGAGAGTGTTTTTCTTTCACACACCAGTAAGAGTTACTCAGATGAGACTGGTCAGTACCTTACAAGATTGTCACATGATATATAACAATCAGAGTGTGAATGTGCACCATTCCTGGGATTGACAAGGCAAGCTGTAGTAAAGCATGGGATTCAAATCTCTTGGAAGTACAGTGTGGCTGGACTTTGTAGAGATTTGCTGTCTCATCAGAATGAACTTGGAGAGAAAAATGTGCCCAGCAGCATTTTCAAAGTCAGAAGAGCGTGGCATCAGGCTGAATTGAAAACAGGATTCATTCAGGTGCGTTAGAGTTTGTGCAAGGAAAATGCTTCCCTTCCAAAAGGAGGGATTGATTGCATGATTGTGGTTGGGTTTAGCACTGTCAAACACACCCTTCTCATTGCCTGCCAGCTGGATTGCACTGCACAGCACAGCAGGGGGAGCTGGTGCTTACTGTGTTGGGGTCACCCACCTTGGGAAGACAGCCAGTGATACTCTCAGGTGGCGTGCCTGACACACGTGGGGAGATGTGGGCACAGGGTAGGTGCAGCATCCTAATGAGGTCCTTTCTTCCCTTGCACGATTAATTTGAGTGGAAACAAATTAATCGATTGTGCAGACAGTTAAATTGTCATCAGTGGTCTTCAGAGTAAACAGATTAAATGTGAACTTAGCAGATCTGTACAGACAACACAGGGCTGAGCTCCTGTCACTGTATATTGTGCATGTGCAGAGACTTGGGGTGGTACAAATTAGCATAGCTCCACTGGCAGGGGAAAGAGCAAGCCAAAAAAACCCCATAGAGTTACATGTTCCTGTTTGTCTAGGAGCATCTGGAATAGTTCGTCTTACATTAAGTGAAGAATTGCTACTAAAAGAGCATGAGCTTTTTTTTTTTTTCCTTTTTTTGTCCCTGCTGGCTGTGGGTGCGACTTAAGAAGAGCTGTAAATTCAAATGTGATCTTGCCCAAAATGCATTCTTAACTCCATCCTCAGTTGCAGCAGAATATGATGCAGTAGAACTGGAAAAATCCACGATTAGTATTAATTATAATAATTCTTATTATAAGAAAGATATATTTTATGGTGAGAACAAGCAATCACTGGAACGACCTCCTCAGGGATGTTGTGGAGTCCCCATCACTGGAGGTTTGCAAGATGCAACTGGACAGGGTGCTGAATAGTCTCCTTGAGCTTCCTTTTCCCAGGAAGGGTTGGACCAGGTGATCTTTCAAGAGCCTTCCAAACTCAGCTGTTACTTGTTTTTATCATTAATACTTTTGTGTTCCTTTACCACTGCTCATTTTAAGGTCTCAGCTCACTAAAACTCGGGTCTCAGACAAGCCTAAAGGTAGTTGTGCTTTATCTCCATGTTGTAGATCTTTTGTTGATCAGTCAGGATGGAATTCAGTGGAGGACAAAGGATTTAACTCAAAACTTGCTTAATAAGAGTTGGACCTGCTATTGGGTAGAGCCTGCCCAGGTGACCTCTTTGAAGATCCTTTCAAGTAGCTGCAGTCTCCGTGGCTGGTGGTTTGAGCTGGCCTCACTTCTCATGTGGCTGCCCTGAGGTCAGGCTAGACCTTCTGTGTACACAAAACCCTGCTTACCTGTAGGTTACAGGACAGTATTGGTAGGGAGTAGAAAAAAATAAAAGTGTCAGTCCAAAAAAAAGTCATTTTTCCTGTAAAACTAGAAAATATTTTTTTAGAAACTTGAATGTTTAATTCTAACCTTACTGTTTTGTCTTTTATGTTCACAGGCATATTTGGAAAACTGTAATTCTGGGCCAGATGCTCTCCTTGTTTATCTGTGGGACTGCTGTTACAAGCCAGTACCTGGCAGACAAATACCAAGTGAATACTCCAATGTTGCAAAGTTTCATCAACTATTTTTTGCTGCTTCTAGTTTATACAACAATGCTGGTATTTAGGACTGGTATGTGAAATACGGGATGGGAGATTCTTGTTCATCTTTCTTTTTTCTTTCTACATTTTCCTTTCAGAATTTGAAAATAAAGACCTCAATACTCATACTAGTTTTTAAAGTTCCTGCTTTATAGCAACACATGGAAATTAATTTCACAGGGTTAAATGTGGATTTAATTTGATACAATGTCGTATCTGTTTAGAGTTTTGTGCTCTTTGGTTTGAAGACATATGTTATATTAGGAAAAATAAGCTTTGTTTTAACATGCTTTGTTACCAGAGGCTATTTAGTATTCCTCCTATTCTTATTAATTTACTCTTTAGACAACTCTAGTCTTGCTGTGTTTTGCTTCATGTGGAAGAATTTCTGTGCTTTTCACCATTTGCATCGTCTCCTCCCAAGCTGTGTTTCCTGTTATTGTATCTTCAGTGAGGGCAGGCAAAATCAATCTTGGTATTATTTATGCTTCTAAAAAGCAAAATTCCCGTGCAACATTTAGTTGGAAAGAAACACATATTGATTGCTGCTTTCTTCTAAACAGGCAATGACAATCTCTGGCAGATTTTGAAACAGAGGTGGTGGAAGTATATTATTTTGGGACTGGCTGATGTTGAAGCCAATTACACGATTGTAAAAGCCTACCAATATACAACCCTCACAAGTGTGCAGGTAAGGACCAATCTCTCTTTTTGAACTGTTGCTTCTATTACAGTTTTGGACTGGTTTCTAAAATGAGATTCATAGGACAGACATGGAAGCTATTTAAGCCTGAAAAAAAACTTTCCAGTATCTCTTTTCTCTCTGCAGTACAGGGAAGAGCATCCTGTATCATGAATAACCTTTCCAGGAAGCAGAGAAGATTGGCTGGTAGAGCTGTGCCAGCTCTTGAGTTGAACCCTAATTATTTGATAAAAGCACTTCTAAGAGTTTGCTGACAGCCACTCAGTTTTTAATCCTGACACAAAATAAAGATTTATGACCAGATACAGTCACTCAGTGCAGGTTCTTGCTGATGACGATGAGGTGGATAGTTTGCCTGCTCCTAGAAAATGCAGGAGGCATTGTGAGATGCAACCCCACCTGTGAGGACACAGTGAATGTCAGCTGGTGTTGCTGCTCATGCAGGGGGGTACCAGCCTTGTGGCTTTTGGGTGTGGCAGTTTTGGGCCCTCTCTGGAAGAGGTGGAAGGAAGGTCAGGATAAATAAAGTAATGGTAGACATCCTCTGCACACCAGTGCTTGATGCTGCATTGCTGCACTAGGATAAATCTGGTGTTCTGAAAAAGCTCTATAAACAGAAGGGCTAAAGCTGGGGTTTCTTTGTCACATTACACAGACAAAAGCTGCTGGATCAGTCAGTGCTTTCCTCCTGCATCCAACTGCAGTCTCCTGAGCTTGCAGGGCCAGTTTCCTTGAAGAAACTAACCCAGAGCACTGAGCAAAGTGGGAGTAAACCTTGCCTTTGGCTGTACTGTTAGTGAGCTGTGTCAGGCCCAAGTTAACTCCCTGTGTGACTTCACAGCTGCTGTGGGAATAAGGGAGAGGATGCTGCAGGAGCAAGTAGGGAATGTGTCCATGTTGTGCCAGTTCATGCCTGCTGTTACCAGTGGTGGGGATCTGTGGCTGGGGTCATGGCCCCACTTACTGAATTTAAAAAAAAAAAAAAAGTAACATGAAGACTTGGCTGTTAGTTGGAAAGGAGTCAGTGTTTTACAGAGTCATAATAATAGGGGTTAATATTTAAGAGAATTACCTGTAAAGCAATAAACTCCTACAGTCTGGGCTCCCTTTAGAGAATTGCAGTAAATTTTCTTTGCGCTGCTGAAGACTGGTTGTGTCTCTTGGGTTATTTTGTCACATTTCCACTGCATACTTACGTGTTATGACTCATTAGGTCTTTAATCTCCTTACAAATAATGCCTAAGAAATAAAAGTTTTAATAGTGACTTGTTTCAGTCTCAAGACCAAGTTAAGCTGGTAAGTGAGAGACAGTTTGACCTTTTTACAGCTAAAGAAGCCAGGACTTTGATCCAAGTTCTCAGAAGTAGCAAAAGCTATTCCCATGATTTCTTTCATAGAAATTAAGAAAGGATATATATAATAGATTGTCCTGTCCAAAAAACTCAAGCATTTTCTGAGCCTTTTTCCCTCTTGTAAAGCTTGTAACTGATGCTGCTTTGTGTCAGTTCAGTAATTGTGATTTTTTTGCAGTTGCCTGTTGCCCTGAGGTTTCTTGCACATTCTCTGAAGTTACCAATTTCTCTCCATTGTCAGAAATGAGATACAGGGGAAAAAAACCCACAACAAAAGCCTGTGATTTGCTCTAGTGCAGAGCATTTTCTTTTTGTTTTTGGCAAGCAATTTTGCAGCTACATCAGTACCTGTGGTTCAGAGCACACAGCCTGATGGCCTGTCTGCGGTACTGGCTGTGAGTGAATGGCCAGGGACCATAAAAACAACACAGGGGTTTATGGCACCTTCCCAAATGCAGTGTAATCATTGTTGAAATGCTGTCTGGCTGGAGCTTCAGCTCACCACTATGAAATGTAGCTTCAAAGATAAGTTTTTTTTCAGCTCAGCAAGGAACTTCCATGTATTTTCTCACACATGCACACACAGGCAGAACTGGTTTCCCTTTAGTTATCAAATACCAGCATTTTACAGGAAGGGTTTGGAGATTTTTAGGGTGATAACAGTGGGATGACAGCTGTCATTTCTCAGTAGATGCAGACAAAGACTTTGGTCCACAACTGAACTGTTTGTCTGTGGCTGAGCCAGTGCCAGCATACTCCTTGCTGCCAGTGTCTTTTTTTCCTGTGGCAGACTTGCCTGTGCTGCAGTTTGACCTCCTATTATGGCATGAAGCTGAGTTGGGAGAGGTTCAGGTTGGCTCTCAGGAAAAGGTTCTTCACACAGAGGGTGGTTGGGCACTGGAACAGGCTTCTCAGGGAAGTGGTCACAGCACCAAGCCTGACAGAGTTCAAGAAGCATTTGGGCAACCGGCACATGGTGGGACTCTTGTGGTGTCCTGTGCATGGCCAGGAGTTGGACTTAAAGATCCTCATAGGTGCCTTCCAACTCAGGATAGTCTGTGCTAACAATTGTGTGATTTATATCAAAAAACAAGCAGTGTAGCTGTGGTTTGATGTTTTTAAGATGTTATTTGGCACATTTAGCATTCACTCTGTAGATAATTCAGATAGAAATGTTTTTCAGGAAACTGTTGACAGATTGTCAGCTGATGGAAGAGTGCTAGCCTCAATAGGAGAAAACATAGGATGAGCCCCTGGGGCTCAGATGGAGGCTGCCCTTATGGAGCCTTGTGGGGAATGAGCAAGATTAGCAGTTGAGCATTCTTGCTTACAAAGCTGTCTGAGGCTGGCAATTATAAGCAAACCAATGACCTCCAACTGTCTATGATAATTTATTAACCATTATATTAAAACGTCTTTTAATAATTTACCCTGCTTTTAAAACCTCCTATAAACATTGTGGCCAAAATGTGGCTTGAGTCAAAACATTTGTAAATCAAATCACCAGGTTTTCTGGTTTCCCCCACCCTTGTTAAAAATACATGCTAGAATTGAATAAGATGAGAGTTTGGAGAGGCTCTACTGGAAATAGTAGTCAGTACCACAGTACTGCTGTAAATGTTGTAAAACCTCAATAAATAAACTTTATTTTTAAATTTTTTTATTCCATTGACACAATTCATCGTGATATTACGTCTGCTTTGCACCTCTTTGATCTTGATCCTGTACAGAAGAGCTCTGTAATGTACTAGATGAAGGGAAGGTAAAATCCAGTAGTTGGAAATCTGATTTCATCTGTCTGTAATTGAGGGTAATTGTCTCTTGGAACAGATTACCAGAGTGTGTTCTCCATCATTTGGTGCCTCTGTGCCCTGGCTGCAAGTCCTCTAACCATGGTGCTCTGGTTCTCCAGGGTGTTCTTGGTCTGGATGCAGCAATTCCCCATCTTGCATTAGTGAAAGAGCTTTTGGCTCATTATGTACTACTCCCTTACATCCTAATTAAGATTTTTTTTAAAGGGTTTCTACTCTTTTCTCAGTTTGGGTCGAAAAACTGCTTGGAGGTTGGAAGGCTACATGCTAACATCTCAGTTAATGGGAAGTGAAAGCTTACTTACTAGTAGAAGAGGTATGCCTATTTTTACCCCTCTGATAGTATATCTACCACCAGAGGGGTAAAAATTTTGCTTTCTAATGCTTGTAGTATTTGCTGTTGTTTGATACCAGTCAAAACGGTCAAATTTGAAGGAAATGTTAGAGGTTTTCTCGAGTCTAGACTAAAGGTAAGATGGAAAACAAGACCTGTGACAAGACAGAAGGTCATAGTGTGATATTTTCCATGGTGTAAAGTTGTATTGAAATATTTGGTATCACATGGTGGGACTCATGTAGTTGTAATGTCTCATAATACAGCCTGAAGAAGTACTTTTACACTTCAGAGATTTTACAAACTGGACAAGCTGGAGGCAATCCAAGGCGCAAAGACAAACATATGGAAGGATTAGAGGCACTGTTAGGATTTACTCTTTAATAGCTGCTTTTAGCACTATGCTTCTAAGACTTTATGTATAGCTATGAACAAGTAGAACTAGACTTATCATCAAAATGTTAACAAGTTTAATGTTAGGTTGAAGCGCTTGGGGAAATGGCACAGCACAGAAGTTGACTGCAGTGGTGCACTGAGGCAGGCAGAGTCTGGAAGTAAACATTAAGAACTAAGGGCTCTTGTCTTGATTGCAGGGATTAAAGCCCAGTCCTACTGATCTGAACATATATTGTTGGGGCTTCAAGAGACCAAGTTTTAATGGCTGACATTTGAGAGTAATTTCTCAGGAATCTTTGGGAAGTTGACTGTACGTTCTGCTGTAGGCTGTTCCCTTAGGTAGTTCTGTGGCACTCTACTGAGACAGGTCAGAAAATACACCTTTTCTTTCCTTTCACAAATTCAGAAACAAAATCTATTTTGTTGAATTAAATACTAAGCCAGTGGTCTTGATGGTATTTGATTATTTTAGAACAGTATGCCCATCTGATGCTGCAGTGTATGTTCTTCTGTATTAAGTACACAGCTAACTCTTGCAGCTTCCTGTCCTGAAGGGGAATAGGTAGAAGATCCTTGGAAGTGTCCAAGGCCAGGTTGGAATGGTTGAGTGGAAAGTGTCCCTACCCATGGCAGGAGGGTAGGAACTAGCTGAACTTTAAGATCTCTTCCAATCCAAGCAGTTCTGTTATTCTATGAGTGGGTCTAACATTGAAGCAAAGATACCTAGAAACTTTTACAGAAAAAATAAAGAAAGGAAAGATAAGTCAGAGTATCAAACCCAGAGCTGCAGGGTCAGGTCCTTGTCACAGTCATGTTACTGTAAAATTAGATTACTTGTACCCATCAATAGTTCCATATTTTTGCTTTGTGTACTTGGAGCTCCAGGGAGCAATGCTGTTTCAGAGCAGCATTCTAGCATTCATTTGTGAAGCTGCCAAGATTGATTAGATCCATCATTAGAAGAGTTTCTAAATCAGTGCTTTCCTACCAAGAGAAAGTGGACCCCTGTTCCAGCTCCTCCTTCACTTGCAAAATGCTTTTAATAGTGAAATACAGTTCTCATTCCTCTCTTCTGCTGGGGCTGCTTTGCAGGTTTCCTTAATGTCTGATGATTTGAAGTAAGATCCTGTGCATTTGCTTTCAGGATGCTGCAGTCCAGATTTGGGGTGGCTTTCTAACTCAAACAATTTTTCTGTACACACAGCTCCTCGACTGTTTCGGGATTCCCGTGCTGATGGCTTTGTCCTGGTTCCTTCTCCGAGCAAGATACAGACTGATACATTTTGTTGCTGTTGCCATCTGTTTGCTGGGTGTGGGAATAATGGTGGGTGCAGACATTTTGTCAGGGAGGGAGGAAGGTGAAGGTAAGGAGTCCTTTATTGTCGGGGGGAAGAGCAAAGAGATGGTTCCTGCTGTGGACAGGAACTTGTAAAGCAGAAATAGTAGCAGATACAGTTCTGTTTTAAAAGAGAACACGTTGCTATTTTTATTTCTTGTCCGGGAAGAGGAGATGTTGGTTTTATGGGGAGCTGTGGAATTTCTTTGTGTGTTTGGAAATTTCTACCACCTTAAAAAAAAACCCGCTTGTGTTAAGTTTAAATTTTGCTGCTGTTCATTAGACAATGTGATGAAAAGTCTCATTCCTGAAAGCTTGTTCACTTTGACTGTCATGTGAGACGGTTTAATAGAAGAAGTGGCCTCTGCCTGCAAACTTTATCTTGTTTTTACAGTATCAACCTGCTGGCAGCTAGACTTTTCTGATTTGCAATTTTCTCTGGGTACAAGTAATGCATAAAAAGTTGCTCACAGCAGCTGACTTCTCAGAGTTCTGTTTGGCAGACCCAGCAGAAATGGTCCGTGTGTCCCCAGGGTCACAGCCTAGAAAGCGGGGGCTTACTACAGGAGTGCAAGAGGAGGTGGAGGAGGATGCCAGGATTCCTCTGAGGGATTCCAGGGACCTCTGTGAGGGAGGCTGGGCTCTGGGCCCAGGAGCCAGCAGGGTGCAGATAAGGGCAGGTCTTGTCCTCTCTATCACAGATGCCTAAATCAACCTCTGTCTTAGTGTTCTTATTTTGAATAAGAATTTTGAATTTTCAGAGCCAGAGGCTATGAGAGAAGGTAAATTTCAGGGCATTGCCTTCATCAGGCAGCGTAGAGATAAGAATGTGTGCTGTTATTTTGGGGCCTTACTGTAGTAAGATATAAGACAAACTGAAGTTCAGCTTTACTGCTATGTGGTACAAGTATCTTGAAGGGAGAAGAATATTCCCCTGAGACATAGGAAGCTGTGCTTTATTTGTTGACTTGGGGATCCTTACTGCTGCTTACTCTCATATTTTCTACATATTTTCTTAGTGATTGCTTAGGGAAGGAAATTTTAAACCAATCGAAGGATTTAAGCAGCAGTGATCTTCTTGCTATTTAGCTGATGCACAGAGACATTTAATGATGAGTGATGGTAGCCCAGGGAGTCCCGTTTGCAGTATAAATACATTGCAGCAGGACACACGGTACCATCCCTCTGCAGTGCCCACTTAGGGCATGTCCTAAACCTGAAGCTGAATCCAGGTCCCTCCAAAATCAATAGGCTGATTTTAGCAAGCCTTGAATTTTATTTTACTGCAAAAGTGGGGACAATATTCTCGAAATGCAGAGAGCATCTCTAAATGGGATTGCTCAATTCCCTACAGTGCCTGAGGTCAGCAGAAGTAGGATTGGACCAGAGGATACAGCAGGGTCTTGGCTGGGATGAGATGTAAATGCTGGGTTTAGCTGACTCCACACTGTGCAGGGTGAGGTGAGCAGGCAGCAGAGTCTGTGCTCGGACACTCTGCACACACAGGAAAGGTTTCCTTCCCCCTTCCCCTGGAATGAGCTAGGAAGATAGTGATGTTCAAGATAAATTTGTTTGCTTTTTTAAGGAAAGTTAAAAAGTATTTGCGGCATTACCCTTATTGTGGATTAATATTTCTGTACAGGTAGTGACGTGGTGATTGGAGATGTCTTAGTGCTTCTTGCTGCTTCTTTGTATGCCATTTCTAATGTGGGTGAGGAATACATTGTGAAAAATCTGAGCAGAGTGGAGTTTCTAGGAATGGTGGGCTTGTTTGGGACTATTATCAGCGGTCTACAGCTGTAAGGATTTAATATTTATTTTAAAACTAATTAAGAATATACTACAGATGATTGCTTGTATACCCTGAAATGATGTTGTTAAATTCTTTGTTGCATTTGTATGTGGCCTATATGAGAGTCCTTCCACTTGAATTGATTTTTGTTACTGATCAGCATCTGTTTTATATCGTTTTTATTTGCACTACTCCTATTTCAGCAGTTCTAAAGGTGAACTCCTGCAGTTGAACACATAGGATACTTGGCTGGATTTTTTATTTAGTTGATGTTTGTGAGGACACTCAATATGTCGAGGACTGTTCACAGGACTGTGTTTCTTAAAGAATTTTCTCTGTGGAAAAGATTAGGAGATAATTGTTAGCAGGAGATCTTCCATAATAAGCTCAAGTTTAAAATGAAGGCATGTATACTCTTACAAAAAACCACATTTGAGTAACAGCCCAGATGCACTTAAGTCTGTCTAATGAATTATATAGTCCTCATTTCTCATCATTATAGTTAATAATTTCCTCAAATGGTATATCAAATAAAACTGAATTGCTGAAGAATTAAAACGCCTGTGAAGAAGGCATAAGAATTAAATAACAGTGCTCTTGACTTTCAGGCACTTTAATTTTTATGTCTTTTTCATGCTTGTTAGATGTTTGAGCTAGTCTCATTCAGTAAAATTTGAAACAAAAAAATGAATGGCTTATAGATGAAAAGTTTCTTATATATTTGGTAATTAAATTCTCTATTTTAGTATCATTTTTTCCTTTTTTACTGTATTATGTCTTTTCTCTAACTCTAGAGCCATTGTGGAACATAAAGAGATAATGAAAATTCAGTGGAACTGGAAAATTGGTATGTGTATGACAAAATAATGTGCATGTTACAGAACACTGGAAAATTATAATCACTTAGACTTTGAATAGTGGGGCTTTTCTTTGTCTGAATAGCAAGCAGCATTAATACTGTGTTTCACAAGTTTATTTTCTTCAAACTTTGCAGCTCAGCAAAGAGAGAGGGTCTGCAGGATTGAACATTAAAACAGGTTTTGCATTTTACATATAACTTGAAATAATTTTTCAGAATAAATTGAAATAAGTGAAAAATGAAACCTGTTTAATTACTGACGGGTTTGTTGCTGAAACATCACAAGACCATTCTTCTGTGGTTCTTCCTAAATGAAGTACAGGAAAAATTGACACATTTTGACCTGAACAGAACTAAACGTTATCAAGAAGTGTGGCTCTAAATTTCTTCAGTCAGCTCTTATGTAGGAATGAAGAAGAACTTTATTGTATATATACATACATATATCTATATCTGCATCTATATCTATATATCTTCTATACTTTCTTGTATAGATACAGTAATTCTTGCAATACAAGGCAATCTTTCATGCTTCTCTTACATGTACATTCCCAAATCTTTTAGGAGATAAAAATGCATAGTTTTAAGGCATCTGAAAAATATCAATGCTCTATGAAGTCATAGTTCTGTGGCTGAGGAGTAACGTGTCACCTTGTTTTGCAGCGCTACTGTTCGTAGCCTTTGCCCTGTGCATGTTTGGGCTGTACAACTTCATGCCAGTTGTGATTAAAGTTACCAGCGCAACCACTGTCAACCTGGGGGTTCTGACTTCAGATCTCTACAGTCTCTTCCTTGGGCTTTACCTGTTTTATTACAAGGTGAGTACATTCATTCCTCCACTTCCACATTCTTTCAGTTACATTTCTACTCCAAAATTATGAATTAAGCGTAATGTTCTTAAAAGCCCCGGAGCAGTTGCTTGCACCTGCACATTTCTGCAGCTTCTGTCATTCATTGTTGGCAGGTGTCAGTTAGGAGGAGTCAATGTTAGTTAATGATTGAGCCTTGCACCATTAGCCAGATAGCCATTTTCAAACCATTTCACACTTGAAGGAATAAGTTAATGTTAAGAGATAGCAAATAATTTCCCTAGGTGTTACAATAATAGAGTTCCCACTGAAAGCCCTTTGTGGAATTGTATGTTAGATCTGGTTCATTACTCCAAGTGTTGAAGGAGAGGGTTTGCATCTCTGTCTCCTGAAAGGCATTTGGTGTCTGAAAGAGGAGCGGTGTGGTTTTCAGAAAATAATACTTTCTTTCAGAAGTTTATTGTGTTCATTACCAACTTTTTGGGATGAGACTCAAGCTCTCTCAGGGCTGCTGCTAAGGAGAGACTAAAGAACCTGGAGAAATTCAGATAAATGTATTATTCTGTACACTCTCCAAAAGGCAGTTACTTTTATTGTGCTCTAAAATATTTTTGGCAGTGTCTGCTCAAGCTAAATGACAGTGCTGAAAGGATTTCATTCCACCCTCCACTTTCCATCCAGCATCACTTGTGAGAACCTAGTTCATTAAAGTAATTGGAGTAATTGAGTCAGCTGCTCCGTGACTGGAAGGGCTTGTGAGAGTGAGAAGCTTGTGAACTTTGCTTAGGAACTTAATTTGTATTATTCCATGTGGTTGCTTTCTCTTCAGCCAGAGGCTTTTAGGTCAGGTTTGTTTTCTGAAAATGAAGGCAGTGCAGAGTCTGGTAATGGTAGGGTCTGACAGCAGCTAGATTTTCCTTTTCAGGAGTCTCTTAGCTCAGCTTTCTTCCCTGTTTTGGGTTCCAGACTTTGCTCCAAACTACAAAGCATCCATTAAAAATGAATGCAGGAAACAAACCATACTAATGGTCTAACAATTAAATCCTTTCTGAGTCACTTCCACGTGTGGATTTTGGCACCCAGATAGCTTAACTCAAGAAGTGATTATAAATTTATATTCATTATAGTGAAGAGGAAGAAGAGCTTTGGAAGGGATATATTAAATTTTTATTTTTCAGGTTTGTAGCTTATTTTGGGAAGAGGTTTTTCTGGGAGCAGACCATCTCATAATTTCTAGCAGTGAGTGGTACCAAAGGGAAAAATGAACAGGTGAAGACTTTGGGATTGTGTTGAGATAGCTTCAGATATTTATTGAAATAGGAACTTGCATCTGGGGTTAGAAAAAATGAAGTAGCAAAAAGGGGAACAAGAATAATGCCACATCTTTAATAATCAAAGGATTTGAGGTGTTATTATCTCATCTGTTATCTGAGATAACCATGAACTGAGAGAGCCTAATTTTGACATGGCTCTTAGCAGTAGAAAATCTTATTGCCAAGTTAACCATATAGTTTCTTTACCTATGGGGCAAAGAAACCAGGTAGGATGTTTGCTGGAATTAAAAGCACTCTGGATACAGAAATCTGCAAGCAAAAAATACAGGGAATTGCTCTGTGTTCCCCATGATCAGATGATATTTCATAACAAGCTGCTGGAGGCTTGGCTGGACTGTAGAGTGGAGAGAGCCATGGAGAGCTCTGAATTGCCATGGTCTGAGCCTGCTCTGGAACAAACAAACAAAAGAACCACAGTCAGTGGCTGCACCAGAGACCAGGCCCAGGAATTGATAAAGTTTTGATTTGTGCACAGTGTTTTGCTAATGCACTTAACTTTTTAGCCCCAGCCATGTCTGTTTCAAGTGAAAAGTGAATTTTTCATGCTTGCTTTGAACTCTTTTTTATTTTTTTCCTTTTACTCCATAACGAATCCTTGCTGTGCTTCCTAATGAACTCATTATATAGATACTTGTAATCCCGCAAGAGATCTTGAGAAAGATCTTTTCATGCATTAGTTGTATAAAATGCTGCAGAAGGGAGTATACTGCACAAACAGACACTAGATGGAGATACAGTCCTCCAGTAACATCTAAAGTACTCTAGGCTCAGCAGTGGGAATGAGAATATCAGCTGCACAAAGTATGACTGAAATCAGTGTCTGAAGCAATAAAGTTTTTGCAATATTTAAAATTAAAAAAAAAACCCAAAAACCAGAAGAAAGAAAAAACCCAGGAAAAAAATCACTAAATTCTCCTCAAAAGGAAAAAAAATAGTGTAGGTCTGATAGAGCAGCATGGGTAATGTACACCTGTGTCAATAAATGCAAAAATACAGGCAGGCCTTGAGTCACATGTACACTGCAACAGCTTTGGCACCCTGCCTTGGTGACTGTATCCACCCCTGGAGGAATTGACTCAGGATCAGGATCAGAGACACTTCCAGCCTTTCACTGCCCACTGTGCTGTGAGGAGTCTGCAGTTCCTGTGACTGTTCCACGGGTCCTTGCACTCAGGGACATGCTCACTCTGGGCCTTAGGTTGGAGAATTTGTGCAGGTGGTTGGATACAGCCCCAGGCTCTGCCCATTTGCTGGGAATAGGTCAGTGGGAGGTGTGACCATGGGTTATCCTGCTGCCTGTGCTTGGATAGCTCAGAGCTTGATGCTTCCTCCTGTGTGGGGCGAGCGCTTGAGTCCAAGCTCCTCCAGGCAAACAGCCAACAAGGTGAGGAGAGAGGACACTTAACACAAGGCCACTGTGTTTCAGTCTGCTTTTCCTTTTGTGTGTTGCCATGCAAGAGTTTCCAAGCCAAGTGACTGCCAGCTAGGAATTGCAGTGCCTAAGTTGTAGATGCCTCAGTCTTTTTTGGAAGAGAGTCCACTGCCTAGGTCCTACCATTAATTTCATCCTGATAAACTAGAACATATTTTTCAAGTATGTCTAAGGAAGCTAAGGAAGTTAGAGGATATTGACAGAGGTGTTTGGATATGCTGGTCTTTCCTCCTAGTATTTAATCAGTGGTTTGACAAAGGGAATATGGAGGATTTTAATAAACCTGCTGAAAAGTGTTCTGTCTGTGGATAACTTCAACACTTGGTATTATTGAATCTGGTGTTAGAGATTATTTGTCTTTCTGTCAAGGTGGATGAATCTTGGCAATTACTGGAATTTTAACAGGCAAGTGAACAACAGAGTGCCTGATGTACCTCTTCAATTTGTACTGTGTAGCTCTCACCACTCTTCACAGCTTGCAAATGCCAGTTTTGTAAAAGGAGCCCCAGCTTCTGTCCCCTCAAGGACCTGTTGGGTGTCGAGAGCAAACTGGTTTTGATCCAGCAATAATACTCATCTGGCCCTGCAGATGGTTAGAGATCTGTCCAGAGAACTAGCTGCTCTGGTGGCTTGCAATAGCACAGAGATTCAGCTCTTGCCAGAACCTGAAATACTTGGATGTGCTGGATCAAAATTCTCTTAGGGATGGAGGGTTCCAGTATTCACGCGAGTAAACAACTTTCATTCAGTATGACTGTTTACACCCATTTGTTCTCTCTGTTAAGATTCTTGTATGTAGACACGAGCAAACTCCCTGTCCAACAATCTTGGGAACGAGGTGCAGAGAAAATCAGCCCAAGTCTTTAAGTAAATAGAGCTGTTGAATTCCGGTTTTCAGACCTGAATCCAGCTCATGATGATAATCCTCATTAAAATAATTTTTACAAGGAAGGGTAGCTTTGGCATTCTTGAAACAAGGCAGCGTTGGCATGTTCTTACATCAGGCAAGACTTAATGCATCTCTTTTTCTCCTCTGCCAGTTTTCAGGTCTTTACATCGTGTCCTTTGCTATCATCATGGTGGGCTTCACCTTGTACTGCTCTGCTCCCACTCACACGGCAGAACCCGCGGCCCCGCCGCAGCCCAGCAGCTCCGGCCTGGACAACGCGGCGCTAAAGCTGGAGGAGAGCGACGGCGAAACCCCAGCCGTGGCTGTGCAGTTCACCGGAGGAGAAACTGTGGTGCTCAGCACCAGTTAAAGAAATGGCAGCACTTCAAAACAGAGATTTTTTTTTTAAATTGCCAAATTTCCCTCAAATATTAATCCAGAGAACTGTCCAACTGCCAAGGCACATGTCATACTGTGCTGGGTTTAATGCACTTGCTAGACTTTTAACGCCAGATCCTCAATCAGTGAAACTGTATTGATTTGCCCTTGCAGAAAATCTGGCCTTTAGATGAAGACAGATTAGTATTTATGTGGAGTCTCTGGAAAGTGAGAGACTGTTATTTTTAAGTACTTAATTAACTTAACAACAAATGCTTGGGGGAAAAAACTAAGCCAAAGCAAGCTCCCAGGTCACTTAATGGGAAGCAAATATGTTTTATATTGCATTAGGGACCTAAATCTGCACGATGCTGTCTGAGGGCTTCATGATTTCTACCCCTCGGTGCAGGGTGCCCTCAGGCAGCATCTTGCAAAAGCTGCTCAGCTTCTCACAGGACCTGATTCAGCAAGCCACAGTACATTCACACACCTTTTACGTGCCAGTGGACTTCATTCCTCTGCAGAAGGATTTGCTGCCTACATTCCACCCAAATGTTCGTCTCTTCATATTGCTGCACTCCCTGTCGCCGCTGGGGCTTCATTGTGTATTTCATTTCGAATTTTGCTAGTATGGGAAGTTTGAATATGTGTTTTTATAATTCCTTCTGTTTCTCTCTGTGGCCTTTCCTTTGGTGCATTCCTATTAGCTGTGGGGAGGAAAAGGCAGGCTCTTCCTCTCTTCAGTAGAACTGAAAGTGGGGTTTTTTTCTGGATGAGGTTTCAATGGAAGTTCACTTCTCAGTGAATTTCTCCCTGAAACGGGACACATTTCTGCTGCAAGAGTTGTAATAAAATTGGCATTTCTTCAAAAAATCGAATCATTTAAGCCAGCTCTCAAGGCAACAATAATGACATAATATCCAAAAGGTTAGGTGCTTTCAGTAGATATACTGGCAGTTTTCATAATTCTCTTTATATTTACAATAAATGATGAAAAAATACAGGGCTGCAGTTTTAAGATCAGTAAAACCATACTGAGGTTTTATTTTATATTTTGTACAAGCCTTAAGAGCTCAGGTGTATGAAGTAAAAAAAGAATAAAGTATTCAGCAGCTGGGCAGTTGGTCTTGGTTTGCTTATTTTTTAAGCTAGGATTTCTTTTCTGCTCAAAATTGTTTTCATTAATTCTGCCCACTAAATAAACCTTTTACTGGCTAAACTTTGCTCTAGAAGGAAATACAACATTTTCTGTAGATACTGGTGATCAAATGACACTGTCTGGGTTTGTGCTTCTGGTGTAGTTTATTCAAGCAAAATTTTCTAGGAACAGTCTTACCTGATTGTTATTTACAAAAGGAAGACAAAAGTTCAACAGATACTACAGCAACAATTGCTGCTTTTTCACTGTGTCGTTCATGCACAGAAGTGTGAACAGGTGCTGATGTTTTATGGAAAGCATTTGGGTCCTCTCCCATGGAGAATGCTCCTTTTGAGGGGGGATAGTATTTATTTTATTTTCTAAAATTATGTGGTAGTAACATCAGAATGCAGATCAGTGCAACATAACGTAGATTTTATCTGAAAGTACATGGGAAGAGCGCGTGTATTGGCTCAGGCTTTGGCCTGTCTTCAAAACACAGGAGCATCTTGTGGTGTGAGTGCTCAGGCAGCACATCTCAGCATATAGACCATTGAAACCAAAATTGTGTAAAACATGGGTTGTATGTTTTAAAATCCACAGCCTGGATTTTTTCTTCCAAGGGTTTTAAAATCTGACTGTAATAAGAGGTTGGAATCTGATTCAAGCAAATTGGGCCAGACAGGGCTTCTGCTGAGCTGCAAGGAGAGGGGAGCAGTGTGGGGCAGCTTAGATTCCCCAGCATGGACACTGGGATACCTTAGTGATTTGACACATATTCTGAGTTGAAAACTTTAAAACTGTTTCACAGATACAGACTGTGATTTAATTTCTTATGCTGTTATTTTACGCCATGCAAAAGATTTCCTGAAATATTGTGGGGTAGCTGAGATTCACACATGCTAATGTCACTAAGAAGGTCTTTCAAGCTCTCAGTGAGGACAAGATTGATATTTTTTGTCAATCCTGTCAATGACTCTGTGCTCTTGCCATCCTCATGATGGCTCCCATTCATGTCCTTGTGATCCTGCTGGATGCAGGTACCTCATCCGGCAACCTGGGACAGTGGCCAGCCACATACTGGTGGTCATGCACACCTAGTATCCTGCCTTTCATCACCTTAAATTTCTACTGCATCCCTGTGGAATAGCTGTCTGGGTGGAGAGGAGACAAAGTTGCCTTGTAGAAGAGTTCTGCATCATAAACCAGCACCATGGTGTGGTCCAAGCTCTGGGCACCTGAGGTACTTGAAGCCTGATCTTAAAGAGTCCTCAGCATGGAGTGCTGGCCCCTTGAACCTGCTTTGTGTGGGAGGGGGCCAGATATATCAGTTGTCCTTGCTGTCTGTCCCATGAATGGGAAGGGAGTGGGTGCAGACTGTTGAAGAAAGATGCATTGCTTCAGAGCACAAGTGACAAATGTATTGCTTGTGGGGAAACAAATGTTCGGTTGAGGAATCACATATGCCAGATCCTCGGGTACCTCTGAGACAAGGTGCCTGGGTGAGTCTTTAACATAAATCTTTCTGGAATATTGGAACAAGCTGGAAGAAAAAAAAATAAATCCATCTGTCACTTGTATTAAACACAAGAATCCAAATAAAAATGTGCGACATCCAGCCTTCCTCCAAGGTTTGGTTACAAAACAGCAAAAGTTATCTGGCATCAAAATGTCACGGTGTGTTGGGAAGCAAGAAATTAGTGTGGCACTAATTGAGTCCTAACATCTCTAGAGCTTGAGGGAGAGGATGGGCTTGTGGACATCAGCTATTTTAAGGTTTTTGACCTTTTCTAGGTTGCACATACTCAGTTCTGTATGATGTGATGTCTGGAACAAGCACATCAGTTCTTGTCAGCACCATTCATTCACACTATTTATTGTGGGATATTTCATTGTGTTATATATACGCTTGTCTTGGAACAATCTATTTCAATCAATTCAGGAGGTTTGACAGAGAGAAACTGCACATGCTCTGTGATCAATCATGAACAATTTTGAGCAAGCAGAGATTCTAGAAAACGCAGCGTGAAGGATCCTGCGACTGGTTTGGTCTTTCACCAAAATACAGACTTCTAGCAATTTCAGTGTTATACCTGATGAAAGTCCAATGAGCTGTGATGTTGCAGATTTAATGTTTAGCTTGAGGCTACACCTAAACATATATTCATCAGACAAACAGCATCCAAGTTATTGGAGCCTCACTGTCTTGAGCTCTCTGCAGTTCTCAGAAGGAGAAATTCAGCTCTCCCTTGGAGATGCCAATATTTATTTATTGAGTTTGCTTGTTTTGAGTGGAGTCAAGTCAAACCTAGAGATCCCAGCCAAGTGCAATGTCCTATTCTTATGGACATTGGTGTCTGCAGTAAGGGGCTATACAAACTGAATTTTTTACAATTTATGTGAGAGATGAAAGAAGCACAGAGAGATTTTCTTGGCAGCTATGGAAAGCCTGTGGCTGGTTCAACAAGATTTTGTGTGCAGTGGTATCTAAAATGTGCATCCTTCACTCCTCTCCTGATACAATTTAATTTTTCTCTTTTTAAAGAGCATTCAAGACTGAAAGTTATAGATTTTACAGAAAAGAGCCAGAAGGAAAAATCTGATTTCTTGTACAACACGGGTCAACATATTGCATCTGATTGCTCACAAGTAAAAAACACTGCACTGTACCAGCTACTAGGAAGAAAATTTATTATATCCCAGCCTAAATCAGAAAAAGGTATAGGTTTTAGTAATGTTGCAGCATTTCTTTAAAATCTTGATTAAATTCTCAAAGCAATATTGAATTCATCCTTTCTGGAAGTAGGAGGATTGATTTTATTTTCATGAACTGGCTCTTGGATATATAAAGTGTGAAGAAAGTTACAGTTCTCAGAGCTCTCTGAGAGTAAACAGTCTCCAAAAGCAGGTTTCCATGCCCTTCAAGACTGATATATTGTTAAGGTGCCAGCTGGGAACAGTTGTGGTATCTTCATCTTGAATGTATGGCCTGGGGACAGTATCACTGAACTGAGGGCCGTGACATCACCCTATCCAAACTTTGTTTCCCCAGCTCATCTCCAGCCTGTCTCCCTGTGTCAGTACCAGGAGCAGAGCTTGTGCAGCAAGGCAGAAAGCTCACTGGCACTACAGGTGAAATGTGTGTTTCATCCCCTTAAATCATAGTATCACAGTCTTCAGAGTACTCCGAAGAAGGAGACAGCATGAATTGAGACTGCATTACAGACAGCTCCCAAAGAAGGCGTTCAAGAAGATGCCTTAAAACAATTAGAGAGACATATTATTACTGTACAAAATGAATTGTTGAAGTTATGATGTTTTTATTATGCACTGATGCCTGGAAACAGTGCAATATCTCTAGAAGTACCCATCATTGGAAGTTTATGTAATCAGCAGCTGGTGACAGTGGTTGCAGTTCTCTGGAATATTTTTGATAGTACAGCAGTCCAGGGTGATGCTGCTGCTCTTCAGCACCATCTGTTGACACTGTTTCTAATTATTTTAATTAGGAACAGCAATCATACAGGCAAAAGTGCAGCTTCCCCAGCACAACCATGTAATTCAGAAAATGCATGACCAAGGGGGTGATTTGAAATGGGATAAATGTAGCAGAAAAAGGCTGCACAAGAGTATGGCTGCTTGCCTGTAGTCCAGAAAAAATTGGTTTTGCTTTAATCCATTATTATTATTTAATAAATTGGATAACTCATCCATACACAGACCATTGTAACAAAGCAGGGAATGTTTTAAATTTTAGCCTCAAACTAATGGATCACTTTTCCTTGTCAAAACCATGGCAAAATTCAAACTGACTGAGAAATCTTCCTCAGAGTAACAAAGATGCCACCAATCTCAAACAAGCCAACACTTCATGGACCGATAATAATATATGTATACGCATAATATCTGTACCCTTGAAAATCAATGAGTATTTAAAAACCTGCACAGGTACAGGATACAATGTGTGTTCTTGCTTTGCTGTATTGTTTGTGGCAGAATTCCTTCAAGTCAGTTGCAAGGAGACTGTGATGCTCCCTGAAGCTCAAAAACCTTTGCAATTTGTCTCCCTCTGCCATCCGTGTAAGTGCCTGTTGGACTTCTCTTGCTTTCATTTAATAAAGTTTATACATTGCACGTGTTTAAAAAAGAAAACCTACTGGGTAATCCTATCTCTTGCAACATCTGTACATTGATTTGCTTCTTGAGAGCAAGAATGATTTGTAACTCACAACAAAGCTAAAGTAGCATGACTAAATTAAGAGGAGCATTCAGGCAGCTGGAATGCAATTACAGCATCAATGCACTTGCTGTGTTCATGTGATATTAAGATTATGAATGTAGTGAAACTGGAACCAGCGTGCGCAAAGATGTGCTTCCTTCCTTCCTGTGGTGTTTGTCTGCTCGTGCTTGCATGGAAATGTCTTTGTTAGCTGAACAGGACCTGAGGACTCGCTGCGGGTGTTGTATGCGCAGACGGGAGATGCCAGCTCAGCTCATGGGCAGCGACACACACTGTGCTCTGTCAGATTTTGCTCTTATCCCGCTTGTTTTCCTCAGTCTGAGGGAGGCAGGAAGTGAGTTGCTGTTGAGAGCTGTTGCTCTCTTTGCACATGAACACCGGGAGACAGGACAGGAGGCTGGGCACCTCTCACCTTTGCCTAACTCTTCCAGGACCTGCTGTGCCTGGAGCAGCACGAAGGACCTGCAAGAGTGCAGCTCTTGGCTGCGATGCACTGCAGTTGTAGTGGCTTTCCCAAGGTCTTGGTTTCTAGTGGAGCATCATTTGCCAAAGGTGAGTGTCCCCTGGTCTCTGCAAAGAGCATTTACTGCAGCAATAAAGCTGCCATGGGCCCTCTGCAGCATCAGTCTGTGCTCACAAGGACAGAGTGAATATGTAGGTCCCAAATCATCTTAACTGCAGTAAAATCTGAGTCCAGCCTCACTTTCTGGAGCCCACTTTGGGATACACAGGTGATGACTTCCTGGAAGGGATTCGCAGCAGGGTGTGAGGAACATGTGGCAGGATCTGGAGTTACCTCAGCCCTCCACTCTGATGAGGATCTTAACCAGACCAAGTGTAGGATCTTAACTAAGTGTAGGATTGCCACGTAAATCTGGGATGCTTCAACTCTGGATGCAAAACACTGTATGAGACACGTTCTGCAGAGCCAGGTCACTGACACAACTTTATGGATGTGTTTGCACTAATAAAAGAAGGGGCTGTTTTCTGGGTCCTAAGCCATAACTGCAGGTTCAGCCACAGCTGAGGTCTTGCTTCTGCAAAGAGGAAAGTATCCCCATCTTCATGGCAGCTGATATGAAGAAAGGCCTGAGAAACACCATGAAAACACCATGTTTAACTTAATCTTTGCATTTATTTTCCCCCTGCCTGTTTTGCTTTATAATAATATATTTCTTAGCATTTCTTGCCATGAAAACATTTCTCAGCAGAAAGGAAAAACCAATAGGAACAAAAGAAATCCTCTGTCAGGCTGGCTGCCTCACAAACAGGCTTGCAGTAACAGCAGGTTTCACTGATAGACTGTAGATCATCATGGACCTTGCCTGGTGCTCACACTCTGGTCTCCTAGAGTGGTGTGGAGCTGTAAGCGGTACTTACAGCTGCCTCCCCTGCCATGGTACTCAGCTCTCATCCTCCCTGGGCTCAGGGGAAATCTCTGAGATGCTGGTTATCATTTTGGGGCTTCCTTAGTTTCAGTGTCTGAGAAAGCATGAAGGGTGAGTCACAGTCAACCAGAATGGACTCACCTCATGGAACTGAGGACGTTCACAGGCCCTGGCAGGCAATAGGAAGTTCTGTCTGAGTTCCCCAGGAGAGTGCTGGGGGCTGCAGAGGGCTGTGGGAGCCCAGACCAGTGCAGCCTTATCCATGTTCACCTGGAGCAGCCCTTGGCTGGGTTTGGTCTCAGAGGATGCTGGCTTCGATGATCAGAGCAGCAAGATCCAGGAGTCAGCAAGGAAACGAAGATGTCTGAGACCCATTGGTTGGCTCTGCATGCAGGTGGTGTGACACAGGTGTCCCTGCACCTACACTTCCCTTCTTAAAGGCTGGGGCTTCATGGATCTACCTTCCAGGATGAGCTGCTGCTCTGCACTGCTCTGTGCTTGTCTTCCCTGACTTTGTCTGAGGAAACTCAGCCAACACAGGCCACAGTTTGCCAGCCCTTATTTTATTTTCCATATTTCACCCAGTGAAAAATCTGGCAGAAGTTAGCTGCACCTTTGGTTATCACAAGCGAAGTCAGCAGGGAAGGATCCAGTAATTCCTCCACTTCCTCATATGCACATGATCCTGTTGTGACACCTTTTCAGGCGACTGAGCAAGGTTAAATGTGTGAGGCCCACCTCACTCACTCTCCTGATTCTTTTTGTAGTGTCCTTTGCTACCCTCTGCTGTGTGAGTTCTGCAACAAATCCCTTGGGTGTCAGGAATCTGCACATATTTCACCCAGGAGCAACCAGTGGTGAGTATTAGTGCAGATTCATTAGTGCTGGTGTGATGACAATCTCTCAAATGTCAAGTCTGTGCACACACCTGGGCCTTGCTTTCTTTCAGTAAGGTCAATTGTTGTTAAAGGATAGCATGGGAATTTTCAGAGTGCACATTCTTCATCCCTTAATGCTGCTCTGCAAAGTCAGTATTTTCCCCTGTGATGGGCAGCAGTGTTTGGGATGAGGGAGAAATGAGTCACCCAGAGGAGTGAGTGAGATGCTTCAGAGGCTCCAGTGAGCTACGACGACTGCTGCTAATAAAACTTGTAATCTGGGTTTTCTGTAGGTCTTTTTAAAACTCCTTGTAAGTTTGAGGTGTCTGCTGTCTTTTGTCTACAATTCCTTCACAGATTTTTCTTTCATTTTTGAATGGCTGCTGGGAAAAAAGGTACTGCATTGAGGGAAAGGAATGATTTATCCAAGCATGAAAGACATTTCAAAAGATGAATGCCCCAACCCAGGCTGTTAACCTTAAGACTCCAATATGAGGATTGTGGTCTACTGAGAGCTAGTAACATTTTTTTTGTAAAGAAAAGGACCTTTCACCTCAGTATTGAGTGAGAGAACTGAAGAACTGCTTCCCTTTCTTTCTGCAGGAGAGTACAACTGTCTTTTAGCAGCATTATCAGGCTGCTGGCAGAATTTGGAGTCAGGTTTATAACCAACTGAATTAAGACTGTTTTAAAGAAGACCTGCATTTTTCTTTTTAATTTGCTTGTAGTGCTAAGAAGTTTTCCACAGGGACTGCCTCAATTTGCCCCAGGTCTTTTAACCACAATTCAGTTAACAGAAGTGATGGATTTATTTCATTAAAATAATTCAATATTCAATTTTGATTATAATTTGGAGTAGTTGCATATTGACTTACTCATTATTGGATTGACCTTTAACCTCACAGAAGAAGTGAGGGTTGTGCCTGAGTCCTCCAGACAACGCTGATGGGTTTGTGTCCATGAGGTACTGACCATGTATTGAAATCATGACAGGCCTTAAAGTTAGTGCAGGACAGATGCTGACCTGTGACCAAATCCTTCACACTCTTCCCTTAAAGCAGGGAAGAGAGAGCAGATGACAACTGCCAATTTAACTTCTCACGGTAAGGAATTGTAATATGGATGCTTTTGTTGGATGAATTTTGGGCACGTTCCTGGTTTAATTGACTAAAGCTGGCTAAAAAGAACCTGAATGCATTGGTCTTTCCCTTTCCTCAGCAAGGTTGGTTTTGCCCCACAAGGGACATGTCCCTAGCAGTGGCTGCTGGCAGCATGGTCTGGCAGGGGCCATGAGGTCCTGAATGACGCCGTGGGCCCGGGAGGGAGTGTCATGGCCATGGTGCCCACCCCAATCTCCCTGCCTTCCCCCTCTGCTGCTGAGTGCTGCACAGACAAGGGGACACTGAGGTGTGATGGGGCAGTTCTGAGTGACCCGAGCAAGAGCTCTGGCAGCCAGCCTTGGGGGTGTGCTCTGCAGAGGCACAGCTCAGGTGTGCCAGCATCCCAGCATGGACACAGGGCTGTGGAGCACCTGACCATCCTGTTGCTGAGATGTAAGCCTGCCTCCTCCAGGGATGCAAAGCTGCCTGAAGACCCTTTTCAGTATGAAGGACACACTCACCCTCCTGCGCTCAGATGCCCTGGTGCTTACAAAGCCTTGCAATTGCATTTGCAGCCACATTTACGGGGTTCCAGTTCTGCCCAGCCCCTGGCAGCCTCTGATGCAGCCCAGCACCAAGATGCAGTGGAGTTATGTCCTTCTGGGACCACTTCCCATCCAATTAAGCTTCTGTGTGCTGTGATCTCTCTTTCAATAGTAAGCTGATCCTCTGGCAGGGTATTCGATTGGAAATTAATTAGTGGGAGCAAAATGTTGTGAATACACACACTGTTAAGTTTTTATTCTAATAACCTAGTTAATCATTTTGCTTCCTCAAGAAAAGAAAAACAGTGTGAATTCCAGCACTTTGATCAGTGACATTTTGATGCTAAATTGCCAAGATAAGAATCCAGACCAATAGTGTTATACAAAACCAATTTGAAAGCCTTTTGGTAGTTTTTAAAGTGCCTTCTCTGGAAGATGGACCAGAGACTCAGAAAAATGTCTGTGCCCAACATGATACCAAAAAATATTGGTGCTATATGAGGTGGGTCAAAAGTTGTGCATTATTCATGGTAACTGGATTGAATTGCAAAGGACTCAAGAGTTTAATTATTTTCCTTAGGTTCTGTTTGTGAGTGGAGGCTTTTGGGAATCTCAGTGATGCAGCTCAGGCTGCAGGAGAACACCCCCGCTCATGCCACTGCTCCTTGCTCTGCTATTCCTGTCCAGCCAAAGCAGAACATTATTTTTCTCCTAAATGTCGAGAAATATTTCATGTTTTCCTTCTTATTATTTTCATTCATATTCCTCAAAAATATGCAGGGACTTTATCTGGTTGGTACAGATCTTCACCATCTGCCAGTGACACTCAATATTCTCATCTTGTTTTGAAGTGGCCTAATTGATTAGAGATCATGTTGCAATGACAGGTCTGCAGGCAGGCTGCAGGAGTCAACAGAAGCAGCCCCTTCTAACTGGAACAGATAGAGCACCTTCCTAGGAGGAAATAATGAGTTTGACCACTTACATTGGTATTTACATGAACAACCCATTTAACATAAACATCAGAGCAGATGGGCTCCAGCATTCCAATGCCGTGCAGCCATGAGCAGCGTGGGAATCCCAGCTCAGCAGATAGCAGCACTAACAGGAGCTCCCTGTGCTCTGTAGGACAGGTCAGCAGTGCTCATCTGCAGGTTTACTGCACCAACAGGAGATGATTTAATGCTGGCATTTTGAAATTGGTTGTTTTACTGTGGCAGCACAAAGGCAAGGATGTAGGGTTAGGGTGAGGTGGGACGCTTTTCCACATCTGGGACTCTACTTACAAGCTAGCAGAATATTTTTTAGATTCTGAGCTTAGTTTTCCCTCTTTACTTTCATGTAAACCTTTTTATTTTGACATTAAATCACTAATGCAATCCACTGGGACACTTACCCTTAATGGGCTGTCATCATCACCAGAGTGCACACAAATATGAGCTGTGGATCAGCTTGGAGTTGTTTGGGGCAGAGGGCATGTGGCTCAATAAAAATTGCTTGTGGGGTCATCCTTAGCAGAGTGAGCTGAGACAGGGATTTTTAAATAAATCTGGCACCAGAACTATGACATTTGTGCCCTCTGCTTTGTGCAGGTTGAGCCTGAGATACTCCAGGCTTCTCTATGCAACCCTTCATCAGCTGATTAGAAAACTCAAATCTTTCTGAACAGAAAAATAATTGGAAAACCTCTGTCACACATCTCAAATTTCAAAAATACAGTTCTGATAATTTGCAACATCCTGGTAACCTCCAGAAACTGGGATAGTACTTGTCTGTTAGCGACCATCTGCCTTGATACCCTTAAGCTCTTTCTAAATGGAGAGGAACTTCAAGGAAAAGTCATGTACTGCAGTCTTTTGTGCCTGATTTCTCAGCACTGGAGTGCCTTGAATAACCACTTTTGGTGTTAGTTAGTTTGGAAATAATGTCAATTATTGCTTCAGATCAATTATTGCTTCAGACAATTTCTGTCTAGCTCAGCATATTTCTGAGGTGGCCTTATGCAGTGGAACTTCTGTGTTTTGTAAGTGGCTGACATTAGCTGGTCAAACACTGAATAGATTTGTTTGCAGTGACTTTACTGAGCTCTGTTTTGATCTTTAGATCCTTCTTAGGAGTGATGTCTTGAAGACAGCACACTTCAGTTTTAAATCCCTGTCTGGAGAAAGACTTTCAACTGCAAAGGTGTTTTAATATTTTCAAAGCCATTTTTCATCACAGATAAAGATCTATACTTGCCTCCAGTCAACACCTTTGAAACACCATAAGCAAAACAGAAGCCATCAACAAGCTGCATTAATAGTTTAGAAAGGTATTTAATTATTTATGATGAAGCTTCAGCATATTCTTCATATAAAACTTCAGTGTAAAGTAGTTGGCTTCAGATGCACTTCTCTGTGCTCGCTACTGGGAACAGTTTATAGGGCTTTTATTTATCAGAGAACATCAGCAACATTTAGTTAACTTGGAAGAAATGTATTTATTTTGCATGCAGGGGTGTTGGTTGCTGTTTGGGTAGGCAGGAGTCAGCACAGGCTTCTTTGGTTTCTGCCTGAAGCACTGGCACAAAGGGGGTGCATGGAGTACAGGTTACTTAGAGAGCATGGAAATAAGGTCTTTTATTACAGCTTCTCAAATAACACAATGAAACTGCCACAGTCTGAGCAACTGTACTGATAGCTGAGACCCCAGGTGCTGAGCCAGGAGACTCAGTCTGTCACAGCTCTGGTAATTGGCTATGAATAGTCATTTGATCTTCCAAACTCAAGTTTTCCAGGTATTATAGCTGCTCCCTTTGTAAATGTTGCTGGAGTTAGAAACAGCTTATAAGGGGTTTGTTCCTCAACAGTCCTAAAGGGCTGTGAGTTAAAAACGGATTAGGAATACTGATATCTAAATATTATTATCTAAAAGTTAATTCATCTAGCCAGACAAGAATGTCATTTCCTCCCTGATGTCCATTAAAGGACCCTTTAATGTGCAACATGGATTTTATGTTGTAGCACCAACATTTTAATTTTCTCTGCCAGAACAGGTGTCTCTGTGCCACTCTCCTCTGCATATTTGGCTTTCTTGGGGACCTGGAGATGGCATGGGAGAGTCATGGATACAGAGTTTGTGTTTCTGTCCTTGGCTTGTCTCAGGTTTAGATTAAATATGTGTGGCATGAGGTGAGGGCAAATGAGGAATATGGGCTGAAATGGTAAAATAGATTTGCAGGAGATAAAAGCAGGTTTCTCAGAAGCACTTCTCTCACTACCAGCATCTTTCCTGTTATGTCTGGATGCTCTTACCCTGCCTTCCCAGGTAAATTTTTCCCCTTTGCAAAAGCTCAACATTTCCTGCATTCATAGCATTGCATCCAAATCTATAATTCCAGAGACTATCAATGAACTTTCACAAATGCTCAGATTTATCAAGGCAGAAGATGTTAAATGCTCACTGATTTATCAAAAGATCATAGCTAAACATGTAAATTGAATATTGCCTTCCTAAGGTCCAAGTTGGTGCCTGCTCCCACAGCCCTGAAGTGTGCTCCATCTTCTGCAGAGGTGTCCAGATGTGTCACCCCTTGATGGAGCCTGGGTCACTGCATGAAGTGGCTGTTAGTCTGAGTCCTGTCCTCAGGGAAAACATCATAAACAGCAGGATTATGAGGCTAACAATCCGGACTCACTTGTAGATTTTTTGCACATTTATTGGTACAGTCAGTGGATAGGAAAAGAGAAGGTTAAAATAAAGAATTATGTAGTCTTATACAGTAGCAGAACTAGAGGGAGTGAACTTCATAGCTTCTGCTGGGAGTTCATCTTTTCTTTGACTACTGCTAGCCTATACCTGCTGGGCACCACTTTTATCTCTGACTCAAAGGACATTTCTGAAGAAATTTCCTTCCCTGGCAGTTTTTACACTTGAAAATATCTCATAATCTAAAGCATTTCAAAGAGGAAAAAGAGACTCTGGACCCACTTGCAAGAATGTTATCATGCTACCCTCTAAAACACTGTTTTCCTCTCTGTACGTGAAACAAAAAAGCGCTGAAGAAAAGAGAAGACAAGAAGTCCACTCACAAGTCAATGAGCTTGGAAAACAAAGCAGCATTTGGAGACAGTTTATTTAGCACTATGCCTGTGATGTTTTTAGTCACTTTGGGAGCTTTCAGACCTGTCGGTTCTGAAGATCTGAGATGGGCGTCTTGCTTTTTACAAAAAATAAATTTCTTGTCCTTATGCTTGCAGAGGAATTACAATCCAAATAACAGCCTAAGTCAAGAGAACACGTTTGCTATTTAAAGAAAATTTTGTTTGGACTTGGGGGAATCTGGATCATGATACTTAAATATTTGAACTTGGCAGTAGTAACCCATCTCTCTGTTTCTCCACTTAAAGCTTTCACAGGCTCTTCACAAAGTAATCATGGTGGTGGCAACACCCAGGGACCTGAGTATTCCCTATTTGTGCAAGAATTCACAGTAATGGCACACCTTTGAGCTTTGGTGTCCTGAAACAAGAACAAGAGGAAAAACAAAGTCAAGCTCCACATCCAATTGTGCATTGATTTAACTGGCTTGGATCCCTTCTCCAAGAGAGCAGACACCTGGACTCGATGATGTGAAATTTATATTCATATTTCAAATCAAGATCCAGCTCTTCTAGCAACATGTCTAATGTATATTCAGGAAATGGAAAGTTCCTCATATATTTTCAGCTCAAGAAAGTAGATAGATGGAAGCACAATCATTTGCCATTTTGCAGGTATCTTATTTTTGTTCTACAAGAAATGTGTACCATAGAAACTACTACTGCAGGTCACTAAAGTATCATATTGAGGCATGGTGAGATGCCAGCTTCTTGTGCAGGCTTTTGTTTCTCATTTGAAAATCCTACATGGAGAATGGGGCTGTTACGGATGTCTTTCCTTTAGGTAGAGCATGACAGCTCTTGGACACTTTTGTCTCACATGGCAGATAGCCTATCATTGTCCTAGGCAAATAAGCTGCTCCAGAGCAGCACTCCCTGTCTTCAATGTATTCCCAAATAAAAATCACCTTTTCCACATGGACAAGTGTCTTTCTCTTTACTGTGTACCTCATACACATGCATGGCAATCCTTTGGCATGTGGAAATTTGCTCTAGAGGCCCTTACCACCTAAAAGACAAGTTTTTAGACCAGCACCACTACTATGAACTCACTGGACGTCCATGCACATACCCTCAGTTCTTGGAGCTCTTATTTGTCATTTTGTTGTGTGAGAGGGCCTGGTTCAATTGAAACCAGGGAAGAGCATTTGCACAACTTCAGCACTCCTGCAAGGAGCTGTTGCCACTCTCAATATCATCAAGCTCTGCCAGAGGAGGGGCTGTGGGTCTGTGGCTCAGCTGAGTGGCTGCACAACTTGGTGCAGATTTTGAGGCTGTAAATGAGTTTTAATCAACATTGACAATTGCGTGCATCCATGTCTTTTCTGCAGAAAGTGTGCAGGAAGCCCTGCAGAAACAAGAGCAATTAGTCTGACTAAAAACAAGGCTGTAGAGCAGGCAAAATGGGGTCCAAGAAAGTAAGCATGCTTTTCCTTTAAAACAATTGGTATACTGTAGTTCTGTGAAGCATTTTTTTCATTTCTAATGCTATTTTCATTCACTGAGCTCTCTGTTACTTGCTAATTAAAAGGAAAAAAAAAAAAAAAAGAAGAAACAGAGCAAGGGTTGTTTTAATTTTAAATACGTCATCTGCCTTTTTGAAGTAAGAAGCTCAAAGCAAGCACAAGCTGGTAACTTAGATTCAGATGTCAGTGCAGATCTCCTTCCTATCAAAGATGCTTGCTAGCTCAGGGTCACTGTCACTGCACAGGGGACACATGGGGTATGCAGCCTATGAGATAATTCTCTGGTTACCATGTTATGAAGTGCCTATCAAAAGCTTAATGTCCACATTATCCAAACCCTCACCCTGACCTGGATCTGTTTCATTCCAGAGCCAAAGTAGCTTCCAGGTCAAAGCAGATGTGGCAGAAGTAGTAAAGATACTGCTTGAATTTTTTTGGTCCCACATACATTCTGCTCTGAGAAGCTGATGCCTTACTCAAGGATTGGATGTTTTCCATTCTGTTTGCCTCTGTTTGTTCTGTGTGTTTTGACTTCACGTATCCAAAACACCATCAAACAGAGGTATAATTAACAAATCTTCAGTGTGCTCTGGGTTGCTTGGTCATATCAGCATGCAGAAGCTTCTGGCCACGGCAGCTGCCTTCATTTTGGGGAGCAAGGGAAGACTGAATGCCCCCTTGGTTAGACATAGTGGAAAACTATTGCATGTGGGCAAAGTGATGGGATAGTGAGACACTGGGGCTACTGGCTCCTGAGAGAAGCTATGGTCCCATCATAGGAAGAGTTCAAAGTCACGTTGGACTAGGCTTTGAGCAAACTGATCTAGTGAAAGAAGCCCATGGTCAGGGGCTGGACTAGATCTTTAAAGGCCCCATACAACCCAAACCATTCTATGATTTTATGAAGAGGTGAGTTTGGACCCTGCTCTGATTGAAAAACCTCAGTAAGAAGGAAAGGTGAGGTAGCTGCTGCATATTTGTGAGAGAAAGAGGGAAACCATCAAAGTTCAACTTTTTAGGCAACCAGAGAAGTGCTTTCTGTGAAACTATGAGAAAAAAAGAAAATAAGCATGAAAATTTGGGTGGAAGGAGTCAAGGCCAGAGACAATGTATGTTCCTGGTGGTCTCTTACTGTATACTCATGGGGAAAAAAAGCTTTATGTACTTTGAAAATAGAATATCTCTTAGCCTTTATTCCTAATAGAAACACTTTTCAATTTTGTTCAATTCCTTGGATCAAAAGAAGCAACTACCCAGGCAATTCAGACCAAGCTACAGTCCACAGCCCTGGTTTCCTTTTGCATAACTGCAGCAGGGTGGTGATTGCTCTGGTGCTGAATACTGGCTGCTCTGAAGATGTGGGCTAAGTAAATGAAGCCGAACAAATCCAACATGGGGATCATTATCATCATTACACAGCAAATGAGTCACACAATGTTGCAGGTGTTTGAGTGCAGAAGTTTTCTCTGCTTGATTATTTGAATTAAGTACATTATATTTGGTTGTGTCAGTAGAGAAGATTTTTTCTCCAGTAATATTTTTAGTTTTTCCTCATGCATTTACTTCCAGTAAATACAAAGAAAACCTACATGTTTGGATATCTCTTTTTATACTGTTGAGTATAGACATAGATTCTTTAAGACAGGGATATTATTGTTATTTAACTGCGTGGTGCATCCTGGGTGAGGTCTGATCTTGAAACACTACCATTGTAATAAAACATGAAGATAATAGTGTCTTTGGGAGGGCACTTACTGAAATTACTTTTTAGGTGTTGTCAAGCACTTTTATTTACCAAATAGATAATAGACTATAAATTAGAGGTAGTAATTAAAAAAAGAACTTATCTAAATGTAATTTCCAAGGAGATAAGGGTATTCCTGTTCATAAAATCTACAGTACTCAGTCAGAAAGATGACAATTATGTGATTTAAGTGATCTATGGTATTCTAAAGCAGCAAATCACAAAGCTGTGGCAGTTAGTAACAGCTATCAGGTGACAAGGAAAGATGGATCAAAACATGTTTCTACAAAACATGTCCATTATGAATGACAAGTATTAATAAATACCTCTGATTTTAATGCAAATAAGCATTGCATTAATAAACATGAAATTCCACTGAGAATAAATAATCTGTCTTTCTTGCCATTGTCTCAAAGGCTGAGAACATATAGGTGTTAAATCTTCTAAGTTTCGACCTCTCAGTCAGGATCAGTTTTTGGTCATGCCCTACCACAGCATGTCCTTGGCCAGCCACAGTCTCCACAAACAGCAACTGAAGCAAGGGCAAAAAAAGGTGATGGAGACCCATCCTCCAGCTCCTGCCTTCAGGAGATCTGTGCATGGAGTTGGATAAATCCTATGCTCAGTCTCTGAAGGTTTGGGGAATGGAGAGGCTGGCTCTAACTTTCTGTTAGGCATTTAATGTAAATGGTTAAATTTACATGGTAGGGTAGTGGTTTGAGTAAAGAAAGGGAAGGGCTGGGTGTGCACCTCAGGGACTGCAGGGGAGAAGATGCCTCACAGCCACACTCCATGGTGGAAAGCTGCCCCACAGTCATCAAAACAAGATTCAATTAGCTGGGGGCCCAAGCTCACCCCAGTGAATGTCCTGCTTGGTCCTCTGCCTGAAAAGGGGAAATTGAAATCTCACAGCAAACCTGTGAGGAGCAGTGATGCTGTGGCTGGGGACAGGGAGAGTGCTGGCACAGGGCCAGCAGGGGAAGAGGATCTGCCCAGGCTGTGCAGACAGGATAGCTCTCCTCTCCCACCCAGGGCTGCCCAGGGCATGACAGTCACTTTCCCCTCACTCAGCTTGGCCCTCACCACGCACCTTGGCACTGGGGTCTCTGCGCTCTCCTCTAAAGCACCGCAAGGCATCTTTCTCAGGCTGGGAGCATGAATGTCCATGCCACAAAGACCCCCATGGGGCTTCCTCTATGATTTCCCTTGTGCTACTGCCCACTGCTCCCTGGGCAAGGAACCATTTGTGTCTCCAACTGCAGTACTGAAACACGTACTTTGTCCCCAAGACCTGTCTTCTGCTCTCAGTGGGGAATGTAATTAGCACTCAGCATCCCAGAAAGCACCAAAGGTGGGCCCTGGCAGAGGCTCTGGCACTGGGGGGATGCTGTGCCCCTGCTCATGGCTGCAGGCCCCGTGCCTCGCCTGGCCTTGCTGTGCCCCTGCTCATGGCTGCAGCCTGGCCTGGGCTGGCCAGGCTGTGACCCTGCTCATGGCTGCAGCCCCCATGCCTGGCCTGGCCTTGCTGTGCCCCTGCTCATGGCTGCAGCCTGGCCTGGCCTGGCCTTGCTGTGTCCCTGCTCATGGCTGCAGCCTGGCCTGGCCTGGCCTTGCTGGGCCACTGCTCATGGCTGCAGCCCCCGTGCCTGGCCTGGCCTTGCTGGGCCGGTGGCCCTGCCTCGAGCGCTGCAGCTTTGCACTCTGCAGGGGCTGTCAGCGCCTTGCGAGCCCAGTGAGAAATCTGCCATGGGATGAGCCTCCAGCTGCCCTGGCTGCTGCCATTCCTGCTCAGCTCCCCATGCAGAGCTGGCCCTGTGGTGTGCAGGGAGAGTCAAGATGCCCATGGGCTCCATGGTGCCCTGGGAAGGCCACGCTGGGGCTGGGTGTCTTGGATGGGGTGCTACAGCCATGGCAGCAGCAGGGCAGCACTGCAGCCTGCCTGGCATGGCAGGTCACAGAGCCAGGGACATGCCTGCTGCTGCTTTTTGGCCTCCCTCACACTCCCTGTGAAATGCACCCAAGGATTTGCATGGACTTCACCACCCTTCAGTGAAGAGGTAGTGGAGGTTCCTCCTTTGCTTTCTATAAAATAAAAATTCAAGCCTTATTCTGCACCCTCTCTGCCTTCCCCACAACTTCTAATACGTATAATTGATTTTTTTTCAGTTTCATTTTTGTGAAATACAAATGCTTCTCAGGGAGAGAAATCTGACAGCTCTTACCTAGAGGGTGCTCTATAATCCTAAAAGTAGGAAAAAATTAAAATCAGAAATAAAAGGAGAGAAAATCAAAGATATTTGGCTGTCACCAGAAACCCACGAGTGTATTTGATCTTGGGCAAAAAATATGTTAAAATGAAGTAGAAAACCCAGAATAGGGTAATGGAAAGACAGGTGTAAAATTAGGGCCTTGTGCAGCCTGCAGTGAACCAGGAACAGCTGAGTCCTGGGCACCATGAAGAGGTGGGCTGAGTGCTGCTGAGTGCTGCTGCAGGGACAGGAAGAGTGACTTCTTGCAAGGCTGATTTTAGGTCACAAAGACTTTGAAATTAGTATTTTTTTCCCCCCATCAATAAGTGTAACCTAAAAAAGGTAAAAGGCATCTTTCTTAAGTGGAAAACACCCTTTAAAGTATGTTTGATAGTGATCTGAGACACAGCTGCCAGTCCTGGCAGGCAGCAGCAGCCCAAACACGCTATTCTTAGACCTGGAAAGCGTAAGTAGGTCAAGTTACAATTGGTTCTTATAAACACCATCTCCACTAAAATCAGAAATCAATATGAGGTCAGAAATTTGCAGTATGTTGAATCAGCAAGATAAAACGGATGGGCTGGTTAGAGCTGGGTGCTAATAGCACCGAGCTTGTGGGTTCCATCCCCCTATGGGCCATCCACTTCAGAGCTGGGCTTGATGGCCCTTCTGGGTCCCCTCCTGCTTAGAATATTCTGTGATTCTGTGGGTTCACCTAGCCTCCAAATACCTGTACTTTTGGTTCATCCCCATGTTTACCAAATGTGGTTTTGCTGCATATGCTAGCAGTAGTTGGAGACTTCTCCCTGGCTGGGGAGGTGCCATGAGCCCCCAGAGGGTCTGGCAGATGCAAGACAGAAGTAGAGTTTAGGGATGATTTTTTTTTTACACATCCTGAGGTAAAGCTAAATAGTTAATGAGATTTAAAAAATAGTTGCAGCTTGTCAAGTGCTCTCCCCTGTCTGTGCTCCTGCCTCGTTTTCGTTCTGGGATGGAAACATTTAGACATGGAGGGAGTTAATTTGTAGGCTATAAAAAAGGTTTGGTGTAAAATGTGTGTAGAAAATCCAGTGTAGATTTTAATCCCACATTTTCTTTTCCCCCCCATTTTCATCTGCTCAGTTTTATTCCATATTTTATCCAGTTTTTGGGTCTGGCATTACAAATTTGTTTCTACTCTGTTCCACACAAGTATTATATTACAGCTCAGGGACCTCCTTCACTTCCAGTTGAGCACTGCCTAATTATAGCTCGAGCTGGCCTTGTAAATAGGCACTGCATCTTTTCCAAATCACATTCCTCTTCATCCTTTCATTACAAAGGCCTATGGGCTGCAGTTGTTTACAGCCACTTTGGTGGAGGAACCAAGACCAGAACATCTTTATGAGCATTGAGCTCATACTGATCATGAGAAAAACATCCATGCTTGATTGCAGACAATGAGAAGGGAAGAATACCCCAAAAGGATGTTTTCAGATAAGCTCAATAAGCAGGGAAATGTCTGGAGACTGATCAGTGAGTTCTTAACAGAAAAGACTGAAGCTTAGCCTGAACCTGAAATGAAAGAGAGATCTCTTAATTGTAAGTCTGAGCCCTTTCCCTGATACTGCAGCTGAGTCAGTGGACTGATTTAATTCCTTGCCCTTGATGAAAAAGATTCAAAGTTCTGACATGTTTGGGGTCCCATTATCAAATCAAAATCCAGCTTGAATCTTTAAGGACTTCAGTTTTCAGTTGGTATAAGTGTGTCAAGTCTTGCGCTTCATAATGATTTTCACAGTGCCTTTGAAGTCCCCCTTGCAGCTCCAGCATGAGAAAGCATATTAGAAACAGCAATACTTCACTTAAACTGAAAATCATATGTGCATAGTTAGAAGTGCTTGAAAATAGGAGTCTTGAGCTGCAAAGCCATCAGGCAAATGCCCTTCTCACCCAGCAATTTGTGTTTCACCTTTCAAGAAAACATTCTGGTTTCCAGGTCTTAATTCAAAGGGCATCAACAAAATCACTGTTAAGTTAATAAGTAGCCCTTGGCTATACTGCAGCTTTTAATGTGGGAATAAAATTGTACTTACATATAGCTGGCACAAGATACAGCTACAGCTTGGGTAGGTCCTGCCTATGTAACTGAATACATCTTTCATTATATGCTCCAGGCTGCTGAAGACCACAGATTTGGAAGACTGGCAAATCATACCAACTCTAAAATGAAATCGTCTGCTAAATTTATTCATTAGCAACACACTTGCAGATGGGTATTTCTTGCACCATATTAAGCACTGCCACTACATAGAGAAAAGTCTTAGTCCCTGACAGTCATAAATTAACTGTGAGTGTATGATAGCACAGAGATAACAGTCTGCACCACTGGCTACAGTCCTGGTCATTCACAATCACCAAGGTCCTGAGAGCTCATCAGAAAGAGAACTCAAAGCACAGGTAGTCTCCTTCTTCTCTGACTTTCCTGGTTGATGCCTTATTTTTTCATGCTACTGACCCTCTCCAAACAGGGGCAGAAGGTCTCCTCTGCTCCTGATGACATTTGTGCTATTTTCTATTGTCTTGCTGACTGTTCTTATCCCATCTATTTCTATGCCCCTGCACTTCTCTCTCTGGAAACTCCTATTACTGGGATACCTCCAATGTGCAACTACAGCTGGTTTTACCCCTTCGATGATTACATTGCTCACATGCTTTTGAAAAGTTTGCTTACCAATGCCATCACAAAATGTTACAAAATACTTGCATGCAGTTGGAAATTGCCCTATTTTAGTGTATAGGTTGAAGACAAGCTATTACTGATGTTATAGAAGTGCTTGTCTCTTCTACAGCTGTCAGGCCTCTGTCTTGGCTACACTGTACTGATGTGGAGCAACCCAAGCAATACTGCCTGTGCAAGGATATGCACGTCTACAACTGAGGTGGTAAATAACACAGTACTGAAGAGGACATTGCAGCAATTAAAAGAACCAAACACAAAATAGGATAAAAAGGACCAGATTAACAAAAACCAGCAGGGGCTAAATCAATTCGAAACCATTACCATAATTTTTTGGTAGTAAGTTCAACCTCCTGCTTCTGGCAAGGCCAGCCTGGCTGCAGGACTTTTGAGGCCCATTGAGGACTCCTGGAAGCCTTTTCTCTATATGCCTTTATGGAGTACTTTGCCCTCACTTGGGCTGACTTCTGACATCCTCCAGGAGGTACCAGTGCTACAACAGGCAAAACAGTGGTCCAAAGGGCAACACCTTCCTTTACTGACCCACCACCAGGACAAGACTCTGAGCAAAGAATGACATTGAAGACCGGTGGGAAGATGGCCAGTGATCCCAAAATTAATCCTGTCAGGCTAGCTGTGGTAATGATCATTGGGATCTGAAAAGGGACTGAGACAGAACTGAATCACCCCAGATCCAATGTATCCAGTCAAATGATTCAAGCCAAAAAACAGTATGTTCCTTCATGTTGCCCACACTCGTCATGCTTCAATATTTGGCTCCAGGATCTGAACAGGGAGCATGGGTTGGCATCACAGCTCACTCAGAGGTCTCCAGATGTGCCACCTGGTTCTCTTGGACCATACATTGGTCTCTGCACTTGTGTCCCCATGCCTCCAGGAAAAGGGTCAGTGGTGGCAAAAAAATTCAGTGGTGGCACTGGTGACTGTTGTGACAACTGCTTGCCTGGAGTGTAATGAGAAATGACTACAGGATTCACATGGGAAATGAAAGACCTGGAGTCAGTTCCCTCAGCCTAAGGAAGACCAGGTGTGCTTCTTCCAGTACAGCTTGTGGGGGATATTTTTCACTCAGTGCTGTAAATGCGGCATTGAAGGCTCATGGGATGACAGGGACTTGGGTTTGGGGGAAATGGGGACAGTAACTGAGGTACAAAGTGTCCTTAGCTTGTCTTGGCTGGATATGTGGGACCAGACTGCCGGAACACGGGGCCATGATCTGTCCCTTTGTTTCTGTGGGCCGTGGTACATGGTGTCACCCTGCTACACACAGAGCAAGGGTTAGGTACCCGTCATTACCTTGTCATGTACTGTCTGAACATGTGGCTTCTGGCTAATGGAATGGAAACCTTCTAAAAAGCTGAAACTGGTTACACTTCAGCAGTGTTGGCATTTTCATGACATTTCTTGGACTACAGAAGGGCCCTCTGTTGGTCAGTGGCAAAATCTCAAATGGCTGGAGCAACACTAGATGCATTTTTTCATTAAGGGCATCACCATTTGAATATAACACACTTGCATAAAAATGTGCCTGTGGCCTGATTCAGCAAATCTCCTCAAGTGCACTCAAATCTGAGTGAGAAGAGCTATTCTGAAATCAGCAGCTGACTCACAAACAGCTAAACATGCACTTAAGCACTTGTTGGGATGCTGCAGCGTGGCTCCTCTCCTGAAGGGAGCTTGGCACCCAGCCAGGCTGGGGGGTGGAGGGAAGGGCACCCCCCACCCCCAGATCTGTACATTTATTATATTGTCACTTTTTTGTCAAGAGGCAAACTAAGAGGTTGGGATCTGAGGGCCAGTGGCACTGGAGAGTTTTTCCTTCCCTGTCCTGGCTCCCTTCAGTTCCAAATTGGAGTGTGGCTCTCAGGAGGTCCTGAAGTCAAGGTCCCCTCCTGTGGTGCCAGCTGGGCTGCAAGTTAACTGCACACCCACATTCCTTCTACTGTATATCTAAGGCACTTATTTAAATGTCTTAAAATACTTTGCTTGTATGTGAAGAGGTATTTTTTCAGGCCAAGAATACTTATCAGGTTTTTGTGGTTTTGTTGCTTGCTTTGATTTCATCAGCTGTATCCATTTTGGGATCGCCTCTTAGTAATCAGACAAGGACTGAAGGTGACAGTGGATTATTTAACCAGTGCCCTCAGTGAAGATTTATCTAGTCCTCCTAGTCCTTCTCCATTTGTTCTCTTGATTTCCATGCCTGGAAGAATAAGATCACCAAACTTCAACTGAAACATTATACTGCAGGATCCTCACTGTAGAAATAATTCATCCAAACAAGTCCTTCTGGATTAGATAATGCCCAGCCAGTCCTTAATGAGATTTTGAAGCAAGAGCTGACAGGTGTCCTGCAGCAGGGATGGATGCACATTCCAGGGATAGCTGTGGGGGGAGCTTTGGAGGCCCCGACCCGTGGCAGCCGAGGCGTGATGTTGCCTTGGCCACGCTGTCAACAGCAAGCTCTGGCTGTACATTGTGCCTTGGCTGTTGGAGACCACACAGCTCATCCCAGGAAACCTGCCAGGCCTCAGGACTGTGTTGGAACAGGGCTGGTGTGGGTGTACAGAACTGTGAGCTGTAAAGAATTCTTCAGATGCTGCTGCAGCAGCAAGGACTAATGACTTGAAGAGGCAAACTCTGCTTGAAACTCAGTGTCTATGAAGATTAGCTTTCAGCCCTCTATAAACCATTGGAATCTGTCCCTTGCCTGCCCATAAACACCAAGCCCTTCAGATTATCTCCTCACAGGAATGATTAGATGCAAAGGTCTGGTAAAAGACCCATATTCACAATCATAAAAAGTCACAGTACCAACTGGGAAATCTTGATACCTAGAGAAAGAGCAGGGAATTTATGGTTGGTATGTTTCTTTTTGAAAAATAATTTAAAAAATAGATTTGAAAAAAACCCAGCTTTTCTAGATTGTTACAGAAGATATTTACAGCACATAAAGTATACAAATAATACAAATATTTTCAAATGTGTAACTTTGACAAATGAGACTGATCCTGGCTGTGTTTGGGTTGCAATTTTTAAGCCAATTTATTGCAGTCACAATAAGGGGGTTAGTGGTGAATCCTGCATGAACTCCAGGCCTCATATCTAGACTCCCTTTCCTCCTTGCTGAGAGCATCTTGTGCTGTGGCTGTGTTCTTTCTGTTCTCAGGAAGCAGGCTGGCATTGGAATAAAACGTTTATAACAGATGAGGGTTATTTTAGCATCCTTAATGGTGTCTAGTCATTAAAATATTTTTTCTGGTTCTTCTCCCTCCCCAAGAACAGCAAAAGAAGTTACATGTCTAGTTCTTTGGGCTGTGGTAGAAAGAAATGTAAATGTCTTGTGCCCATACATATCTACACAGCTGTTTTTTTCTATTCATCTCCACCTGAGACTGGAGCAGGTGGCCTGTGAAAGTTGGAGAACTCAAGCTGTATCAAGGAAAATTGCCCCAGTCATTCAGCAGTCTCAGGAATTTCTTCTTGGGTTTTCTGGCCTTTGCAGATACTACCAAAGCTGTCCCAGTCCTGTGTAGAGCTGAACTGCGGCACAGCTCTTCCTTTGAAAGTGCTGACACACTGGGATCCTTGTGCTCTGTGAAGGGCTTGGCACCAATCTCATGAGGCTGGCTCGGGAAGGCTCATTCCCATTCCTGGGGGGCTGCAGGGGTGGCTGGGGCCAAGACAGACATCTGCTCCAGCAGCACCCCTCTGTGCACAGTGGCTGACAGCCCACAGAAGGGTCTCCAGAGATGCTGAGTTTGGCCTTTCTCTCCGCTGACTGCTGGGGCATCTCAGAAAGATTGGCCTTGTCGGGCTGAAGTTGTGCTTTGGCTGTGTGCACCTAAGTCTTCATCATACAGACAGGTGAGCAAAAAAAACCCCCAAACATGATGGCTTTCTGTATATGCCTTTTTCATCTTTTTCCCCCCTGTTCCCTCCTCTGGGTTTATCCAGGAATAAAAAAGATTCAGTGCAATAGTTTCATTGTCCATGAACTACTTACAGCTAAGAGCTTTCCAGTATGCCCTTTTTCAAATGGAAAGACTATAGTTCAGTCTTTAGTGATCCTCAGCTTTGAAATTGAAAGAAAAGGACTTGCTGTCTATAAAATAAACAAATAATGCTTTTGAATGGGAAAAAACCCCAACTCTTTTTTTTTTGTATAATATTTTCAGGCTTTCCTTATTCTGTCTCTTGAATGAAACACCCAACATTTTTTCAAAGAATTTTTTTTCCAAATGAGATAAGTAGACATGAAAATATTTTCAATTTTTTTGTAGTAGCTTGTCTTGCAGGTCCATCCAATATTCACAAGAATGTGAAAGGTCCAAGATATGGACAGAATAAGTATTGCTTGAACTAAAATAATGACAGTGTCTCTCTGTATTTCCTGGAGTTTAAATCAGGCCCTAGAGGGAGGTTGTTTTGCCAGCTGTGCTGTTTCTCCCTGAGCTCACTGCAGCTACAATTTGCAGTAAACATTAACTGCTTCTCTGCTGAAATTTTCACATTTGTCCAGGAACATATTTTAGGAAAGCTAATAGTACAGTATTTAGAGATCAGGTGAATTTTTGTAAATTCATCACCTCAGTGAACCATTCTCAGGAAAGATAGTGAGAAGTAAACTGTGAATAATTCCTCCTCAGTCCAAACAAGAGGAAGATGGGAGAAGAGGCATTTTAAAATCTCACTCAAAGTGTCAATGATTTTCTCCAGGCTTTCTTAGCGTAAATGCTTTTAAGCAAAATAAAATTTAAAAAAATGTTTCAGGGAAGTTTTCAGGAGAATGTTTACCAGAAATTTTCATGGAATGTTCCTAATGGAAAAAGGTGCATACAAACCCTAATGCAGCTAATTTAATACTCCTGACATTTTCTGGTAGCTGGAATTATGCAGAATGAGGAAATGATGCAGCATGAGTCAGGTAAAAGCCATTGCAACACATGGACCTGCCTCCTCTTCCTGCCTTCCTGTCACCAAGCTGGTTTTGGTTTATAATGTGCTAGCTAGGCTGGTGAGAAATTAGGGTTTGGCACCCTGCTTGCATTACCTTTCTATGGCAGAAAGCAGGATATTCCTGTTATGAGGTGTGCTTCCTATCTGCAATTCCCACCTGTATAGCACACTACTCTTTCGAAACACCCAAAATTAAGAGGGTAGCTCTCAATGATTCACCTCCTCCAATATGGATTAGCATACTTAGAATGTAAGCAGGAAAATGCCATAAGATTCCCATAGTTTGGCTTTCTGAAGTTCCCTGACTTGCCTTTAACTTTTACAACACCATGAGATCATAGCGTAGGCTCCATGGGTACTGGGCAATTCCCCTGGATCCTGTTTGCACGCTGCTTCCAGAGGGCACTGCAGTGGCACTGGAGCTCCTGAACAGCCCCAGTGTTGGGCCAGTGCTCACAGCATGGCTGCAGCATTGGGGCCGTGCTGCCCTGCCTGTGCTCGGCCCTGCACTGCTGCCGGGGGTACTGCACTCCACCTTGGGCTCTTCCAGCTGCCCCGGCTGAGGGTTTCTTCTCTTTCTCCCGTGGGAAGTGGTTATCAAACATCAACACGAGAGGCTGGACAGATCCACAGCCCAGCTTGGGGAGGGAATGTTCTTGTAGCCTGCATGGATGCACAAAAACCAGGGACAGGCAAGTGCCTAATGAGTTCCCCAGAGAAGACAAGCCTGTGTCTTTCCTTTGGAGTTGTGAGACCTGCTTGTGTTTGGCACCTCCTTCCAGGGCTGCACATGTGCTCATGGCTAATCCTGTGCCTGAATGGCCCTTGGCACAAGGGACTTCTCAACTACGTGCCTCCGCCCTACAAATCCAAGCAGCAGATGAGGGCCACGAGACTGTGACCTTACAGTACTTCCTGTGCTTCATTAATTCCAGGAGGTGACATCCTATCAGACCTTCTTATCACATTCCAGAAGTTTATTTCAGAAATATTTCATGGACTGTAAGTAGGACAGCTGTTCCCTTGTGACACTGTTAATAGCACGGATCCCCTTTGTCAGGAGTCCCGGAGCTGCTGCTCCTGTCCCAGGCTCAATTTAACACTTTGCTTTTAATCTCAGCCAAAATAACTCAAATGAAGGTCCACCAAGGTGCACCAGGTGAGGAGGCTTGAAGAGCTGGGCAAGGGACAGGAATCAGGGCACATCAGGCTACTGACTTGCCCTGCACAGCTGTGCCTGTGTTACTGAATAAACAAACCAGGGCCATTATTTGCCCTGAGAGGGGAAGGTATGGCCCAGTTGCCCTGTCCATAGCTCTCTTTCCTCTTAAGATGGGATGATCATATCCAGACTGTGCCAGTAACACAGTCAGAAGCCATGCTTGGGCACGTGCCTCTGTGGGGCTCAGCCTGTGGGTCCTGGGTGGACAAATGGTACCTTTGGGATTAGTGGGAAGCACAGAGGTGGGGCCATCTGTATGGCAAAGGAGGGATCTCTGGGGTTTTAGAGGGGAGCAGAGCCCTCCATTCCTCCTGTGTGCCTGGACACTGCTGAAAAGAAAAGGACCAGCAGAGACACAGTCCTATCAAATTCATGGGTAGGTGAATCCTGTCACATATTTTTTCTTTTTTTTTCAAACTGGAGCTTAGCTAAATTTTCAGCAACCCAGTAAATAAGGATTTGCACATAGTCTTGTGTGAAGTGTGGCAAGCTGTGCAATGTTCAGTAAAAGGCCTTGCCTCCTATGGGGGATACTTTTGGGTCTGTGATAAACCTGGTGAGACTGAGATCAAATAATACAACAGGCCTTTTTTCTCACTTGATATGTCATGTGCAACCTGATAGCCTGCGATGGGAATGTGAAACTTGTGAATGAAACACAACAGAAAGGGAATACAAAATACAGAGCAGTGAGTGTGACAGACATTCACATGGCTACTGGGTCTGATTTCAGAAGAACAAATTTCTTTCCTCCACAGAGACAGGGCTCTATGGGTACCACATATGTCATGAAGTCCCTCAGGGTGGGCACCGGGGATGCTGCAGACAGATGGCTGCAATTTTTGTCTCTGTTGTGCACTCAGAAGGTCGGTCAGAAAACTCATCACCTCCTGCATGTCCTCTGTGATGAGTTTTGGACAAGACATGCACTAATGAGATTGCAACCCAAATCCAAGGTTGGATTTACAGGTGGGATCCACAATATTTCTTGCTGAGATTATGGTTATTTTACAGGCATCAACCTGCTAAAGTGCCCAAGGTGTTTATGAAATTCATAGCTTGGACAATTACGATAACCTGGATCTGAGCTGAGTGGTTGTGGATTGAAGAACAGAGAACTATTGGGAGGGAAGGAATGCAGCCCAAATAACCTGATTTTAGAAACAATCTCTTATTAATGAAACTGGGATGGGAATTTTGTGCTCTTGCCTACTGCATTTTTAAAACTGTAATTGTCTGAATTGCAGATGAAGAAGGGATTTTAAGGTTAGTTGGCAAAACCCAGTAATTTATACAGTCATGTTTTTATTTGCAGTTTTCTGCCCAAAATGAGATGTATTTCCCTGACATTTCTAAACCAGCTCTGCTATGCCTGGTTAGTGCAGTAAAGCCAGAAACACCAGCCTTGGTGATTAATCACAGTAAGTCCCATTCTGGGTACCACTGCTGACCAAGTGAAAACTGATGGTGGGGTCAATCATGCTAAAAGTATTTGTAGCTGGATGCAGAAAGCTCTGTGCCCTACATCTGTCTCCAGTTGTGTTCAGCCCTGTTCTAACTGGACATGGTCTCTGAGTCCTGCCAAACTCACTGTAAGCACTTGGGGCCTGACACCATTTTCTAAGTCATTGTGACTTGTCTTTTACCAGTTTCCCCAAATTTCAATGGGGCTCTGCTTGGCCACTTTTCCCTCCAACCAAGTTTAGTAGACTGTGTTTCTTGAGAGCACTTACAGGGCCAGACTTTGCTTTTCTTCCAAGTCAAATGGCTTGGGGGGCAGTAAGCAGGCAAAGGCACGCAGTTATGCCTTGGGGGTGGGGAGCAGGCAGGCTCCTTGGCTCAGGGTACCCCCTGCATCCTGCCCCCCCCTGTATACCTCACACACTCCTCCATTACTCCTTGGCTGACATTTCCTCAGAACCTTCTGTTCTCTCAAGCTGGTCATACCCAAGCCACGTGCTGGCAAACCTCAGAAAATAATTGGCACAAAACCAATAACTTCTTATTACGATGAGGATTGCACGTAGAAAACAACACAGGCTAGCAAGGTTCTCGTGGCCTTATTACCCAGGTAATCATCAACAACTTCAACCCTTATCAGTGTGTCGGGGTGGAAAAACTGAACTTTAGCTCAAGCTAATGAAGCAACATTCCTCTAATGTTTCCTGGAATAACAAGTTTCTTGACTGACCTGGCACAGATTTCTGCTTCTCTCCAAAAGCATAACAAGCCCCACAGGAGCTCTGCAGAGGATCAGAGTGTGGTTCCCTTGCTGTTCCTGCTGGATTAAGAGATATTTCCATTACCCAGGGTTGACACAGGTCAGTGTCATGTCATCCAGCCTGAGCAGTCTATTAGGTGTCAGATGGTTTCTTAGGTCCTATGGGCAAAGTACTGATCTTGTTAATATTACCAAATCAAGCCAAAGAGTGCACTGACTTGCACCCCTGACTCTCTCTTCCAGGGAAGAGTTACAATCATAGAATCATTTAGGTTGGAAAAGACCTCTAAGGTCACTCAGTGCAACTGTTAACGCAGCACTGCTGTGCTCACCACTAAACCATGTCACTCCAACCCCTGCTGAAATATCTACACATTTTTTAACACCTCCAGGGATGACAACTCCACCACTTTCCTGGGCAGCCTGTTCCAATGCTTGGTAATTCTTTCGGTGAAGAAATTTTTCCTAATGAAATCTAAACCTCCCCAGTGCAACTTGAGGCCATTTTTTCTTGTTCTGTTGCTTATTACCTGGAAGAAGAGACTGACCCCCACCTCTCTGCAACCTTGGATCGTGTTCTGCAGTGGGTAAGAATTAATTATTGTCCACAATTTAGCCAGACTACCTACCTGGAAAGTGTCTCCTGTGATGCAGAAAGGTCTGGAAGATGGCAGATAACACACCTTCCAATAAAGATGAATTGGAAGATACTTCGGAGGGGCAGGTGCCAGAGGTGCATTCAGCCAATGCTTTCAACACAACACTTTTAAGCAGAGCATCTTGTAACCATCTATGAAGTGTTTGCACTGTGCACTGAGGAGCACACCCAAAGGTGAAGGGAAGGTGGGGTGCCCTGCTCCAGCTGCCATAAACACTGAGTGCACACTGGCAGGTCAGCTTCACTGCTGCAGGATTATGTCCATGACCTGATCCCAAGAGAGTCATGCTGACAGCTGGTTTGGTAGTGCACAGGTTTGCTATTAGCAGGTGCCTAACCAAGCCCTAAGAGGCCAAAACAAGTAGTTTCCTATTCCAGGGCAGGGAATGAAAGATAATGTATTAATAGGGGAAGAGAAGGAAAGGTAGGAGAGCTGAGCAGAGAGGGGATCTCCTATTTGCCTCTTAGCCACATAACGCTGAAGTCTGTGGGTGTAAGAATGGGTGTTTGTGTGCTGCTCACTTGCTCCTCTCTGCAGTTGTACACCCTCAGGTAACGAAGCCTCCATCTGCTCACCCAGAGATACGTGAATTGATTTTGCAGAAAGCAAAAGGCGGGTTTAACTATTCATCAGTGATGCACAAACTGTGATTACTAAAACAAAAAGAGGGCAAAGAACATTTATCTCAAACAATGGAGGAAGCTTGACCTTAGTGACACAGCTATCTAGTGTTAAAAGACTTTGCTCCCAATACATTACTGTAGTCCTGTTAGTAGTCCTGTAGTAGTCCTGTTAAAAGTTACTGTTCACTCTTTGCACTTGTCTTTCCAAGACCCAGAACATATAACCATCAAAACAGACTGGGAGGGCAATTATAATAGATGTAGATTTTGACTAAGTAAAAGGAAAGAAGAAGCACTGGCAGGGCCCAGGCTGAGGGTGCTGTTTTGGACTGTTCCACTAATTTGGCTGTTTAAACTTTTTTTCTGGATTAAATCCTGACAAGGATTTAAATCTCAAAAGTACTTTCAGGTGCATTTCATAGCCTAGAGCAATTGTCTGGGTCCTGGAGAAAGAAAGAGTTACTGAATTCTTGAGAGTAGGTGGGTTTTACTTCTCAATCATTCCATAAAATTCCATAAAAGTACATTGCTCTGAGAAAGAATAACAATTTATTTTCATTAGTTGTTACAAAACTCTGGTCTGCATTGTCTTGAGTCAAGCTTTATATTAGATTTCGTCCCACTCACACAGGGTAAATGACTGCTGTGATTAGAAAGTCATTAGAGACCTCTTGACTGTCTTTGGCTTTGTGTATAAACATCTCAAAAGTGAAGGGTGAATCCGTGCTGAGAGAGGATCTGCTCCTGCCTTCCCCTCCACCAAGTCAATCCAGCCCTTTTTAGCTCTGTTTTTCCTGATGAGCACAAAGCAATGCAACTCAATGCTTTGGGTTCTGCTCAGCCTCTGCTAAAACCCATAACAAGACTCCTCTGGAATTCAGTGAGAGAAGGATGAGATCCTTCATGAGCTTTTCTTGCTAAATAACACTGGCTTTGGATTTGCCTCAATGGATAGTACTGAAATTTGAGTGTCAACATCTCTGCAAGGTGTGTTTGAGGTAGTGGTGGGCCAGAAGAGATGTTTTAGGTCCTGTTTAGTGGCAGTTAATCTATTCATCATATATGTTCATATTTGTAGAGGACACCTAAATCTTGCAGAAGTATTAGGGCTTCCAGGTCTGTTTGCTTCCCCCTGATCCAAGCATTGTCTGAGGGCTCTTGCCTACAGCATCCACAAACTCAGACTACTGTAAAACCCTGTATCTAAATGATAGTGAGTGCTAAACTGTGCTTTACCAGGGTTCATGCTGTGAAGCATTTATAGAGATAAGCTTTTATTGTTGTTTAAAATCAACAATATTCCTGCTTCTAATACAGATACCCAGATTAATGTGGTTTCCTCTCTACCAGATTAATGTGGTTTCATCTCTCCTGAGCTGGACCCAGAGCTCACCCCACACATTCTCTTTTGTGTACCCCTACACTTCTTTTTCTTGATTTCTGGATGAAAGTGTGTGGCTTGCTATGTACCTCTGAGATCCATAACTCCAGGAGTATGGCAGTTGCTTTCTAGCTGTTTTTCTTGGTGGGGTTTGGGGGTTTTTTTTGGGGTGGTTTCTTTGTTTATTTGGGGTTTGGTTTGGTTTTCTTTTTTCATTTCCCCCCTGCCCCAGACAGGTTCCAGGCTAGCCTTCAGCTTGCTGGTTCTGTTCACGTTTCTCTGAGTGTCCCTAGGGAAGGACAGTTCCTTTCCATCTTCCCAGGAGTGGGATCTCTGTCCTCTTACTGTGGATGCTGGACTATATAAAATACCAACCTGCTGCTGGTAGTTACTTCCTGATGATCTCCTGGCTGAGGGTGACGTCCTACCATGGTGTTTTTTGGTTGAGTTTGGTTTTTTTGTTCATTGAACCAAGTGCATTATTTTGTCAAAGAGTTTGCTGTTGGTGTTTGTGAAGTAGTGAGAATGGGAGGGAATGAAAGCTTGCACAAACAAGTAGGGCATACCCAGAATTTCTTGCTTCTTGGAGTGGTATTTGAGAACCAAGTTTGGCCAAGGTTTAGTCAGACTTCTCCTTTGTTAGATTTGCGTGGGACTGTCTGTTGAACTCAAGTGGGGCTGTCAAAGGATTTGCTTCCTGGGTGCACAGAAAGTGGTGCCCTCCACTCCTTTCGGATTTTGCACGCACAGGCTGCTCCCCTGCCACATTCTCCTTCAGCACTGCCAATCCTTCAGGACAGCTCCCATCACCCCTCTGGAGCACACTCCCTCTGTATTCTTACAGCCAGCCAGGAGTGTTTAACACTCCCCTGTGGCTGCCACAGCTTTGTCATGAGGGTTTGGGCAGGATGTTGTCTGTCTGAGGAGAAATAGTGCTGCTCTCTTGAAAGGCAGCACGTGCTCCATGACATCCGTGTTTGCTGGTCCGTGGTAAACGTGACAGAGGCAGGGGGACCGTGCAGCACAGCGGGCTAAGGGCAGCCCTGTGGTTTGCAGGCTCCAGCAGAGCTGGGCTGGGAGCCTTCAGAGGCAGGTTCATCAGCCCACAGCCCTGCAAACCCACACAGACACTGCTGGCTGGAAGTACCAGGGTGTGTTGGCACAACAGCTGGTGGCTACTTGGCAACTAAAGGCAAAGCTCCTGCTCAGGGCGGGGTTACAGGCTGCCTTGTAAGTGACTTCAGAGGTGTGAGAGCTCGCACAACAGCTGTATGGGTTAAGCTGAAAGCTTGTCACATACCAGTAGTGCTGATATTGTTGTTCACAGAGATAAAAATTGTATTTCTTCACAGTGCCAGGACATATTTTATTGAAGACTCACTTCTTTCCATGGAAGAGATCAAACCAGGCTGTAAGTGCACAGATGCCTCCCTCTGTGCTAGAGTAAGGGGAGAACCAGACTGACATCAGTGGAAACTTGTGGCCAAACTCTTACTCAGAAGTTACTTTACAGTTACTTACAAAGCTGCCCCTTTTTTTTCCAGGGAAAAGCACCCTGTCTTTGCTTATATGCCTGTTTACCAGGATGCAACCAACAGCTTGCAGGTTCACAGCCACCCTTGTTGCTCTGTGCCTATACCTGTTCCAGGATAGCTGAACCCTTTGCAAGAGACTTGTGACATGTTGATAACTACAAGGGCATCAATAATTCTTGATGCAAAAACACTGAACACCATGGCCTGAGCACAGAAATCTGCACTTCTCTGCCTGGGCCCTCGACCCTGTTGCACCAGTCTCTCTTCCACCACCTGCAGAAATTTTCTGCACCACTCAGAAATTTAAAGAGATTGATTTAGTTTCTGATTTGAATGTGCTCTTCTTCCACTGCATCTTCTGCCATCAATCCCTCTCATGTATTTCCTTACTAGTCTGCAGATGGTTTTTTCTTTGTACTAATGCTGACTAGATTTCTGGTCTGTTCTGCTAACACCTTATGCTTGTGGACAGAAGTCTGCTGGTTCAAGCATAAACCTCATAAATGGCATTCATCAGAAGACAGATGTGGCAAAGGTCACAACTACTGTGCTTCTGAGGATGTTGCCAATGCAGGGGCTCATATTCCCAGGAATTTAACATGCTCCTGCCTACTCTGTCTGCCCAAACTGCAGCTCTGTCTGGCAGCACATTTTAAGGTGGTATGGAAGAGTGTGGCCTCAGTAATCTGCATGTCTGTGACCTTAATCCTGATTGCTGAAATTAGCTTTACAAGCATTTAAGCTCAAACCCCTCTCCGTAGCTTCCACCAGTACTGCCTGGACAAGCAAGTGCAGCAATAACACATCACAGTGCATAGCCATGAATTCCCTACTAGCCTTTAGTTATCTTCCTGGAGAAACTCATTAACTTCAAGGTCTGACATTTAGCATCATGGGGAGCAGTTGTCTTTTAATGGTTTTCTGTAAAGCACTGTGAAAGGCGAAGGCTGTGTCCCAGAATTCCACTCCATTCAGAACAAGTAAGATGCAAGAATATGGGAGCCAAGATGTAAAATACACCTATTTTTGTCTAACTTTCAACAGCACTTTTGCATAATTCCATCTGTGATATTTAATCTCCTCTCCTCCCTTAATTTAATGCTATTCAGTGCTTGATTGTCCCTGGAGTGACTGGGTCACCGCTGTTGAACGGGAGTTGATGTTTTCTTCACTCATGACCTGACATTTAATTTTTTTTGAGACAGCCATATAAAAGTTTAAGCCGTATAAAAGTTTAGAATTAAGGCCTCCTTTCCTTAATCCTTCTTATCTTACCTCTCATTTCTGGTGCTTTAGAAGTAATTTCAAGTTTTCTTCTTTCCCCTCTGTGTTCAGGGTTGCACATGGTCTTTTATTGGCCTAAGTACATTGCCACAGAGGGTTGTAGTTTGTCTCACAGTATTGTAACATTCGTCCAGTTGAAAACATTGTAGAGAAATAAAAGGAGTATCTTCTGAAGTCTAAAATTAGTGAAACAACATCCAAAACCTAATAAAAATGTTGTAAGAAGAAAATATTACAAAAAGAAATGAGCTCTGACAGAGAATGAGGAACTATGATGGCAACAATTGTAAACACCTGTGTGATTCACAGTCCATACTTATACATACATATTCTGCATTTGGTAAGAAAGGTAGTGCCAAGAGCAAAAATGAGGACAATATCCTCTAACTGTGTAAGAATGGCTTTGAAAGATTATATGGTACTTGATTAGTAGGCTGGGAAGAACGTGAGATAGTCACAGCAACTTTAAATATAGACTGGAGCCATAAGTTTGAGTATGCGAGGCATGAAAATGGAGTTTTGGCATGGCCCCATGAAAGCTGAGAACATCCAGATCTGTCAGAAAAAGGAGAAAAAGTGACAATGAGAAAAAAATTCAACACTGTATCTAAATCTCTGGATTAGCATTTCAAGTAAAATCACATTTTCATTCTCTTTCTCTCCTTTCTGCTTTCCTAATCAGTACTAAATCACTTGGATAAATAGACCAGCTTTCTAAAGAAACAGCCTTTAAGGTCTTTATGCTTTTTCATAAAGAGCAGGAATAAGTGGGGTTTTTTTGTGGGGGGAAGTTGGTGGAGGGGGCAGAAGTTTCAGCCTCTGGCAATCACAGACTCTAACCTGTGGTCAGTTGAAGTCAGATGTTCAGACACTGGTTGGATTCACAGTTAGCATCCGGGGAAAATTCCACAGCTCAGGGGTGTTTATTGGACCTCCTGCTCAGTGCTAAGCCCCATTTTTTTTCACAAGTCTGTGTGTGTGTCTGTGTGTATATATGTAATATATAGGTAAAGCTCAACTATTAACAAGTGGCCTGATCTAGAATTAGTCATGGAATGAGCAAGAGGGAGCCTGTTTGTAGTCTCTATCTAGCAATCCCAGTAGACTGAATCCCAGATGTTTGAGCATATTTAGGCAAATATCATGTTATATTTCCTGTGCTTCTATACACTTCCCTCAGCTACCAGTCAGTGTGTTGGGTTAGATGAACTTTGTTCTGGTTCAGCAATGAATAATTGTGATCCTATATGCTCACCCATGGTCTACTGCAAGATCCTCAGCACAAAAAATGAGAGAAACCTCTATGCCTGTAGAGGTGAGTTAGAGTGTTTATTGTGCGTATTGTGATTAATGACATTTACAGCGCTGTTTCCCTGCTTTGAAGAAGGGAGATTTTTCTAGCTGTCATGCAGGACATTAAAGAAGAAGGAGGTGAACTGGGACAGAGGAGAAGAAGCTCTCTGTCAGTGTGGAAGCACAGGGTACCTGAGCATGGGGACCAGAGCTGACGGGTTCTAGGTTTAAAAATACACTTCTGAGTTTTTTGTTAGCAGAGAGTAAAATAAATCCCAAGGTTTCCATAGCCCAAGGGGAATATTTGGGCAGTGCTGTGTAACATTCAGTAATTAGGGTGAATGGCATTCAAATGTTTCACCTTTTCTCTGGTGAAGATTTATGTGATTCAAGGTGAAATAGCATGAGAAATCCACAGATTTCTGCTTCAGAACATCCCAAGGGAGGAAATAGTCTACAGTAGGCTCATGGTAGTAATAATCTTTCTTCCCTCTGGCTAAAAGGAGCATTTTCAACCTGGATTTCCCAAATCCCTGTAAGTGTGGGATGTTTGCCCGAGTCTTCCCTAAAAGGATGGCTCAGCAGAGCAAGAATCGTAACAGGACCCTGCAAACCTACTTAGGCATGTAACTCCTGAATGAGGCAAGGGTTAAAGCCTTTGCTGTTTGATCTGTGTACTTTAGCACAAGGCTCCCACGCAGCACACTGGCTTTTTTGAACGTGCTGCCTGGTTGTGTAGGAGGGCAGTGGCAAGGCAGTCAAACCAATGAAAAGGAAATCTTCCACAGTTCTGATCCCCCTCCCAACTCCACTGATCCCGTGGGAAGACTATTTAGGGAGATCATCCAGCAAAACCCAAGCAACACTCCCCTCCACCTCCCTGGTTACCCACAGCTATTTGTTTTGTTGTGTTTTCCACTGGGTAGGTTTCCAGCCAGCTGGCCAGGCCATCGTCCCATGATGTGAGTGCCAGCGATGGTGCAGAGGGAGAAACCTGGGAGCTCGGGGAGGAGGATGGTGACAAACAAGCTTGGATACTCTGAGCTAAAATACGTCCCAGCATGCCTGAATATAAATATACAAAAGGCATCAGAACCAATAAATTATCTGCATGCTGTGTATCACACGGTGTTTGGCAGTGAGAATAAGGTCAGTGTTGTGGCCAGCCTTACACACTTTTAAACCTGAGCAGGATCCCCCCACTCCTCTGACAGTACTGTATTGCAGAAGTGACCCTCTGACTTCAGTGAAAATATTTGTATTTTCCAAGTAGGGGAAAACCCATGGTACAGTCTGCTCCCAGTCCATTCCAACTCGCTCTGCTGTGTCAATTCAAAGGGAGCAAATAGCCACTTCTTCTTGTTCATGTTTACAGCAACTTCTAGCAGTGCCTTGAGCAAAGATAAGGATAATGGGGGGGTTACAGCTCTCTAGGCCATGGATCAGCGTCTTTCTGAAGTGAAACACTGCATGGTGGCAGAAATACTTCTCTGTATGCTCAGATAGGTGAAACATTCACACCAACACTGAAATTCAGTGGGGGAAGAGCATGTAAGAGTGTTAACAGTTCTTTAAAAAAATGTTTTTTACTTTTCAGTACAAACTAGTCCCAAACTTTTCTATCCAGGAAATTATCAAGTTTCAGTTATTTGTATTGAAATGAAAAGTATATTTTGCTAATATTCACTCTCTTCTAAATGCATATGAACTCAAGAAGCTGTGCAGACTATAGGTATGTGGAATAGCAACAGCTGTACTGTACTACTCAAAAAGGTAGATATGTAGACAGGCTCTGTATCCTGGAAATGGTCTTGAGATCCTTAGCTCTGCACACAGAACTCTTCAAGTGGCTTTCTTTCCCTTTCTCCACACTGGGGAAGACACCAACAGGCCAAAGGAAAGAATGTAGTTACAGAACATGAGGGAATGTCTTCCAGCTCAAAGAGTAGGTTTAGATTAGGTATTAGAAAGAAATTCTTCACTGTGAGGGTGGTGGAACACTGGAACAGGTTGCCCTGTTCCAGTGCCCCAGTACCCAGAAGTATTCAAGGGCAGGTTGGATGGGGGTCTGAGCAACCTGGTCTAGTAGAAGGCATCCCTGTTCACAGCAGAGGAGTTGGAACTAGATAATTTTTAATATTCCTTCTAACCAAAACCATTCTATGATTGTATGAAATTGTCTATCAGTTCCAATTGAGTCCCAAGGGATGCACACAGGTCTGCTGTCAGTACAGCACCATGGCAAAAGAAGCAAATCTACCCACAGAGCCCACTGCACAAACAGCCTTAACCAAATTTGCAGCCCAGCTTAGCCCTTTAAAAATATTTGGGGGGGGTGATGTCAGCACCTGGATTGCCAATGCACTTGTTGGTCTCCACCCTCAGCCTACTTTAGTTCCCACTCAGGGACAGGGCATCCAGACCGAGTGGGAGATAGGCAGAAGCTTGGAGGGAAAAATTATCTGCAGTGACCCAAAGTCCAGAGGCAGAACCACTGGGCTCCATCTACCTCCTCAAGGTAAAAGAACTGGCTTACATATTAGGTCAGATTTTCTCATGTGCAAGGGCATAGAAGGCTAGCAAAACAACTTGAAAATGTAGGAATTTGTTAACTGCAGGCACTAGGCTTTTAATATTTAATCTGCGAACTAAAGTATTTCAAATTGAAACTCTCTGTCTTCATGCTGGTATGGTCCCAAGGCTTCTCATTTGCACCGGAGATGTTACAGCCTAATCTGGTTGTGTAGTTGAAATTCTTTGTCTAGATTTAATGTTTCATTTGTTTAAGTGTTCTTATTTTATTTACATGGTGTGCAGAGATTAGTGCATGATATTTGTGATAAAGTATTCTCTTTTCTCTGCATGCGCTCCAAAATCATATAGAATTCAAAAATTGCTGTCATAAAGTAAACAAAAGCAATAACCAACAGAAAAGTTTATGAGTACAACTCAAATGGGATTTTTGAAATATGAGATTTTTAGCATTTTTCAATTCAATTTTTTCTTGAAATTTCAGGAAAGGCAGAACTTTATTGAGAAAATACTATTTCATCTGTGGAAATGACTCACAAAATATGTGAAGGTCTTCAGCAATTAAAATGTCTAACCTTAGGTTCTCCTTGTACTTTTAGTAGTAATAAATAATTCACATTTATTAATCTTTCTCTACAAAATAATAGTTTGCACTTAATTTTTAAAAAGCAATACACCTACAAATATAGGAATTTAAAAACTCTTAACAGTAGTCTATTTACAATGTATACTTGTTGAAATGGGTCTTGGGCATTATTTATTTGAAAATACTTGCAGCAAGCAGCATTGATTTCCACAGTCTGCTCGCCCCTGTGTTCTATATTTTGGGGAGACACTGGGAACGTCCTTGCTGGAAATCAAAGAAGGTGATAAGCTGCCAAAGATGGCTTTTACTTCTTAGCACCCCAGTGCTTACTGACTCCTGGCCACAGAAACAACATTTATTTAAGACTGACAAAAAAAACTCTATGGAATTTGCTACCTTCATGCATCTGTCCTTTACATATTTTTATTTTTTATTTTTTTTAACAGCCTGTGACCTGAAGGTTGAGCTCAAGGGCACATTGGAGCAAGTCACCAGAGTTTTCCCTTTGCTCTGCCTGCTGGCCTCTGCTCTCTCCTCATTGCTCCCAAAAAATGGAACGTTCCACACGAGAAATTTGCCTCAACTTCATGGTTGTCCTGATTACTGTGATCCTCATGTGGCTCCTTGTAAAGTCTTATCAGGATTGAAAGACTCTCAGAAACTTTGGAGGTGATTTCAGTGTGTGCCTCCACAGAGATCTGCAGCACCCACAGCATGCCACAGCAATTAGCTTTCAGTCAATTGAGCATGTTGTGAACCTTTATTTTTTACTCTCTCCTATCTGTTGCCTGTGCTAATGTTTGTAATGGGTCTGTGACAGTGTAATTCTTTCAGTCTGCAGCTGTAAAGTGTAAGATGCTTAGGAACAGCTTGGTGTGGCTGTCTCCTCTGGTAGTTTCTGTGAGTGCTGTACTCCCAGCCCACCATGCTGGCTTGTTTGGCAGCAGGGTTGGGTTCTGGAGGGTGTAAAACAGCAGTGTGTAATGTAATAACTTGTATTATCCAATGTAAAAGGCATGAACTTGCTTAGCAAAAAGGAATGTGAAAACTCTGCTTCCACTTGCACATTTTGTTTAAATAAAGAGCACGTAAAACCATTTTTTGGAGCATTCCTTATCCCTCTCCTGACCTGATCCGATAATAGCTGTGGTACAGTGTGATATGAAAGTGTGGTGGTTTGCTTGCTCCTCCTACTTACATTTCAATTTGTATTTTTAAAAAAGTGCTGTAGGATGGAAACTCTGCAGCATAACAGATATGTAACCACATATATGACCTGTTTGGGTGATTTTTCTGTCCAGAAAGACTTACACACTTGGTGCCTGTGGACACGGACTTCAAAAAGAGCATTTGTCCCACTGGGACATTGTCAATAATTGTGTTTTCTGAAGCTCAATTTCGGGCAGGGATTCCCACAGTCCTATTTTGGCCCAAGCTATTTTTGGAGCAGTGCCTGGAGGGATGAGCAGGCGTAGGTTCCGGCTGGCAGCCCAGCCCAGCCATGAGCCTTGCCCAGAGCAGAATTCCCTCTGGGTCCAGTGCGGCGTGCCAGGTGCCACGGCTCAGCCGTGGCCAGCCTCAGGAGGCTGAGGCGTGACTGTGTCTGGGTTGCTGTGATGGTGTCGTCGCCTGCTAAAACATCTTGAGCCAGCTTGAAGAGCCCACAGTTCCTGGGCTTGTGAAATCAGTAATCAAACTCCTCCTAGGAATTCCCCATCTGTCATTTTAATGGCTTCAGAGAATCAGCATCTTCCACAAAGTACAGCTTCCTGCAGGAAGGCAGTTAAGTATGTGCCGTGCTGCTCATACACGTCTCTTTCCCTTCCAGGAGCCTGGAAGGAGCAGGCAGCATTGCAGGGCTGTGCTGGGCTGCCCAGGTTTTTGATGGTGAGGCAGAGCTGGCCCTCACAAGAGGGATTTGGGCCTGGGTTTCAGGGAAAGAACAAATATTCTGTTAGCACTGCTTATTAAGGGTTTGTGTTGCTTAGAGTCTGCTAATAAATGAGCCCTTGCTCTGTGTCATTAGTACTGTCCATCTGGGTTTGCAGTTTTGAAGTTTGTGCCTCTCATTCTCCCAGTCAAGGAATCTCCACTGCAGTGCAATGCTAAAAAGTCACCTCTTGTTTATTCTTGGCTGTAAAGGAGCAAACTTGCTTCCAGAACTTCTGGGGATGGCAAATTTTCTGAAAAAAAGTGCTGAGACATTGAAATGAACTTCTCTCAGCAATGGACACAGCCTTTCTCTGCAGCCCACCTTGCACCAGATGCTGCTCTTTTATCAGTATTGCACATGGTCTGTTTGTGTTCATAAGCTTGGCTGAGACATGCAAGCAGTGGGTAGAGAAGGACATGGAAAATCTATTTTTAAATACCGTGAATACTTGATAATTCAGTATGAAAGATGAGAATCTTTCACTGGCAGTAACTCCCAGAAGAGAGCAATATCATGAGTGAATTGACATTACTTCAGTGTAAATAGCTGCTCTAGCCCCTGCAGCCTCCCTGGGTCCCCAGAAGAGAGCAATACCATGAGTGAATTGACATTTTTGGGCTCATCTCAGTGTAGCAATGGAAAAACCAGAGGTGTGGTCTTCACTGTCTGAACCAGCAGTGGTTCAGAAACAGTTCAAAGTGAGCCTAGCAGTTTTCAGATAGGAAGAATCACAGAATGGCTTGGTTTGCAAGGGACCTGAAAGTTCATCTAGCTCCAACTTCCCCTGCCAAGGGCAGGGACGCCTTCCACTAGACTACTCTTTCACTTTAGATCCATTCCCCTTGTCCTATCACTACATGCCCTTGTAGAATGTTCCTCTCCAGCTCTCCTACAGACCCCTTTAGCTACTGGAAGGTTGTAGAACGTGTTCCCAAAGCCTTCTCTTCTCCAGGCTGAACAGCTCTCTCAGCTGGTCTTCATAGGAGAGGTGCTCCAGGCTGCTGATTGTCTTTGTGGCCTCCTCTCGACTTTCTCCAGCAGGTCCCTGTCCTCCCTGTGCTGGGACCCCAGAGCTGAAGCAGCCCTGCAGGTGGGGTCTGAGCAGAGCAGAGGGGCAGAATCCCCTCCCTGGCCCTGCTGCCCACCACTGGATGCAGCCCAGGACACGTTTGGCTCTCTGGGATGTGAGTGCTCATGGCTGGGTCATGTTCACTTCTCATTATCTGATGCCTCCAAGTCCTTCTCCTCAGGGATGCTGTCAATCCATTCTCCACCCAGCAAGTATTTGTGCTGAAAGATGATAAGAAAATATTCTGGAGAGTTTGGGCCATCCACAACTTTTAGTCACCAATCTTTTTCAGAATTGACATGCATCTGATTTTGACAATATGATTAAGGTAAATCACCTTGAACAAGTTCCTAAAAATGAGAATACCAGCCTAAATGGTTGTCTTCTCAGGCACTTCTAGTTTTCAAGCAGATTTTGAATGAGATAAATTATTTGCCTATGTCACTTGCCTGAAACTGAGGAAAAAGACAATTCAACATTTAGTGCCAGATGCTGTGAAGAGCCAGCATTTTGTAGGTATACAGGCACATTAATGTCAAAGAACTTCAGCCAAATACAGATATGTAAATACAAAATTTCCTAGTTTGAGGGACCTTAATGCAGGTGTTTGGTGTGACCCTTAAGGCTCAAACTCTCTCCGTTGCCTTGTTCCTCACCAAAGAGTCCCTGGATGAGAGATGGCTTTGTGGAGATGCATGTTGTCATGATTTTCCATCCTTTTTCAGTATAAAGGAGATGGAGAACAACAAAGGACTACTGGGCTAACAGTGATTTGTCTTTAGTTTATCAGTCAAATTATTTTAGGCAAATTTTTCATTAAAACAATACTTCAGTGTAAATAGCTGCTCTAGCCCCTGCAGCCTCCCTGGGTAAAGTGTCAAAGCTGCTGTAGGCTTGTGTGACCTGTGCCCCCTCCTCCTTTATTGCCCAGGCTCCAGGCCAGGCAGGCTCTCTGTCCCATGTGACATAACCAATCACTCTCATGATGTGCTTCTTCCAAGCCACAAGGTAGGAAATTGTCATGCAATGAGAGAGAGGTGAGTAGGGGAAACAGAAGTGGCTGACATCAAGTATCTGCATGTGCTGCTTCCTAAGTGGATTGATTACAAACATTTTCTTAGTGACATTTTTTTAGTTTCAAAGATTTACTCAAAATTCAGTTTTCCGTGGGGAAAAAAATGGCACACTGTGTGAGCTCTGTGTTCAGCAATGGAAATATATAACATGAAATGTGTAAGTGCTGCATATGTGTTCAGCAGATGACAAAGAAAAGGAAAAAGAAAACTCAAAACCCAGGGTTCTCAGCCTTATCAAGGCAGCGTTCCTGTGTATGCACAGAATCTTTCTCTGGGTCATGCCAAAAAAAACTTGAAGCATAAATAACTTCCTCGCTATGTAGCAAGTCCAGCTCAGTTCTATTTATACAACTGCATTTGGAAGCGTGCCAGAGGCAATAGATGCCCTTGCAATTCAAGAAGAACTTGGCACAATCATAATCTATATTTTGCTGGTGCAGTGAGCTAGAAGGGATCAAGAAGACTGACAGGTGCTGACTCGCTGGGCTGCCATTGCGGGGGCTCCTAAATCACTCTTCACCTGCACAGCTGAGCTGGTTTGCCCCCTGTGTGCTGGGTTTACCCACAGATTAACGGGTCTGAGCTGGAAAAGCCTTTGGCACGTTTCTCAGGGCCACATACAGCTGCTGCTCAAGCCAATCAGCCCTGACCTCCCAGCTTAACAGTTCAGCTGGCAGCTTCTGCAGAGAGATGACAGCGTTTTCAAGCAGGCTCTGCTATGCTTATCAGCTAATGCCAATCTCTACTCACACTGGGCTGATCTGTGAGGGAGTGCAAAGAAGCATAAATTCATATATGGAAGGAACAGAGGTGGTCATCTTGTCCCACTGTGTGTGCTGTGTTCCACTTGTACTTTCCAGTTCTTGGCTATAGTGGGTGGATGAAGGAGATGAGTAATAATTTGGTTTTGGCAGCAGTTGTTAGGTAAATGTAGATTCATGCTTCCTTCTTCTACAGCTTGTATGGCAGGGCCCAGGAAAGTTTTCGTATGTGCCTGGATGTGCTTTAATCTTTTGGCTTTGCATTTATGCCTTTTGGTGTACCCAGATGAGCAGCCAGAGCTGTGCCTCTCTTCCAAATTACTGTTTTCCTTGTGTTTCAACTCTGACCTCTTGGGAAGCAGTTTTGTGGGTTTGTCTCAGCCTCGTGGCCAGAGGTGTACACAGTCTACCAGAATAATGTCCTGCCCTGCTCATGTCTGCTCCACCCTGCTGTCTCTGCCACGTGTATGAAGGCCTGGAGCAAGTGTGGCTCAGGTGACCTGAAGATGAAATTGATGGGGTCAGGATATTCATGGTGATCCAGGTATCTAAGTTGCTCAGGAGGGACTTAATCCCTTATGGATATGTGCCTTGGGAGGAGAGCTCCTGGAGAAGATCCTCCCTTGTGCTTATAGAAATCTGCATATTTTAACATGCACATGGCATTTGTGTGGGCTTGCACATCACTGTGACAGCCTGGCCCAGATGCATCACCCAAAATATCTAGTGGGAGTGACCCAATTCCTTAATCAAAACTACGGGATACATTGAGCAATAAATAATCTAGGATGGGTTTTGCATGTACTTCTTTTCCCTGCTGTATTCAACCCTTTTGCTGCTCAGCTTGTTGCTCTCAGACATCTCTTGGCATAGCTAAAAGCAGGAACATAATTTTTTAATACTTGCAGCACAGTTTCATTGGTGACTGTCAGTTCCAGCAGGATTGTCCCGAGCCTTGTTACCATGTTAGGCAGGATCTGCTTTGGTTTGCTGCAAGCCATTTATCTCCCCAGTGTGCTCCAGTGCAGCTGGGGCTGGTTATATGAGACAAGGAGCTGCCCCCTGTGTCTCTCTGGTTGTGATCTGCCCTCCACAGGGTTCTGTTTTAGCATCACCTGGAAGAGATATGCCAGAAGTAGCTTTAGATCTTCCACTTCAACACAATTTTCAATAAAAGAATTTCACTATAAGCAGTATTAACTAACACTTTAATGAAGCTATTATTCAGAAACAGTATGCTCTATTCCTGTATTTCAAACTGTGCTTTCAAATTGCTAGGTTCTAAAACCTATTTGGCTTGGAACAAAATAAGTAATAGCAATTAACTGAGTTTAATAGACTTCTTTTGCAACAGATTTGTTTTTACAATTTAAAACAGAATTTTATTCTATTCTATTTAAAATAGAATTTTAAACCTAGCCTATTTTTTAAAGTGGTTTAAATCTAAGTGAAGTCAGAAGACAGAAAGCATTGGAAACACTAAGCCTTGATTTTTTTTTTTTTTTCTTTTTTCAGTCTAGGATACTTCCCTACTTAATGATACCTCTGGACACTTCAGCTGCATTTTTACCTGTGTATCAAGAAAACTGTGAAACTGAAAATGTCTCATGAGATACAGTCAATTCCACGTCACAATGAGGCTAAATAAAGTCTCCTGTGAGATTAATAAGTGGGAACTTATACCTGTTGTCCCAGAGTCAACAGATTAATAAGTGGGAACTTACACCTCTTTTCCCAGAGTCCTTTTTGCAGCCTTGGTTGGGAGTTTTGGCTCTTCTCTCTTCTGAGGCTGCATTCAGCTGAGCACTGAAATTACTGAAAAGTCCCTTTCAGGCTTGGGGAAAGCTTGTCTGCATAAACAGCCAGATCCAAATGTGTAGTGCTCAGCTTATAGATTTAAATCATACCATACTGCATTCCCTGACACAGAACAGAGTGAAAGTCAATGAAATTCAGATGGGAAAAATAAAAAAAACAATCAGAAATTTCAACAAATAAAGGCCCATTTAGTCAGAAATAGGAAAAGACTGTAGAACATGGTGTTAATGCAAATATCAGAAAGACAACGAAGACAATATCAGTAAATAAGGTGCAGTATGCATTAAAGAAATCTTTATCAAAATAAACTCACTGTTAAAAAAATATATATAATAACCCTCCAGCCTGACATTTCAAAAATAGGAAAAGTGCAATTAGGACTAAAGTGTCAACCGGAATAAGACACCAGGGAGGCTGTAAGGCAGAAAACACTGTGGCCATAGAAAACTCCAGCTTCACACCGCCTCCACAAAGTGGGAAAATGTCAAACAGGTCTCTCATTCCCACTACACTTTTTAGCAACATAAATTATTTCTCCTTGGCCAGTCAGACATCACAAAAGGAGAAGCCGTGCAGCCATTAACAGAACACAGGATCAGGATCAAGTGTTACCTTTGTAGAATGATGGTGTGACAGTGACCACAATGTGCAGGAGGGAAACTTCCTTATGGGACTAGGAAGGCTGAAAGAAGAATCAGCAAAGCACAGGGAGGAGTTATGAATAAAATACTACTGCTCAAAACACAGATAATATATCTACATTGGCAAAACTGAAAAGAACTCAGAGAAGTTAAATAAAAGGTTGTAAGGAGGCCAAGAAAACTGTTGATTAACAGCACAGCACATGCATTAAAAGCTAAAAATAAAATACATCAGAAGCAGGCAACCTGCCAGGAGACTGCAGGGTTTGCAGATGATAGATACAGAGCAGGAGCGCTCAGAAAATGTTTGGTATAGGAAAGGTATATTAATCACCTGCAGCAGTGTTCACTGTAGAAGGGATTAGGAGAGTTTCCATGCTAGAACTTTCATCTGCAGGTGATGAGTAATGGTCTCAACTGATGGGCCAGAAGCCAGTAGCATGAGCAGTGATATATCAATGGGACCAGATGATGTTCACCTGGTGATTCTAAAGGAGCTTGGATATGAAATTGCCTGCCAAGTTACTGTGGAGTGTAACTTATTGCTCACATCAGACTGGTACCAGAGAAACGAGAGGTGGTAGATGAAATATCAGTTTTTAAGAGGACTGCAGAGGACAGCTGGGCAGTTACAGACCAGGAAACTCCATTTCCAAAAAAAACCAAACCACAGAAAACCAGACAGAATTCAAAGCACATAATTGCCTTGGGTTGTCAAGCATTGGAACAGGCTTCCCGGGGAAGTGGTGGAATCAACATCTCTGCTGGCATTTAAAAAATGTGTAGATGTGGCACTTGGGGACATGGTTTAGTGGTGGACTTGGCAATGCCGGGTTAATGGTTGGAGCCGATGATTTTAAAGGCCTTTTCCAATCTAAGCAATTCTACAGTTCTGTGAATCTAAGTGAAAAAGTTGACAAGGCTTCTGCAAAGGGAAATCCTGCCCTTGGTATTTATTATAATTTTGGAACAGTAAAAGTCAGACAATCACTATGTTTTAAAAACCACAAACTGTGATGGGAGAGAAAGGGGAGATCTCCCTTTAACTGGGTGAAAGATGGAAAGAGAGTGGCAGTGAACAGTGAGATTGCATAATAAAAGGAGGTCCACAAGAGACTGTGTTGTTTAATGTATTCACAGGAAAAGCAGAAGGACTGCAAAATTTTCTGGTGATATAAATGTCATAGATGAAGGGTTCCAGAAAGTCAACTGAATGCCAAATCATAAGTGATAAAATGATAGATAAAGCTAACAAATGTTGGATAAAAGTTGACAAATGTGAAGGAGGATAAATAGGGAGAAAGAACATTCCAACACAAAATAATGAGCTCAGCAGACACTGGCATACAGGAAAAACCTAGGAATAACTGCAGAAAGTTCCCTGAACGCATCAGCTCCATGGTCAGTGTTGGAAAAATTGCAGAGAGCAATAAAAAAAATAAAAAGCATTGTAACAGTTTTGACTTGAGAAGAAATTTGGTAGACATAGATCCCTTTACCTTGAAGAAAAAGGTAACTGAAGAAAAGACATGAGAAATGGCAAATAAAGGCAAAAAGGCTGGTTATTTGCAGTCTCCCAGTCCATCAAATAAATTGCAAACATAATAGTGACATATAAAATGAAGAAAGGCATTTCACAAAGCAAAACTGAAGCGTAAAACTCAAAGGTACAAGATGTTTTGAAAGAAAACAGAACAGATATGTTTGAATGTTTAGACAAATCTGCAGAAGGACAATAAAAGACATTGAGACCTGAGGAACATGAGGATAGGCTTGCTGGCTCCACAGGAAGCTTAACCCACAGGCTGCTAAATCTCAGTAGGTATTCTGAAGAGTTATTGCACATTGTTTCATCTATCATCAGGGCATCAATGTGACCAGCCCCAGCAGCAGACCCCAGGCATCTCACTGGGAATGGAGATGGGCCAATTATGACAAAGGAAGATTGTTAACAGCCTTCAAATACATACAACATAACAGCAAAGAAGAAAGAAAAAAACTTTTCCTTGCACACAAAACAATGGCTTTGGATGTTAGCAATGGAGACTTTGAAGAAGTTTCCTAGTCCAGCTAATGGCTGGTGTAGTTGATTACTATGCTACGGTGTTGAGATGTGTGGGGCTACCAATGTCAAGAGATGCTGCCAGTGGTCCCAGGGAATGGGAATCCATTAGGAATACTTTATAACCACTGTCCTAGCTTGGAGAGGGATACTACCTCTTAAGGAGTTCCTATGAAAGCAAATATCAAAGGCTTCTTTCAGAGTTAAGAGGTGTCAGCCTTCCCAGCCTGGCTCAATGAGGAGGAAGACATTTTACAATGGAGAGAAATGAAAGTTGCTGTGGTTTGCTTACAGGAACAAACAAGGAGGTGTGAATAGGCCTACCTGCACTTGCCTTTATGGAATTTAGGAAGTGTTTAGGTGACTCAGAGCAGTGTTTCACAGCATGGAAAATGCTTCCCTCAGGGAAGACAATTGCCACACTGATTTTATTCCCTCCAGGCCGCTTCTGTCACTTCGGGATCTCTCAGGTCTGAAGTGCAGGTTCCTTGGCAGACTATCCCCAAGCTGAGGGAATTCACAGCAGCCAACTCCTATTCAGGAAACTCTTGATAGAATAGAATAATAAATTATTTCAAGTTGGAAGGGGACCCATAAGGCTCATCGAGCCCAACACCTTGCTCCTCGCAGCAATATGTAAAACTAAACCACATGGCCAAGAGCATTGTCCAGCCTCTCTGTGAACTCTGACAGGCAAACTGAGCGAAAAATCACCCCGTACAGATCCAAAACCCTGAAGGGCATGGCCTCAACACGATTGCCAAGCTCTGAATTCCGTCAGAAACTCAACTAAAATTTACCTAATTGTATTAACAGGGCCCGGCGCGCCCCGTCGGTGGCGCCGGGAGCGGGGCAGGCCAGGGCGCTGTCCAGGGTGCTGCAGCGGCGGCGCTTCCCGCTCCGCGGCTGCCGGGAGAGGGTGGCCGCGCCCGGGCTGGGAGGGACCCTGGCACCGGGACAAGGGGGTTGTCCACAACCTATGGTTGCTTTTTAGAAAGAGAAGAGAAATCTCGTGCTTTTATCCCAGAACGGTCCTTGGTTATAACGCAGAGGGGTCAACTGGAAGGCAACTAATAATAGAATCACCTGAGTTGAAAGGGATCCACAAAGATCACTGAAGACCAACTTCTGTCCCTGCACAGGACGACCCCAAGAATCACACCGTGTGCCTCAGAGCGTTTTACAAGTCCTTCTTGAGCTCTGTCAGGCTTGGTGTTGTGACCACTTCCCTGGGGAGCCTGATCCAGTGCCCAAACACCCTCTGGGTGAAGAACCTGTCCCTGATAGCCGACCTGAACCTCCCCTGACACAGCTTCAGGCCATTCCCTCAGGTCCTGGTCACCGCAGAGAACAGATCAGTGCCTGTCCTTCCTCTTCCCCTCACAAGGAAGCTGCAGATTGCAATGAGGTTTCCCCTCAGTCTCCTCTTCACCAGGCTGAACGCACCAAGTAACTTTGCAGCTCTTCATATGGCTTCCTCTTTAGACCTTTCACCATCATAATGGTCCTTCACTCACCATAATGTGAGACTGTTCATTAAAATGTTAGTGCTTATGGCTTTGAAGTGGTCTTTTGTGGTTTTGGGTTTGTTTTGGTTTTTTGTTCTTTCCTTCCCCCCCCCCCCCCCCCCATTATTTTAAATTCATTGTCAAGTCAGACATCAGTGGTGAAGACTTTGGTTGTGGGGGCCTTGCAAGAAGAAAAGTTTTTAATGGGGAGTGAGACTTTGGATTTGAGGACATAAGAATGCAGGTGAAAAAATAAGCAATGAAGAAAATCCAAAGGTGTTAATTGTATGATGGTTAACTCATTAGAAACTAGAAAAAATGCCAGGCATTAAACAGAGTAAGCTGCACCCCCCCCCCCCCCCCCC
>NW_024529932.1:7784074-8055984 GCF_017590135.1 Pyrgilauda ruficollis
TAGTGAGATCTGACTTTCTGTGTTTAGGTGGTGTTGTGGTTTAGCCCCAGCAACTCAGCACCCCAGTCACTCCTTCACTCCCCCAACAGTGGGATGAAGAAGGGAATCAGAAGGGCAAAATCAAGAAAAGTCATGGGCTGAGATAAAGGCAGTTTAATAGGAAAAGCAAAACCCTCACATACAAACAAAACAAAATAAGGAATTAATTCACCACTTCCCATGAGCAAGTAGATATTTAGCCATCTCCAGGGAAGGGATGCATTGCTTAATGGTTATTTGGGAAGATAAACACCATCACTCCAAGCATCCCCATTGCCTCCTTCTTGTCCCAGCTTTATATGCTGATTATGATTCCATATGGTCTGGAATACCTTGCTGGTCCCAACTCTGCCCCCTTCCAACTTCTTGTGCACCCCCAGCCTACTCACTGCTGGCTTGGTGCAAGCTGTTCTCAGCAATAACAAAAATACCTCTGTATTATTGACACTGTTTCCAGTACAGATCCAAAACACGGCCCTGTAGTAGCTAATATGAAGAAAATTAAGTCTACCTTAGCCAAAATTGGCACAGATGTTGCTTAAAGTTCAGATTTCAAGTGTTGCAGGATGATGGGGATGTGATAGCTTTAAGCAACATGAGACATGGTATTCCATATTCAGTATATATATACACAGAAAACCACAAAATGCAGCCATGTCAGAGAAGTGGCTCCTTCAGCAGCTGAGACAAAACAATGAGATCATACCCAAAATTTGTGTTTGCCAACTATAAACCAAGATTTTCATTCTCAGATGGTACTCTTCTTGTCTTTTGGTGAAAGCATCCTCATAGCTGAAGTAGGAAAGGAGAGCATGGGAATTCAGGCCTCTCCCATGCACTGGCATATCTGAAACCTGCATTATTTTGCATGGCACCTCCTTTTCCTCAAATGTTACAAGTAGGTGTTATTTGTCCACAAAATACACAGGGATTTTGTGAAGCTGAATTCCTTATGATGGGCAAAGCATTGCTTGTCCTTGCTGGAGTATGGCTCTTGGGACTCAGTCACACGACAGCAGGCAGCTGAGATACACTGATATTATGTAGGCTTGTTAACAAAAAAAAATTTGCTCTCTCTAAACCACAATATTTTTCCCATTGCAGTGTTTGTTACGGACAGTTTAATATGAAGAAAATAAAGATATGGTAACTGTTTTGATCCCAAGAAGGAGCAGTGAGCTAAGGTGTCCTGGAATTAACTCCTGGCACAGTGCAAGACCAGTGTAGAAGTCCCACTGCTTGTGCAGGTAATTCATCACTCTGCAGCCCCTGACTGCAATGGGTATTTCAGGCTTACCTTTTTCCTAGATAGGTACCTGATCTTATGAATGTTTTCACCTGTGCTGATATCCCTCTCTGAAGTTTAGGCACTTGATATTAGGGTTATATTGATTAAATTTTCAGTAGCATCACAAATGACCTAACCCAAATGACACAGGCAGCATTGCATCCCAGGGTGATCTACCCCAAAGGCAATTCTCTCTCTTTGGGGAAGAGAGTTCCTAATTCTCATCACTCAGGTGTCTAGGAGCTGTCACTGCTGTGCCTAAAAAATAATGGAACAGAACTGTGACATAGAAGTTAAACACTTTTGTTCATAGGACTCAAAGCCAGTGATAATAGACATGCATAATAAATTGAAGAGGATCACAAAAGATATTGTTTCTAGACAGTGATGTTTGATAGTTTATTCTCTATTCTTAACTTGTACCTGTATGTGCAAGTTAAGAATAAATGTATGTAAAATAAAGTGCCAGTATCTCTCTTTGATTTGCAGTTCAGACAGCTCCAAAAGGCAGGTTCCCACCATCTATCTGTATCTTTCAGATCTCTACTGGAATTAGTTTAGTGCTCCAAAAGCACTGATATTTCACACAAGGAGAAAGTCACTGGCAAGCTTTTCAAATAGTCTCTAAGGACATGAATGCTTAGTATACCCATTAATACAAGAGCACTCACACCAGGATCAAGGAAGGCTTTCTGACCCACTCTCGTGTTGCCAGATGAAAAATCATCTACACCTGGAGAGCTAACACAATGCTTATTCTTTAAAACCCGCTGGCCTATGGAACTGCACAATGCCCATTGTGTAAGGAGACCTGGAAAGCAACCAGGCCCAATTCTGCCAGCTTCTACTAGTTCACTGATCATTCAGGTGTGACTTTGTGCTGACCACCAGGGACCACCAAAGAGACCCCCAGCACAGAACACATGTGTAAAGGGGAGGGGAAATATTTCAATGATTTCAGGGAAATTACTATCATATATGTATGTATCATATATGTATTCTGGGGCAATCAGTGAATATGTATGTGAAATACAGTATAAAACCAGGAGCTTTCCTATACTCAGCATGCATGGCATTTCGAAGGAAATATTCCCTCATGCCTTCTGACAGATAAAGAATGCCTCAGTATTACATTGGTGTTAAGGAGTTTATTTTATTTTTACTGATGTTTGGTTACAGCTAGATAGTTGATGCTCCCTAAGACCTGTCTTTTTATCCAGCAAATGAAGGAGAGTACTGTGCTGGGATTATAACTTCTTGCCAGGGCTCAGGATCCCCTGTTCTTTGCTGTTACTGGATTCATTTCTTCCAGTCAGGTTTGGAACCAGTGTAAATTTGCTGAGTTTCACAGCAGGCAGGCATGTCTTACACTAACTGAGGCCAGTCCTAGGCATGGACAAAACAACTCCTGAAAACCCCTGTTCTATTCTGCAAGACAGAGAAAGCTGATTCCCCCTGGAGAGAACCTGGTGGGAGGCTGAGGGCACTTGAGGGGCAGAACAACCTCATGCACTGTCAGCAGCTAACTAGAGAAGCCCTGGCTTGTCCATGCAGCCACATGCTCATGTCCCTTTCCCACAGCCCTCAAGCCAGGCACAAAGCACTTGGAGACAGCAGCCTTGACACAGCCGAGCTTAGAGCAGCTTTCCTACCCCTGGTGTCACAGTGGCCTCCTGCAAGCTGGACCAGGGCATGGCAGGAGGAGGAGGTCAGGACATTCCAGAGCAGCCTGCTCAGACCTCTGCTCCCACTGTTCTTTTTCTGCACTTTTTTGGCCACACAGCTATGGAGAAGTAACATGCACATCCTCTGCAAAATGGCTTGCTGACAAAAGTGTGAGAAGGACCAGTGGGCCAGATAAATTCAAACCAACCAGCCAATGTGAATGGAAAACTGAGAGAGTGAAGAGGCAAATGGTGTCTAACCACAACAGCTTAAAGGAACATCCAGAGCCAAGTCAGCATCACAAAGTCCCCTATCAAAGAGAGACAGCATCTTTGGGTCTTCTGCATCCTGCCCCTTTGGTGTTCCCCATACAGAACATCAAGCCGAGGCAGATTCTCAGGGATGAGCAGGCAGGTTTCATAGGCTGATGTGCCAAGAAGCACTTTCTAAATTTGGAGAACAATCCAATCTTGTCTCTGGACCATGACCAAGGTCCCCACTTTGGCCCTTAGCCTCCTCTCAGGGCTTTACATCGAGGCTATGTCTATATCATATTGATACTTCCTGACTAGTCTCTTTTGAGAATCACAGACTTTCTTCTCATGTGTGGTAGGCATCAGGGATCACAGAATAATAGAATGGCCTGGATTGGAAGGGATCCTAAAGTTCATCTGGTTCTAATCATCTGCCATGGGCAGAGACACCTTTGTCTAGACCATGTTGCTCAGAGCTGCATCCAACCTGTCCTTAAAGACTTGCAGGGATGGGGCATCCACAAATTCTCTGAGCAACCTGTTCCAGTGCCTCACTACCCTCACAGTAATGAATTTCTTCCTAATATTTAATCTAAACCTTTCCTCTTTTAGCTGGAAGCCATTCCCCCTCGTCCTGTCACTACATGATCTCGTGAATAGCCTCTCCATCCTGTAGACCCCTTCAGGTACTGAACAGCAAGTAGGTCACCCCAAAGCTACTCTTCCAGGCTGAACAATCCCAATTCTCTCAGTCTTTCCTCATAGGGGAGGAGCTCCAACCCTTTAATCAATCATCCTGGTCCTTCTATGAACTTGCTCCAACAATTCCGTGCCCTCCCTGTTTTGAGGACCCCAGAGCTTGGTGCAGTGCTCAAGCTGGGGTCTCCTATGTCTGTCCTCATTTCCAGTGTCACAGTGCCATGCCCTGTTGTCCTTGGGTTAGGTTTTTCACAGTCACCTGCACGTGTCTTCCTTGGTTACCCTTTCAATTGAGCGACACTTCCTGTAAACATACAACAGGCAACCTCATGTCTCTTTTTTCCGGCTCCTCTTGTGCTGCTCTGCTTCGCTGAGCTGCCAGCTGTGCTGGTGCTTGTTGGCCTCGTGCTTCCCCATCCTGCTACCCTCCCTCATTCCAAGCTGTAAGCTTTTTGGGGAATACACCACCGATAGTTTTGGCAGTCCTTCAGCACAGTAGAGCCCAGGTCTAGTAACCAGCCCTCTGCCCTTCCTCATAGCTCCTTTGGAGTTTAGCTGCTGTACCCAGTTCTTCCTTGGAGGTTTTAGAGCTAAATCTCTTTTCTAATTATAGTTCTATATAGAGTAGAACAGTTTCTTTTGCTAGAATAAGTAATGACCTGATTTCTATGTGCACTGCTCACAGGGGAAAGCACAAAGCCTGTCCTACTATATTCCTACAGGATCTGGTAGGAAAAGTCCTGTCTAATCATTGGCAAGTCTTACAGAAAACCTGCTCTGCCGCAAACCAAGGAAAACAATGAATAATTCATTTCCTTATCCATTTCAGGATTGTTTTCTGCAAAACATCTATTTTAATAATTTATGTGATTTTTAGCCGCACCATGCTGCAGATGCAAGAGTACAGAGGGGAATCCTACTGTTTGTCTCAGTGTAGCCTAGAGGATTCATTAGTGCAAAATTTGAGCTCCCATTGGATCAATTTCCAAGTGAGGAGTAAAAGGTGGAATTAAGGGTAGTTAACAAGATTCAAAGTAGAACAATTCTCTGAAAATCACAGTTCCAGAGGAGTCTTCCTGTGATGCCAAAATGGTCATGATGATGTCAAAATGTTGATGATGTCAAGCTTGTTAAGAGGCAGCTGGGGGACAGAAGTAAGTACAATCAGAGTTACCATCTTTTCCAATGTGTATACAGAGTTCCCCTGTTTCCCTGTTTCCTCAACAGCATTTGTCAAAGACATGAACTTAACAGTTATAGAATTGCTCTCCCGTTACTATTCCAGGCTGTAACTGATTTCTGCCTCGGTCAGATCCATCCAAGTGGTGGAGCTGTGGATTGAGGTTTCCCCTAGAGCTCGGGCAGGAATGACAACAATGTGCAATACCACTCTAGGGGACAGCCCTGCAATGCTCACCATTCCTGTGGAAGGGTCAAAAATCTCTGGTCACATTCTGACAAAAAGGGACAGGTCAGCAAATGACATGTTAAAGGCTAATCACAATCCATGAAGGGAGGGATTAAGAAAGAAATGATGATCCCTCATGATGGAAGCCAATGTATCATGATGCTACCAGTGATTCTTTGGGCCAGTAGAGGCATATCTGGGTTCATTGACCTGAGCATCAGCACTCTGTTCCCATACATCCTGTTCCACCTAACAGCACTTATTTCAGCTGGGGACATGCTGAAAATGCCCTGCTTGCAGCAAAGTGTTTCAGCCTGCTAAGTCATCGCCAGCTGTCTGTGCCCCATAGGGCACACAGTGGGCACAGGTGCTTTTAAAGATTGCTCTTTCATTAAAAAAAAAAAGACAATCAATTAATCTCCTTTACCCTCTAAATGACAGGAAATTTTTCAATCGAGCTTCAGTGCTACTCCAGGAAACAGTCAGAAGATACAATTGTCCAAAACAAATTGTATAGATTACGTTTGCTTACATAGAAATACCACCAGCACCAGCATTTGGAAAACTACCTTCCAAAAGAGCCAATTAGAAGTGCAGCAAAAATATTTCTCCTTCCCTCAAAGGAAAGAAAAGCTACAAGCCAAAGAGTGTCAGGAAGCTGGAGTAGCACTTGCTCTCCTCCTGGCTGTAATCAATCCCCCAGGCACAGATCCTGTTGGCTCTCACAGCCCCAGCTCCACAGATTCTGGCTGAGCACCAAGGTTGCTGAAGACAAGTCTGTGTCCACCTATGTTGTTGAAGGAGCCCTGGTAACAATTTAAACACACATTATAAGAAAATGCTGTGCTATGGAAAGTGCTTGAATCTGCAACAGAGAGGAATATAGGCACCATCATATAGGATGCATACAGAATTAAAGAACTCCAATACTACATAGCCCTTTTTCCCCCCTGGTGTTAAACAGATCAAGGTAAATATTTCTGCATTTTAACACATTCAATCTCCCAATATTATACTTTCATCAGTTATATTTTCACTTGCTGACCCAAAGCAATACATATTCTAAGCAATGCATATTCTGCATAGCTTCAGCATGCTGTCTTGAATTTTACACAATAAAGTAGCAGCTTAGACTTAGAACATGGCTGTGCCTTTTAAAAACAACACCTGGACTGCATGACATTGCTACTGTGAATTATTTGCCTGAGGAAAATTACCTGTTAAGAAAGGAGGTGACTATGTACTTTACAGCCTGGGCAGGAAGCACTTGCTGCCTGAGACGAACATGGCCAGGCATGAGCCTGAGAGGGAGATGGCTGGTGAAATGCAACAACCATGAAGCTGTGGAAGGTTTTTGGAAAGATCCAACCTAAACCTTCTCTACACTTAATTAAACCAAATTCTGCACCCTGCAGTGAGAATAAATATTGTTTCTTCTTTATTGAAACAACTTTTTAATACTTCACACACCTCCCCCCCACCATTTCTTTAATTTTCTCCTCCCTAGGGAAAGCAGCATCCAGTTGCTCACAGGTCAGTTTGGATCTGTACTAGTGACAGCGTAAATTCTAACTTTTTAAAAAAATGCTTAGGTTTGTATCATTGTAAGAGGTCATTCTTGGGGAGGAAGGAAGGCAGTGCCCCACAGACATCCTCCCTCAGCAGTGCCCAGCCAGTTTTAGGCACCCACTAGGGATATTCTCTGCCCCAGGTTTGTCATTGATTTTGGGAACAAAAACACAGGACAAAGCTGAAGCACAAGCAGACAGGATAAGACTTGAAGGCACCAGCATGCAAGGGCTCCACAGGAAAAGGAATTTCACACTTTCACTTCATTAAATCTATCTTCCTGCAAGACGGGAAAAATAATCATCCAAACTAGTTATAGTGATACAATCTGACACAGAGCCAGATGATATTTTCTGATTTTATTTGAAGTTGACACCTTGAGACAAGGCAGAACTGAGAGGATCAGAGCAGCAAGAAGGTAGCAAGAACCTTCCCTCCCTCCCCTGCAACTTCATGAACTCCACTGCAGAGTATTAAAAATAAGCCAGTGTAACCTAATAAATTGCAGAAGTTATTTAAGTCAGAGTGGGGCAAGGAAAGAGAGAGCCTAAAATTTGAAACAATGAAAACTGTTACTAGAAACCTATTTTAGAACCTTCAAGAGTCACACAAAAAGTCCTTGAGACCTAACGGCTATAAATAACCACTTTCCAAAATCAATGGTATTAAGTTGAACATGCATAGTTTTTATTCCTTGTATTCTCATGCAAAATATGCAAATGTTAATACTTCCAGTTCCATATTTCCAGATTCATTGGAGAAGACTAATTATTGCAACACCCATAAAATTCTGCTGATTAACTCCATGAGTGCAAGTTTCTAGCCATGTAGAGAAGTCCTGACCCACAGCTTACATTTCAGCAAAGAAATGAGACAACTTAAACCCAAGGAGTTTCCTAGGAAGTTGAAGTACTTCCATTTATTTATTTTTATTTTTGTTAAATAAAGTGATGGCCCAAGCAGTAACTAAAATGATATAAAGCACCTTACCTGAAGAAGTTGTGATCACACTTCATCCTCAAGAATACCACAGAGCTGTTACAATCCATTTTACCTGATCCACTAAGTAAAACAATTTTCATCTGTATTACTGCATATCTCAAAAATAAAACCCACAGTGCTTCAGTTTAGAATGATGTATAATTTATTCATATATTCACAAGTAGTTGGACACTACTCAATTTAATCTCCATATGCAAGTGATTTACACAAACATATAATACTAAAATTGATTGCTTAGAAGGTAAAAAATACCATGGGTATGAAATGCCATGGTAGATGTTCAGTATACTACACAATCTTAGTGTCAAACACTTTTATTCATGTATGGTTTTAGAAAAAAGGCAGTTTGCCATTTTGAATTTTTTTTATAAGCAGTCTGGGAAACACAAGCAGTTTTGTTCTAAACCTTCTAACCAATTATTTCTCCCAGCACTTAGGAACTGAATTAACAACCAAAGCAACATTTTCAGTAGTTCAAACAAAAGATACATATTTTTGCTTCCCTGAATTCATCAAGCACCACGCGACCAAATCATGCTGCCTTCCAACGTGTGACACAAAGCACTAACCTCTGTGTATCCAAAGGAATGGGCAGGAATCTAGACCATGCTTCAGCATGGTGGTGTTGGTGACAACAGCCTGATGTTATAATTTTTGGCCCCTGCCAGTATCTGTTAGTTGTGAATGTGTTCACAGCTCACTGTGTTAGCATCACCAGACCATTTGGTATTCATGCATTTGATTGTAATTCTGCATAAACTCTTCTCACTGAAACTTGTATCTCATAAGCCTCATTAATTTTGCATTAAGCATATAATGGTAGCATGGAGAAAATTGGACTTAAATGTGTTTGTCTGAATTAGATTAAATTACATTATCTTCTAGATGAGATCCAAACATACATTTTGCTTGAAATGCCAGTAGTTATCTTAAAACATATCGAGAAGTTAAAAAGCTTTCACAATACAAGATCCAGCTACTTATTCCACATATACAAAAACACTGCTAGAGAAATACAATTCAATTGTCAATGCTGAATTATGAGGAAAGTCTAAAAAAATAGAAAAACTCTGATATCTGGACATCAATTCAGAAGGTAACACTGCATAATGAGGCAATATGAGCACCCATTTAAAATGAAAAATCCCCAGCAAGAGAAGCATAAGGGGATCGTGTGACAAAAACAGATGAACACTGCGCCAAAAACATGCACACGGTTGCCATGGTCATTCAGTATGCTAGTGATGGTCTAACAGTGATCTAAACCAAGAGTGAGACAGTGCTTCCAAAGTAAATCAACTGAGTAACTACATATTGATTAAACTTTCTGATGCAGCAAAATGAGGACACAGAGCCATCTCTGGGTTCTGGAGCTGTCTCAAGGTTCGCTTGTAAAATTTCTCTCTGACGCGATTGAATTCCATTATGTCCAGTGGATCCTCATCAATCCAGAATTTGTGGAATTCATGCATTAAGTAGCCTGCAAGACAATACGAAAGAAGGAGAGATAAATACTGCATGTAAAGGCAACATATAAAATTAGAAAGTAGCCTGGTATTAATAATTATGATCTGCACAGATAATCCTGGTCATCGAGATCTGACACCTCATGACACAGGGCAGGAACAAGACTAAACCTGTTCTGGACAAGGCCAAAATTGGATGAATATTGCACACACTGGCAGAATCTCTCACAAGTCGTCTTGACATATGGATTCACAAAATGAAACATAAAACCAGGGAGTATAAAATCAGGGAAAGATGCTGCAGGTGCTCATTATCAGTTCCTTGCCTACACATTGAAAAATATTAGAAGTGTTACTCCCACTGTACAAAGATGAGCAGCAGGACTCTGCTGTAGCAGGGATGCTCAAATACATGGGAAAGAGCTGTCAAAACATTATTTTGGTGGTGGAGCTGCAAGGGTGGGGAGTAACACTAGAATGTAGATGCAAGTATCATATGACAATTGGATTTAAGGGGAAACAATATTCAGACACTCCTTAAAGCACATTGCTTTCTCCTTATTATTTAAAAAACAGGAAGGTCACTTGGCAAGGTGCTTAGTGCATTTTTTGTTTGTGTTTCTTCATTTGTTTTACACATTGGTTTGGAAGTAGTGTCCATCACAGCTGAAGAGCTGAATCCAAGCATCCTAGACCAGAGGGCACAGTCTCTGCGCTGTGTCAGTGACTTTATCCTTTTTTTTACTTTGGGCAGTAGTATGTTAGCAGAGTACCAATTATTCATTTCCACCCCTTGCCACACACTCCCACCCAGCACTTACAGAACGTCTGCTGAAAGTGGGTGAGCGTTGGTGCTTCTGGAGCAACATTGTAGAAATGGGTCTTCAGAGCCCCACTCACCAGCAGGTTGTATACAAGGTCTGTTATGTTAATGCCCACGATGGCAAAAGAGTAGCTGTAAGGAAAAGCAGCAACTTTTGTTGGGAGTTCACCTTCTTTCATCACATTTTAAGGAACACTGATGACCCTGATGTTGCAGATTTCATGTTACTGGGATGTATTAATTCTCTCCTTTGTGAGTTTCCAAGGTGTGTGTGGGGAAAGCAAGGAAAACATTTATTTTGCATGCTTTGTACAGCATTTCCCTCGGGAAATACATGGTCACAGTAAAATCAGGAGTTTCATCACTGTGCCAGCATTTTCAGTGGAGCAGTACTGATAAATTCCTACAAAATAAGAACAAGCACAGACACCCCGGTGCTCCTGCACTCGCCTCTGAAACAGGGCAAGGACTCCACACGGTGGCCATGGCTCCAGGGTGACCCATCATTTGTTATTTTTAACTGCTGGAGTTCCCAATGGAACTCATTACCCATAGTTAGAAACATCATGCTTCAACAACCTGTCCTATAAAGACATTCATATGGCTAAAAAGCTTGTGAAAAAGATCCAGTCAAGTCACCTCTTATTTCTCCCTAAAACACAACTAGAGACAATGGCCAGAAAACAGGCAAAATCCTAAATCAAAGCATGCTGGAAACAGAAACAAGAAAATCAGACTTATTAAGCAAACTCTGTCCTGCTAGGAGATATTAACAAGTGAAGTATATTCAAGCACAACAAAACTCAGAAACTGGAAGTTAACTTGCAAGGCTGGTGCATAAAGAGCTTGACATTTCTAGCAGTGACTGTTTCCCAAGGAAGCACATAAAGACTCACACGGACATTTAGTCATAAAAGCAAACATGTTTGGATATTCAGTGATTGAATTTTTTTCTCAGCTGAAGACAGCTGTCTTCTCTAGACTGTCCTGGGTATTTTTTCCACTACCTCTATCAAGCAAACAGAAATATTTTCTTTTCCTTTAACCTTTTTTTTGCATTTCAGGAGGGAAAGAAACAAACCAGAAGTGCAGAAGTTAACTTCAGCATGAAGTTAACTTGCCTAATAGCAAGTTTCACAGAAAAATTAAATCTGGGCAGTAAAATCTTGTATTACAGATTTTTAGATACATTCAGAAGGAACATCCTGTTCCATTTCCATGAATAATGCAGTTATACCAAACCCACAGTTAAAGAAGAAAAAACCCTCAGTACTATTTCTTCACTATTATATTTTCCTAAAACCAGTTCTGAACCTGGCTTTGACAGCAAGAAGTGAAACTTGATCATGTCATGTGCTAAGAAGAATTAAACAGATATTAATCACCACGCTATATATAGCACACAGAGAAAGCTTCTCCTTGCTACAAAATTTTTGGGTTATTTTTTTCTGAATGTAACTTGAATTGTTTCTCCTGTAATCTTTGATCAAAATCAAGGTGTGGCAGATGTACATATGCTCACAGAAACTTCCTTTAAAAAATAACTAGAAAATACCTTTTCTCCCTCAAATATACAGCATCATTGTTACCTGCTGTGTTTGTAGTAAATTAAAAAAGGTTTTTCAACTTACCCAATTGCCTTATCAAACTTTTTCTTCTCCCATTCAGCTTTGCTAAGTTGGCTGAGAAAGAAAAAATAGTTAAAATCCAGATATTGCCAAACATTATTAAATGATAAATATTTTCTTTCAACTTCTCTGATGTTATAATATTGACTGAACATAATATTTTATCTTCTTCTTTTACATAGCTAATCCCATTTAACACTCCTTCTGGCTGAATGAATTGATAAAAACAGACTTGAAATGGGTAACTGGTTTAGAGCACTGCCAACAAATCTCACCATTACAAAATGCACCTATGTCAATGCTCTCAGCAAAAACCCATTGTTTTCTAAATTGACCACAACAGTGATCCACTTCAGTTAAGCTTGAGCTGTACAAGAAGTTGAAACTACATTTAACTAATCAAAGATGGTTTTAGCTCTTTTGTGTTTTCAGAGATATTCATGATACTCATCACTGATGATGAGGCATGATTCACCTGAGGCAGCAAACATGAAAATACTCCTCTGACAGTAAGCTTTGATGACTGGCCAAATTAGAAATCACTCAACAGACAAAGGTAAGGAACAGTGTTTCCTATTATTTGGCACGATAATGCAGTGCTTTTCAAGGACACAGAAGACGCCTCCCTTAAAATAAAATTAGTTAGGGAACAGATTGATTTTTAACTAAATTTCAGCTCTTCAACGATGTAAAAGAGCTGTGTGATCCAACCAGTCAGCCAACATCCCACTAACCAGGTTTGAGTCTACTGAAATGAGCAAGTTAGTAGAAATCATTGCCTACATTTAAAACCAGCTAAAGGCAGGCACAAAACTCACCCTAACCAGGGCCTACAACCTTGACATGGCAGTGGGAGTTTTGCCCTAGTAAGGCAAATCAGAGTTTGCAAGCTTTAGGTCCCAAATTATAGACAGGCATGTGGGAAAGCACTGTTCTTAGACTATTTTTGAACTTCAGTAAATATATATTACACTAAAAACCAATTCCCTGAGCTTCATGTAAATATAGTATATAAAAATTGTTGTCATTAATTACTTAAAATGCTAATAGATTAATACTCATTGTGACCTGAGGGTTACTAGCTGGAGTGAATGAGGACAAAACTTCAGGTCCTAAATACCTTTGCATACAGGAATACACTATTATTTGCTCATCCTCTAAAATCTGAGCCACCTTTGTAGGCTGTAGCATAACACCAGTTAGAAAACCCCAGGTAAAGTTTGAATAATAAAGGTGGCACACATAGGATGTGGGCAAGTGAAACAGTTCAGCTGAGATAGAAAATCCATTGATCATGATCCCATCAGAAAACAGCACAGCTGCTAAGCAACCACATCAGGAAGATCACTATGGGCACCACCTGCAGCATCGATCTTCTACTGAATCTCGGTCAAGGCATAGAAATTGTACATGCTCACACTGCATTCCAAGACTGCCTTGGTAATCAAACACGCAAATGAAGCACACTATTATGTTCCAAGGGCTTTCTGTCACAGAATTACCATCAAGAACTCAACAAAAAAAGCCCAAGAACCCTGAGGAGATCAAAACCTTCAGTATTTAGGTGTTTGAACCAGCTTTATGGATATCAAACATTACTGGCAGAAGAAAAATGTCTTTTAAGGCAACTGATTTCTATGTAACTGGCTGAGAGACCTCTACTCCCCAATAATTGTGGAGTCTCTTATTGACAAATTACCTACAGCACAGTTTGTGACACTTGAAGGTGCCTGATCTCTCAATAGTCAGGACAATGGAATAGCCAGATTGGAACCATCATTAGTCAATATAGACAGAGTATGTGACTATAAATAAAAGCTAACAGCTTTTCAGCTCTGCTAACAAATATTTGACCTAGACTACTTATGATTATCAAGGCAGTCACTTTAACTACATCAAGCAAGGTGGATTTAATTTTTGATATATGAGCATGTTCATATGGACCCAGTGCTCCCCCCTCCCCAGTTTGGGTCAACTCTAAAGGAAAGAACATGGATCTCCCAGTGTTGCAACAAAGACTTGAAGTTTATAACACACCAAATTGTAGTTTGATCTTTATCTGCATGTAGTGTCTCAGAAAACAGAAGAAACAAAAAAAAAAAAAAATACCTTAGTTCCTTCTTAGTGACTTCCCTTTATTATGAAAAAAACACAAACAAATTAAAATAAAGGTAAATAAAAGCACAAAAATAATTTGAAATCAGAAGTGAAAACATTTAACACTAAATTTAACTATTTCCAAGATTCAGAATGCAAGTTTGCCTCTTGCACCTGATCAACTTTCAGGACCAGTACTTTAAAACAGACAACATGTGGCAATACCCAGGGATATGCCCAATAAAAGAAAAAAAACAGCCCCCTTCCTCAAAGAGAGCCAGCAGAATGCTCTCTCAAGTTATTGTTTCTGGTCTCAAGCATTACCTGTATTTAGGGTGAAGAGAATCAGTGAGAACTTGCTGAGCTATCTCAGTGTCCCATTCAGCAAAATACCTGCAGACATATATGTTTAGGGTGAATTGTTTAAAAAAAAAAAAAACCAAACAAAAAAAAAGCATCTGAAGTCATACTAAGCTGTCTGTACACACCTTTCTAAAGGCAGGTGCATGTGTTACACAGTATGAGTAGCATCTGATGTTTAAACTCATTAAAATGCCACTCAGACCCCCAAACTGAAAGATTAAAGCAGCCTCCAAGTCCAAGTGCACTCCTCTGTGAGTTGAGTGAATGTGCATTAGCAGAGTCTCCTCTCTACCCACCCTACAGAAAATCAGCTGTTTACAGCTGGAGCATGCCGGGTGCTGAGCTCAAGAGAAAGCAGTTCAGGCTTCTTGATCTGGCAGATTCATTAAGCAAGATAAGAGTCATCACAGAAGACTAAGAAATTAAATACATGGTAGGGATTAATTTCAAATGGAAGTTCAAAGCCAGAGTCAAGAGTCCAGATCCTCAACTGAGATTTACTAGGGAACAACATACGGACAGAGGATGATTTATATCCTGCAATCTGTAAAAGCAGAAAATACTTATTTTTTGCCTAAAGGAGAAGTTATTTTACCAAATGTTTCCAAGTTATGTAACTGCATGCAGCAAATACAAGGGCTGGAGAAAACAACAGGCATTAGTCAATTCCCAAATTACAAAGCACAGCTATAGCATTAACACCTGGTGTGCATGAGTTGGAAGCAAAAAGTGATGTAAACTCACTGCTTAATTTTGAGTATTGACAGACAATGAAGCAGTAGTCAAACTACCTAAATCTGCCATCAGTGACTGCATATCAAGTGTTTTGCTTAAGAATTCAGCATGAAATTCCCAAAGACAGCAGCTGAGCAGTACCACAACCCTCCCACCTACATACTTCCAGGGCATTTTGTTTAAGGAGATCTAGATACTGGTGAAAATATACTTTACACTTTCTTTCTGGTAGGAAGAGAGTGCTAACTCACTGTGTCACAGAGAAACTAAAAAAAAGGGCTTAGCAAGTGGTTTTACAAGGTTGAATTAGGAGTACTGAAATAAAGGAGACCCCTTTGAGAAGAGAAACACTCCAAAAATTAGGCTAGCAAATAAATTCTTTCATTTCCTTAATATGAAGTCTCTAGCACTTCTATAAATTATTCCCACAGATTTGCTAAAATCTGCAAGTAATCCTGCTTTTCATGACTTCAGACACACGTAAACCCATCTGCAGAGGGACATACTTACACCAAGTTATATAAGCCCAGGAGACCCATTCCTCTAAAGTCTGTTTTAGGATCGTCACCTTGGAAACCAATTTCACACCACTGCTTCGAAATCCGAGCTTTCAGCGGTGAATTCGGCTTCAAGCATTTCCACAACTAGGAAGATTACAGGTAAAACATAATTAAGTTTCCACACAATAAAGATTTTTTTTTTCTCTTTTTAAACCAAGCTAAGTTCTGATCACTGAACAGTATCCCAGCATTTCTATCCCAGCACACAAAATCAAAGGAAGTTCCTCTGGATGTGCATCTGTGGGGGAAATCCCAAACTGCTCAGAAGTACTGCAGACATTTCAGCCCTACAAGGCCCTTCTGACCTTATCACAGCTGCTCTAACACCTCACACAAAGACATGTTTTGCTCATGCTTTGTGCATGGAGGTGGTGTCTGCCTCCATAAGCACAGGACAGGAATGGGCTGGAATTTGGTTGTAAATCACTGACAGAGCAGCAGAGCAGCTTTGAGTCTCTGAGGCTCTGCAGCAATCTTTTCTCTGGCATCTTTTGCAAGTCTCTGGAAAGGTTATAAATCAAGAGACCAGACTTGGCTACCACAGTGTTGAAAAGCAAATTGGAGAACATAAAAAAAACCCCAAGAACCTCCATACAAGGATAGCATGTGCACCATCATATTTAACTAAGGGAATAATCATTCATTGATCTCACATAAAGAAATGTCCAAAGTGATTTAACAAGCCAGGTCATCAGCTGGAATAAATCCATGTAACTGCACTGGTCCAGCAAGTTTAGTGCCTAAATATCATGTTGCTATGCACCTAAAAGCAGCCTAAATTGACATATAACAAATGCATACCTTGATGCACACCTCATGTGCCATATCACAAACTCACCCTTTCTGAAGTGTATTAAGAAATCAGAATTTAGAATTAAGAAAGTGTATTAATCATCAGTCATGAGCTGGTGAGTACATCCTCAAGAAAATCACTCAGACAAAACCTTCCCAAGGGAAAGAGCTGTGTGCACATTTCCCAAATAAAAACAGAAATTGTTTTAATTTTAGCAATTCTAACTTCATTTAAAATTAAGTGGCCTGGGAAGGTTAAAATCTTAATGATTTCACCTTGTAATGACTGCATAAAGCATCATTGTTTAAACCAATGTTCATCCATCAACAGTAAATACAGTATTAATCATTAGTAGAATCACATTAAGTTAATCTTTCATTCATAGGGCTCTCCTGGTAAACATGAATAAATGATAGCCATTAGGAACCTGAATTACCCATTGCAGAGATCACTTAGCAGAGTATCTAGAAGGAATGAAAGCCAACCAGACTATTCTTACACAGCGAGGATTATAAAATGAATTAAACCCTTGGACAAATTTCCATTTGACATTTGCAAAAGTAGAACATCTATGGTAAACAAGTGCTAATACTTAGGTGAAACTGATACTTTTTTCAACATTTGGAGTTTGCATAATGTTGAGTAAGCTGCACTGTTTAATCTCTCCTCAGACAAATGCTCAGTTTCCCTTCTGCTTTTATGCTTGTGTAATTATGTTTTTAAAGCACTTACATGACCACACATCGCTGCTGACATGATTCTCAGGACCTTGCCCTCGCAGGCTCGATGGCAGGGAGAGACTAAAGCCAGCTCCTTGCTCCTTCTCACCTATGATCCCACCCCCAGACCCTACTTGCTCTCTGGGCAAGGTAGATGCTTGTATTTAGGGAATTTAGGGATGGTTTCCTGGAGCCAAAGGCCCTCTTTAATCTGCAGTGAGGTGCCTGGTATTTTCAGCAACCAACACTCTAGGCTGCCACTTGGATCTCTCACCTGCAAGACACAGTCTTCCTCAATGGGTTAATGTGTGTGTTTCTTTATTAAAATTCACTCTACTCCCATAAATTTGTGCATTTGGATGCACAGGGGCAGGACCTGGACAGGAGGAGTCCATCTGCCTAAGTTTACCTGATGGTTAGGTAAACTCCTTCAGGGCAGCTCTGGATTTGGACCATTCCTTGTGAGACTCCCACCTCCCATCAGCAGGCAAACCTTAAAGGCAGCTTTCCAGACTCCAACAGGAATCCCGACTATCGGAGGCATTTTTAGAAGCAGTTACTTGCATCTGACAGTGCTTGTATAATATACCTACTGGGATTTTTGGAAGACCACGTAATTATGATAAAATTTCCAGAAGCTCTCACTGTAGTTTGTGCAAAGCCTTGCACTGCAAGCTACAGCATGGAAGGCATCTTCATCATCATCTGGTATTGTTAAAGACTTCAGTATTTTTGTCTTAAATTTAAAAAGAAACTTCCCACAACCAAACAGGTAGTATGTTTTTATAAGAACTCTGTAAATTCTCTAAGAAGGCATTTTGCTTATAGCCAATAAGCTCACTACCACTTATTCTATGTTTCTTGGTATTTCTCTGAAGCATCTTTCAATAGCTACAGTTGAACCATGATCAGGACCAGGGCTTGCTATTAGACTGTTTTCCAGAACCTTTATTTTTTCATTAATTTCTTTCTAGTATAAGAACTCTCCAGCTCTTCCTCTGCTTATGGCTTCAAGACAGAAAAATTGTTTTTATTGTCTGCTCCAGTGCAAGGCTTTCCTGAAAGCATGAAGGAAGTAAAACCCAGTTGTTATGGTTTTCCTGACTCTGCACGTATTATCAAAGAATAGTTTCATTTTGTTTTTGCTTGAAAATACATTTGGTAACTATAAAGGTGTAAGTCATCAACTCCCACTCTTCCATTCCACACAACAAAAAATAGATGTTTGCTATTGGTATACAAAGATATTGCCCTCAAAAATACAAGAAATTGAAGAAATAAATTTGTAATTTGGTTAATAGAGGAAAATACCCTCCTTGTGTTGGAGAAAGGTGTATTGAAGCAGGATATAAAGGTACTTTTCCAGAGCTCACTGCAGATAACAGCTCTGTGCTCTAAGACCTGCGTTACCCAGTGCCTAGATATAGCCCAGCCAAGGGAAATGCATTTATCAGCCAGGGAGTGAGCTGCCTGCTTGGCAGGTGTTACACCCAGACCAGATTGTAATGCTGTGTGGTCTTATCTCAAAACAGGTACAAGATGGAGGAAGGTGACAACAGCTCTCGATGTTTCAAAGAGGTTTATGAAGCAGGCTTGGGAGCTGACATGAACAGAGGATGGCCTCTGAGCACCTCTTCAGCACCTACCTTCAGCAGCATCTCCTCGTGCTGTGGATTCTCCGAATCGTACGGCTCTCGGCGCAGCTTCTCGACCTCTGCAATGAGATTTCTGTAGCCCACAATCTGCAGCAGGCATGCCTGAAGAGACACTCCCAACCTGAGGGTGGGGGGAACAACATATTCCACCTCAATCACATGTAGCTATGTGATTTTAGCTATATGTGACATGTCACATATAGCTAAACATGACTAGTGTTACATCCATGAATTGATAGTCTTACACTTCAGTTGTGACAGGAAAATTTCCAAGAGATCAATATTACATTAAGCAAGGCACTGTGAAGGGCATAGTCTTATTTAGTGCCTTCCTTAGATGATAATATTTGGGACATTTAAAAACCGTGAACAGTGATTTTTCACATTGAAATCACATTATAACTATACACAGCAGCATTGAATGCCTATAACAAGCACATTACGGAATCTTTCTCCTCATTCCAATGACAGCTTTTCAAACAATTCCCTGGGATCAGAGATGTGAACTTGAAAAAGGCTGAGGGGGGAAAGAAAATTCAGCAAAAAGCTAAAAATAATTGTTTTGCTTCTGTGCCACTAAAGCTAGCATAAAGAAGCCAAAACCCTGCAGTAATATAGTTTCAAAGATCTGCCTCCAGGCAGATTTGGCTTTTGTCTCATGTTAAGAATCATCATAATGGTTCTCTTTTCACTATAATGCAGATTTTTGTGTTTCCTTTTTACATTTTCTGATGCATCAATAAAAAACCAAACCCAACACACATGAAATAACTACCCTCAAAAAACCCTAAACTAAACTAAAAAAAAAAATCCAGAAAACTCTGCACCAAACAACAGCTTTACATTAAGAGTTTATAATACAAAATGTAAGTCATGCAGTATACAACTGCCATGCTCATAGAAATATTTGTTTATATATGGGAATAAGCCCTTTAATATTTAATAGTGTGTAAAATTATTTGACCACCTGGTATGAATTTGGAGGGCAAGCTAGGTATGCACCCTTATTCCTCTGTGGAACACAGGCTGCACTGATATTACGCTGCACAGGCTCCTTGCCTGTCGTGCTTGATACACTAAAACATTTTGTTTGTTCTGTAATACTCTTAAATTTTCTGAACATAAGGATTTTCACTGATTATCTTTTGATGCAGATCCTGCTTGTCTAAATTGATCTCCCTCTATGGAAAGGAGACCTGCCTAGGAAGAGGGAAAGGATGTGGATGTTTTCTGCCTGGACTTTACTAAGGCCTTTGACACTGTTTTTCTCCAGCATTCTGCTGGAGCTGGCTGTCCGTGGTTTGGGTGGGTGCACTGTTCACTGGGTAAAAACCTGTCTGGATGGCCAAGCCCAGAGAGTGGTAGGGAATGGAGATACATCCAGCTGGGGGCCCCAGGGATCAGTTTGGGACCAGCTCTGTCTAATATCTTTATTGATGATATGGATGAGAGGACCAAGTGCACTCTAGGTCACTTGGCAGCTGACACCGAGTTGGGTGGGAGTGCTGATTTGCTGGAGGGCAGGAAGGCTCTGCAGGGGAATCTGGGCTGGCTGGATCCATGGACCAAGGCCAGTTGTATTAGATTTAGCAAGACAAAGCACTGAGTCCCTCACTGCAGGAAAGACATTGAGGGGCTGGAGCGTGTCCAGGGAAGGGCAGCGGAGCTGGGGAAGGGTCTGGAGCACAAGTGCTGTGAGGAGCAGCTGAGGGAGCTGGGGGTGTTCAGCCTGGAGAAAAGGAGGCTCAGGGGAACCTCATCACTCTCTGCAGCTGCCTCACAGCTGTATCCTGGTGTAGGCTGGTCTCTTCTTCTAGGAAACAAGTGATAGGACAAGAGGAAATGGCCTCAAGTTGCCCCAGAAAAAGTTTAAATTGGGTATTAGGGAGAATTTCCTTCGCCAAAAGTATTGTTAAGCCCTGAAACAGGCTGCAGAAAAGTAGTAGAGCCACAATCCCTGGAGGTATCTAAAAGATGTGTACATCTTTTAGATGTATGTGGCACTTAGGGAAATGGATTAGTGGTGCATTTGGCAGTGCTGGGTTAACTGTTGGACTTCAGAATTTTAAACCTTAACCTAAATGATTCCACAGTTAATCTACAGAATCAGAGATGTCAGCATTAGTCCATTTCTCATGCTTCAATTTTATCCCACTTGAAGTTATAACCCTTTCAGACAGAAAAGCCTCCACAGTATTTTCCATCCTTTGCTGTTACTTTTTTTGGTTTTTTGTTTGTTTGTTTCCTCTACATTTCCAAAGTGTCTGTTTGCTTTTAGGTTAGTTAAAAGCCTTTTTTGGGTTTTTTGGGTGGTTTTTTGTTTGTTTGCTTTTTTTTTTTTTTTTTGTTTTTTTTTTTAACATGCTTCACTAGCTATAGCCTCCAATTTTACGGAAAGGCTGCATTTCAAAGAAAGCTGAAAAGCCTGACAGACTGTGAATTGCTGTGGAGTATCACTGAATCACAGCCATAATGCTTTTAACTTCTTTATAGCCCCAGTTTAGAACAGCAGAACACAGGCTGTGGCAAAGCAGAGCAATTTTATATTTTAAAAAATACATGTTTTTAAGATACAAGGTGCACAACACATTCAAGGTAAACCATTTTTGCACTTTATATAAAGGCAGACAAAAGCTCCACACAATGTTATTTGGGTGAGGGGGTGGGGGTCGAATTAGATTCCCCCCTTTACTTTTCATTAATGCTTTGTTATTCTTGCCAAACACAGGATGTGGGTGAGGTGCTGATGTCCCACACCTCCTCCTTGTCATCCTGGCGCTGGCTGTGGCTGTTCTCAGAGCCCAGGAGCAACATACCTGGGCTTGCACTCCCACTGTTCTCAGCTCCAGGGGCTCCACCAGATGGAGGCAAGTCCAAAACCGGAGCAGGGGAACTAGGTCATCATTAAGTTCCCTCCCAGCCCAAGCCTTTCTGTGATTCTATGTCTGCTTCCATAGTCAGTGTACACTGCACGTCACCACCAGGTTATTCAACCTGCTTGCTCCTACTGCTAAATACACACACTTATCTGAGAGGCATTGATAAAGTATAATTACTGTGGAATGCCTTCTCCTCTTTAGATCACAGCAGCCCACAGTCTTCAAGAGCAGCCAGTGCAAGCACCCTTGGGATGCTAATTCAGCTCTGCAAAGATGCCACATTAACAAAAATGACTGCATACAGATTTGCAGAAACACATACAGCATGACACATGTCCCCTTGTCCTTACCCCAGGAAATTTCAAGTCTCTGCTATCCAACACAAGGCCAGAGCTTTTAAACAAGATTGTTTGGATACAGGTGTTTTATGTTCAAGAGAAGGTAAGGCATTGGATTTTCCTTAATCATGTCTAAAAATGCAGCTGACCTGCTTTTGCTCAAATTTCTGTTGAAAACATCAGTATAAAATAAATGGCTGCATGTAAAACTTCAGTGCAGATGTCTAAAGTTTAACAGAAATATGATTAATTTAATATAAGGACCAATTTAATGGCAGAGCGTGTATCTATGTATGTGACCTCATCTTCTGCATTTCAGGCTCCCATTCCTCACTGCTTTAAGAAGATATTTTACCAAATGGAAGGGAGTGCAAGGGGGGAAGGGGATGAGAGACTCAATGTAGTAAAATATTGAATGCAAGCTTTCTAGTCTAAAAACAATCAAGCATTTATCCTGTGCTAAGCATATGAACACCAACTGGGTCAAAAAAAAAGATAATACAGGTGATTTTTTTGTTTGGGTTGTTTGGGTCATTTTTTCCATCTGTGTGGTATTTAAAAAAAATATTATCATAGATTCACAGAATGGTTTGGATTGGAAGGGACCTTAAAGTTCATCTAGTCCTAACCCCACTGCCATGGGCAGAGGCACCTTCCACTAGATCAGGTTGTTCAGAACCCCACTTAACCTGGCCTTGAACACTTCCAAGGATGGGTCATCCACAACTTCTCTGGGCAACATGTTCCAGTGCCTCACCACCCTCAGTGTAAGGAATTTCCTCCTAACATCTAATCTAAGTCTACTCTCTTTCAATTTGAATCCATTTCGCCTTGTCCTGTCACTGCATGCTCTCCAGCTCACTTGTAGGGTCTCTTCATGTACTAGAAAGACCAGATCACTAAAAAGGTAACCTAATGTTCAGGGTCCTGATTTCAAGCAAGGAGAAGTAATTTGCATGTCTGCTCTCTCTCTCTTCTGAAGGAGAACATTTCTTCAGAGGCCAAAGGCATGCCATGAGGGGAATCAGAGGGTAATCTCTGGTGTTATACAAAATAATGATTAATTTCTTGTTTTTATCTGAAGTCATTCTACCCAGTTGCCCAAGGGTCCAACTGAGAACTGAGCACTTGGATCACCCTGATTGCTAAACACTGCAGTTGCTGATGTCCACAGGCCAGGCTCTGAGCTGTGTGCATTTACATCCTGCAGTTTTTCCTCAGACATCACCTTCTCTAGTTTTATCATTGCTGGGATTTTTTTCTGAATTTCAGCAAACCGCATGCTGTGCAACACAAGAGTACCAGTGCTGTGATGGCCTCCTCAGATGGCAGCCTCTCAGAAAGGCCTCACATCTGCTTGAAGCAGCTGCTCTTTCATCACCCTCCCTTTGAAGAGCATGTGGGCAGGGTCAGGAGACACCCCTGGAAAAGCTCTGTGCTCACATCCAGAAAGAATTCACAGGGCTTCTCACCTATGAGAATGAGGGGCTCTCTTTGTTTTGTTTCTCTTATTTTCTTCCTTTCTTTAATGGTTGGGTCACCATTTTTTCAGTTCTTGGGGCTGTAGTCACCATCACAAGAGTTGTCCCTCAAGTTAGAGAGATGCAGTGTATTCTATCTCTTTTATGATCAGTGAAGCCTCATTTTAAGACTACTCAGTTACTGGCCTTTTTAATGGGGGGTGGGCTGGGAGGGAGATTCCTGTAAGGAGACAAAAAGAATCATAATTTTCCAACTTAGCTTTTGGGTTTTGTTGTTGCAGCAAGACCTTGGGGCCACCTTACCTGTTGATGCTGCTGACCAATTAAAGAAAAGCAGCTATCAATTTATGGATGCCCATTTTTAATTATGTATGCCAACTTCAAGCTTGGGAAGAGGAGTGAACCTCAGACAGATCACCTGGATAATACAGCTCTCAACTTTCCTCCTACTGATTCCTGACCTAGACATCTTGTGCCTTAAGCTAGGAACTGAAAGGTAAGGCAACCATAAAAGTGTTATTTCTTGAAATACACACTTGTAAATTTACTGGTTGGTTGTCAATCTCTTCTTATAATAATAAATATTAGCTGTATCATTAAAGCTTCTGTTTGGATAATTAAAGGCAGTTTTAAAATGCAAACCAGCATACATCTGTATCAGTTAAAACAAGATGGTTTCTTCCCTACTCAAAAGGCAGCATACAGCCTTTCTAAGAAGCCATCACTGTCCCTGCCAGGACCTGTGGTTTGGTGGTGTTTTATCCCTGGAGAAGTTACCCCCATAAATCCATGCATCAACAATATACTAAGACAGAATCAGGTAGATAAAAGATTCAGGACTTGCTTATTAAGTCACCATAAAAATATCATTCATTTTTACATCAGTTTTTTGACAGCAAAGCTAAAATTAGAATTTTATGCTGAGAGACAGAATTCACCTTCAACTTCTGTACCACAATAACTACAGAGAACCAGTTCCCCATGGACTCAAGAATGGAGGAAATCCATAATTCCTCTGTAAGGAATCTATAAATCGCTCTGTAAGGAAATGATGAACTTACTGTGGATTTATATCTGGATTAATCCTTTTCAGCTCCATGATGTCATCTATTGTTTTTTCAATAGCATCAGGGTGAACATTTACTGATGTTTGCAGCCTCTAAAAAGAGGTTTTAGACACATATTAATTCCTACAGAAGCTATTACTCAACAGAAGTTAACAGTGGTAAACTTGATACCTGAAAGCTTCTGCATTAAGAGCCCAGAAGACCCAACTCAACACCTATACATATCTTTCAAACAATTTAACCCTTCTGACTCATTTCAGAGCACTTGCCCTGTAAGAACTTGAGTCCCTTCACCCTTGTAGTCAGTTTATTGCATTCTTGTGACAGCTGTCAGTGAAGATGATCAAAGGCCTCAGTGCAGATCAAGAAGCAGCTTCAGACCATCCACCTAATTACGGTGGAATTGACAGCCTTCATTTGACATTCCTTCTCCCAACATGCTGCAGTAACACAGCAAAACATTCTTCCCTTTCTTTCATATGTAATTGCTATTTGTAGACATGCTCCTAGAAGTTCATATTCAAAAACCAACGTGCCATCTGAAAATTTGAGAAGTTGAATTTTCTTGTGCTTCATCTCAAAACTTCACAATTGCTTAAATGCAAGTTTTTGAATGAGATTTTGCCTTTCTATTTGTGCTAGAAATACATTTGGACTTGCAATGCTGAACTAAGAGCTAAATGACTTCCCTTTTGCTAATGCTGAGGCCAGGTTTTCAACATCACTGACTCTTGTGGCAGAAAGTTTAAAGGCTGAAGAATGTTATTTAACATACACACAAATGCCTTAGGAACAACTCGGGTTAGCACAACCACTGGTACAGTAAAAGAATGAAGTGAAAGAGGTTTTTCTCCATCAATGTATTTAAAAGGAGAAGTGGGAACAAAGTTGGGAAAGTTGCTTTCCAGACAAAAAAAACTTGACTTCTCTAAACTTGCAAGCAACTGATTACAGATTACAGATATTCTAAGACAGTATGAGGAATCAAACCAAGAACCCCTAAATTACAGCACTTCACTCTCATGAGCTCCACCATGGCAAATTGTTCCCTTGATTCCATCATTGCCACAGTGAGCCTGTCCCTGGGACACAGGACACTCTACCCAAGATCCACTGCTGTTGCAGACACAAGACCATCTTCAGTGGAAATGTAAAATCGTATCAAACCTTAAGGTGACTTTCTAAGGTAAGCAAACACCAGACTGAACAAACCAACAGAACAGGACATCACAGAAAAGGTAAATAATGAGATCTTTCACTCACCTTGCTTTTTGAACCTTTCAGGGATGCCTCTGTAAGGGAACAGTATTCAAAAGCATCATGTCAGACAAGCATGTTTACATTGGATCAATTTAATAGCTTATTTCTAGTAACGATATACAACTTTCAGCATGTGCAGAAAGTTACAAAGGCATGCAGAACTAAGTACATTGCAGTTACCTATTTTCATAGTTCTGGCAGCTCCAGGTTTGGTATTGTAACAGATCCTTTGCAATTCACATTGACCTGTTAGTTTCCTGACCACAAACTTCAGGCAGCGCCACAAGCATTTGCAGTAGAAGTACAGGCATACCTGGACAAACATCCTGGCAAAAGAAGAAGCTTGAAAATAAGAGTCTGGAGCAGAGTTTGTTTCAACATGTTCACCACCCAAAGAGAAAGTACTTCCTCACCCCAAATTCCTATTGCCTAAGGGCACCTTCAGAGCGAAAGCAGCAATCACGCTACAAACATTTATGCCAGTAAATGTTAAATTGGACTTTTTGGTAATAGCTAACAAAACACCCCACACACAAAGCACCACAGCTAGAAGCACAGAATAAGTAAACTCCAGAGTTTTAAAAGAGTACTTGTGGAAAACTCTTTGTCCTCTTAACATAAAAGGCTGTATAGTTCTTACCAATGCTTTGGGGAAACAGGACTACACGAGAAGGGAGTACAGCTCACCCTGATAGAATGGATCCTGAAAATTCAGAAGACATCACACCCTGGCTTAGTTTTGCCTCAGCAGCCACCTGCTCCAAGCAGAATGCTTGGTTATCCTGACAAACTTGACATCCTGACAGCATTCATGTCATGTCCCTAAGAGGGAAAATTAAGGCAATCAAAGCTTCTCCCCTTGCAGAAGAAAAGGTGTTTAAGAACGTGTATTGAGGACTGCCAGTTCTTCCCAAGACCAGCTGTTACCTAGCAGTGATGCTGCACAATTTTTGAAAGTACAGAACTGACAGGAAGCCAAGAAAGCCCTTATGTAGCTACTGCAACTAGTTTTGAGTCCCAGCAACAGAAGAAAGACTTTGACAAACTGGATGTATTTCAGTGAAGATGGTAGGGTTGGAGCACAAACCCTGTGAAGAGAAGCTGGGAGAGCTGGGCTTGTTCCACCTAAAGGAAAGACTTATGGGGATCTAAGAGCAGCCCCCAGTGCTTGTGGGAAGACCTTGAAGGAAGCAGAGCTGGGCTCTCTACGATCCTGCAGGGCCAGTAGATAAGGGACAACAGCCCTAAGCTGAAACACAAGAGAATCAGCCTTGCAAGGAGAAGCTTTTTCCCTTGAGGACAGTCAGGTAGTGGCACAGGTTGCCCAGAGAGGTTGTACAGTCTCCTTTCTCAGTTTTTTTATGGAAGAAGCCCTGAGCAACCCTGTCTAGCCTTGGTGCTAACCATGCTGCGAGAGGGAGGTTGAACTGGAGACCTGCTAAGGTCCCTCCCAGGCTCAACTGGGATCCTACAAAAGCCTGAAAAAGCCTGCATAGATGAAAAACACTCGATTTTAAACTTGGTTAGCATTACACCTGCTACCAAAGCCCACATATTGCTACCACAATTACATAACACACCCCAAACACATATTTTAATGGGAAACAACTTATTTGGAAATAATTTATCTTTCTTGTTTCTATGGCTATGATGGCACAGATTCTGCCAAATCACCCAACTATCTGTCAACCTCCTGGGATGAAGAAGATGGATCCACCACACGGATCCACCCACAGTCCCTGGGTTCAGAAACACATATGGTAAAAGACAAATTGCAAAGGACTAGCAGTAGGAACATTGCCCTTTGGACATGGCCCTTGGCTACAGGTGGTTCTGCTAGAACAGGGGGATGGACTAGATGACGTCTACAGGTGTCTTCCAATCTCAACCTCTCTGTGATCATATTCTGTGATTATATTATACGAAAACATCAATACAACTTTGATATGCTAGCTTGCCAATAAATATTCACAAATAATTTGGTCCCTTATGTTCTAAGCCTGTGTGTATGCACATTCATCATTAGCACACTATTTTCTGCTGTTGATGTTTTCAAAGGACAGTTATTTCTTAGAAGACTCTATTATCCTTTTCAACAGACTGCAGTGATTATTTCAAAACACTGAATTCCAGATACTCAAATCATTTATAAATATGTCTATGTATGTATGTAAAGCTTGAAGAGCTCCATCACTTCCTAAAAACTTCCTGAAGGGCATGGTGTAGAAGGATGGGAAGGGAAGATGAATTAATTCTTGTTAAGGTCCACACAGGAGCTTAATCTGCTTTGTGTTGCCTTCAGCTTAATCATCTTTGAAGGGGGATTAGCTATGGGAACTGAAGACATTTTATGTCTAAACGGAAAGCATCCACACAAGTATTTAAAATGCTTTAAAAGCATCCACTTTATCTTCAGACTTTTAGTTAATTCACTTAGTACTCCCAAATGCCTGCATGCAGAAAGCCTCCTTGGTTTTACTCAACAGGAAGCCTCTATTTTAGAAACAAATTGACACTCAAAGAATGAGGAATCAGTCCCATGGCAGAACCGAGTTTTAGACAAGAAAAAAGTTTCAGGTGCTGACATCAAAGTATTTGGGTACTCCCTCATCCCTGACTCAAGACATGCCTGAACACATTACTGTGAGGAGTTAATTTGTGCTTCACAGCAGGTTATCACCTTCAGCATTAAGAACTACACCAGGTATCAGGAGGCAAGGCCATCACCAGGCAAGTAGCCATTCTTTAATTTTCCAACAGTAAGAAGTAGAATAATAGAATCAACACAGAATGATTTAGTCTGGAAAGGACCTTAAAGATCATCTTGTTCCAAACCCCCCTGTCATGGGCAGAGACACCTTCCACTAGACCAAGAAGAGGAACTAAAATATAACCTATAGCCATTCCTTAGTTTCACCAGCACAACTCAGCTCTGTAGTTGGGCTAAAAGCATGGGAAAACACCAAACCGGAAGGCAGAGTATGGTAAAACAAAGTCCTGAATTTTCATCATATATTTGTAGCAGAAATTAGAGTTGCTTTCTTTTGGTCTGCTTTGCTTCCAAATGTTAGATCTCCTTTAAAGGAAAAAAATGTAGAGAGCTCATTTATACGAAAGATGAGAGGAAAGATTCACTTAAGTTTCTGTTAAGAGTCCATGTAAGATTCCCTTCAAATGAGCAAGATAGCTCCTGTAAAAATCACAGGTTCTTTAAGTCAGTTCATGCCTATACTTAGTTGCCTCCAATGTTAAAACATGACAATCTATTTAATGAAAAAACATTTTGAGTACGATATTGTGGATAATCCACAACTGTGTGTTGTGGATAAATTTAGAGGACTTAGAGGAGGCAAGGTATCAGGTGCATTTGAATTATATATTTTTGCCTTAGACTCAATGACAGATCTGCAAATCGAAGGAAAAACTCCAAATGGGATAGAGCTGTGACCACATAATTGCAACCACTTTCTCCACCAAAGTTCTGCTTTTGCTGTGGTTTGCACAAAGACTAATAAAAATGCATCTACTAAAAACAAGACACTACAGCACACAAACACTACCTCTGTGATTCACTAAAATATGCTTAACAGCTATTACTAATAAACCAAACACATACTAATTTTAACTAGGTAGCTTATACAGAAGAAAGTTAGCCTTTGTGGGTACCTTCAGTTCTCTACCACTCATCCATCTCAAGCTTAAAATAGTTGAGACCTTCCATTTGTAACATGAAAGACATAAAAAGTATCACAAGCTGTTTATAAAAGGTAATTCTTGCTAGCAGAAGTCCTGTAATAAAAGCACACTAGTGATTATGCAAGGCAAGTTTTGTGTTAGCCCCTGTGCACTGTAAAACAAAACACAGCGTATCATGAAAAGCAAAAAAAGCCCCCCAAAAGCACAGCCATTTGCTTTGACTGTGGCATAGTGACATGAATTTCTGGTTTGTTTTAGAGTTAAATTCCAAACCTCCTCTCCACTCAGTCTCCTCTGTGCTTTGTTGGGTTTTTCCCCCCTTTTTTTTCTTTACTTTGTTCTTCTTTGTTCATTTTGAGAGGTTTTTCCCCACTCGCTTTCCTTTGCAGGTTTCTCAGCACAGAAAATAGTTCATGTGGTCATGTACAGCATTATTTCAGATCCTCAGAGGTGAGGTCTAAGAACAGAAGTATTACAGAAATGAAGGTGTTCCTCAGGGACTCACACTCTTTCCTATTTCAATCCAAGTTCCTTTCCCCTCCTGTATTTCAAGCAGCTGTATAGACCTGCATATTTGTGTGTATACATGCATTAAAAGAGTTCATATGAACAATTATTCAAGTAAAATAAAGAAAAAACTGCACAATAAGATGTCAAATCAACATTCAGTTCCCTTGCCAAGGATGCTGCATGACAAAACCAATCAAGTTACCAATCTCCATCAGCAATAATAGGGCTCAAGAGATTCTGGAGAGCTCTCTTCCATGATGAAGAAGACAAAGAAAGGGGTTTCTATAATTGCTCAGATCCTTGCAAGACAGGGAGAAATGCAGAGCCAAAGCCAGCACAGCACAGAGTAAGAGTACTGCTGCAGCAGAGACAGTGCTTCTGTTTTCCACAGCATGTACTGCTCTTCCTGGGGAAAGAAAGCACATAGCAGCAGCCGGCCAAGAGCACAGGGCACATTGCTTTACACCCCAGCACTGCAAAGGAAAGGATTTAATTGGTTTTCAACAAGGAGTTTCCAGGTTTGCCCTCAACTAGCCCAGCTGGTGCTGGGACAGTGTGATTAAAATGGCAAATGCGATGGCTATTAGAATTTATATCTCTCTGCAATGACAGTATGACATCACATTTTCATGAAATCTGGCTTTTTATTTAAAGGTGACTGGCTCTAGGAGATAAGCACAGCCTTCTACATGATAAACTGTCAGAAGCAAAATTATGCAAAACTTTCTGAAGCAGCCTAATATTTCTATGAAGCTCCTTCCTGTGTAATCTGTTCACCTAAATATCAAGATGTATGTCTAATGCAACATGAAGTACTTCCTGAAGGGAAGTAGAGATTAATTACTGTGCAGCATTTAAGAAACTAATTAAATAGAAGGTGTTTATTCCCTCCTTCAGTAATTTCAGAACCCTAGTATTTTCAGAGCTAGTAACAAACACAGGTACTCTGGGTAAAATGAAAGCTTCATCTGGATACTCAGTGCTAGTTACTGGACTCAAAACTGGGGGAAAGCAAGCAAACTCCTGAAACAAAACAAAACAAACAACATAAACAAACAAAAAACCCCAAACAAGCCAAAATGCCCAGCCCTACCAAGAAACACCCAAACACAAAATAAATCCAAAACCCAAATCTAAGACAAAAAACCCCTCATCCCCCCCAAACCACTAGTTTAAAAGAATGAAATAAAAGTCACTGAGCATACTTACACATAATTTTCTTTCCTGTGTGTCATGTTTTATGTCCTATGGATACTCAAGATTTTTACACAACTATTTTTCCTGAAGGACATATTAATCTCAGAAAAGAGTGCATCACACATCAGTATTTCCTTTCTGAGAATTCTAATTACTGTTTGAGAAGTTAAGGACACACTAGTCATGACTGATCAGCTGTCCAAATGGGTGAGTAAGCAAGTGATACAACCCTGTTAGGAGCTCATTAACTTGACTATCTTTGGTTTATGTACATAATTTAGTGTGTAGACAAGGTCAACCAAGAAGTGAGGTAGCAATCACCATTTCTGCCATAGGCAGACTGGCTACTACCTGCTTTAAAACACAAGAAATTGCTTTCATTCTGTGCCTTTGCAAACATGACAGCTGAAATCCACCTTATCTCCCCATTTAGACATAGGAGCAACTCACTGCACCAACTAGGGAAGAAACATGAATAGTTTTTAACAGCAGCTTTCCACACATTCATTGCTCTTGCTGTTTGCTGATTTGATTTTCATTTTATCTGATGACTCCAGTACACTCAAAATCTGCTAGAGCTTATAGTTTGCTTTGCAGTAGAGCAAGAGAAGATGTCAGATTTCTAGGATTTACTGAAAAAACCTGCCTACTACAGTTGGTACTCCAAGTTGTTATTACTTCAGATGTTTCAGATAAATTACAGTCAAAGTAGAAGTGTTGCTGACAGACTTCTCAGAACCCCTTTACAACAAAATGAGAAAGCCCTGAAAGATTAAATATTTAACTGAGAACAGTTACCTTTTTTTGTAAGTAATATTTCGGATTTAAGGAATTCTATGATTCTAAAGAAATGGAACAGGTTTTTCAGAGAGGCTGCAGAATCTCCACCCTTACAGATGCTCAAAATGTGTCTGGATGCAGCTCTGAGCAACCTGCTATAGCTGACCCTGCTCTGAGCAGTAGGAAAGGACTTGATGATCTCCAGAGCTGTCTTTAAATCTCACTAAACAACAAGCTGGATTTGAAATCCACTCTTCAAAGTCCTCCTTGGGTCTCCAGGTGAATATCTGCTGCCTGAAGCTGCTACAGGTAAAATATTGTCACCACTTAGAAAGCAAAGTCAAGGTTATTGTAACCTGTTCCTGTCGACATCTGTTTTACGGTAACTTCCACATTGCAATCACCAAAATGACTTGCAGTTTGTGCAAATTTAAGTCATTGGTTTTAAACACAGAGATAATCTATGCTATCAGCATCAGCTATTCTGGTGTCTGTTCCACGTTGTGCAACAAGGAAAACACTGTGCCACTGAGCAGTCACTGCCATCAGAATTCCACATTTCAACCCTGCATTGATCTTCACAAACACTTAAGGATGATTTAAGCTCCCGGGTGGTGCTGCTACTGACAACAGACAAACATGGGGACACAATATATATTAACTTTTTTTCCAGCCCATTTCCAAACTGGAAGGCTTGATAACCTTGTCTTGCACATATATGTCCCTGCAGTTCCACACTTCACTTATTCCTCATCACACAAACCTGCAACTGCAGGTTGCAACACATAGAGCAGAACTCATTATGCCCAGTATGTGCTTTCCTTGGAGGATTTTTGCTTTTTAATCTCTCTGGCTTTCTTCTATATTTACAAAATATGGGGAGGATAGTACTCTTATCAGTTCATGCCAAAGGTTTAACATAATATAAAAAAATCCAGATGCTTGTAATTAAATAGAAATAGCTTTCCTATTTCAACACTGTGTTCATATTTTTGGTGCTCTGTACTCCCCTCCCCCCCATCCCTTAATCCAACTTTCTGTTCAGCATTTGGAATACTGGACTTTCCATAGCAAAGTCCTAGACTGTCCTGTTTAGATAGGCAACTGTTCTTCAGAAGATCTACCTTGACTACTTGAGAGAATCTAGCACCACTGAGACTTTTCAAATCTTTTAGGATTCACTGACTTCAGGAACAATATGAAGAGAAGTAGAAGGTAGCTTCTCCACGATAGCCTCAGGAACCCACATATTCAAAACACCACTCTTTCTCCAACATGGAAAAATCATCAAGGGGCCAGGACAGCAAAGGTGAGCAGAACAGGTAGTTTAACAGGAAGAGAGCTGGCAGCTTAAAAGTTGTCAACAGCTCAGCTTCTCCATCAGGAGGGATCAAAACTACTTTATGTTCAGAAAATACCAGACCATTATGGGGTCAAGTTTAACACCCTCTGTGATCCCAGCCAGAGGCTCCCACCCTTCTCACAGGTTGCTAGAGTTCACTTTATGAGGGACTCATGAATCAAATCCTGTATGGTATCAATCTGTGATCTTGGGTCAGGCTGATGAACAGGTTTGTATAGAGAAAAAAGGTAAAAATTATAGACGTAGGACTGTTGAGAAGAAAATAATTAGCAGGATTCCAGAACAAAGGCTCTGACATGAGATGCTACAAAACTGTAAAGGGAAAAAGCAGTGCAGGGATGTTAGTCAGGCTAGTTGTGAACTTTTAGGTCACTGGACCAGTACAAACGGAATTGGTGGAAGACTTCTGATCACCCAGGACCTGGACCACAGGGCCGCAAGGGTCAATTCTTTCCCTCCTGGCTGATGCCTATCAGGTGGTGAGCACACTAATGTTTAAATTAAGGTTCAATTCGGCCTTGGATGCATTTTGCATTAGCAAACAAATAATTGCTTTATACTTTCGATCTGTCTATGTCCTTCTTACAGAGCTCTGTTGCAGCTGGTTCAAGATACATGAGGAAGCTGGCCCAAACCTTCCACAGAAATGCTTTAACTATTCTGTCTTGGCAGCAAAATCATTACAGATGATCAACCTAGAGGTAATGATGCTGATATCCATAGTGTGTAAGCTTCTTTGCTATAAACAGTCTAAAAAGGGAGAAAAATATAGTGACAGATGCTCTATACAGAATCATATGTTTTAGTCCTCTTGAAAAGGTTCCTCCCATACAGACAGAATATGATTTCTTTGGTTTATATACAAATGAGCTCTTGATCTGTATTAGTTTTGAGAAGTGCTCAACCCCCTCCACTGACTACAGAACAAATACAATATGGGCTTTCTGCACCTACATCTGTTGTCTGCAAGTCCCCCATTCCACAATTACAGAGTAACAACTGCAAGTCATATGTGGGAGCAAGCAATTGACATTTCTCCTGCAAACTGAGTATGATCAGCTTCAAAAACACTTGCACATCTTCAGCAAGCATCTCTGCTTTCACAAACTCCAAAAATCCAGACAGTGGACAAGAGGAGGAAGGATAAAACCTGACATTTTTCAAGCGCTGTTCGATGTTACTATTTCTTCTCTTTTCCCCTGACATATCAGGCACTACTGATTTGATACATCACTGCTTCAATCCCACAAGACAGTTCCCACATTCTTTGCTTCTATAAAGAACTGCAAAAGAAAATTTAAATTAAAATAGCTTTAATTAAATAGTGAAATCTAGGTGAACAGAAAGCAGTCTAGTATAAAATAGTTTACACCTTCTGTAATACTTTGACAGTTAAACCACTTAGCTCACTGCAGCATAAAAATAATTAGAATAATTCAACACTTTTGAGAAAATACAGAACAGTTACCTCAGGAAGTGTTTCATGGTGATGGTTTGGTCTGTGCTGCTACAACCGTAATATATTGATCACTGATGACCTCTTCTTCACAGGTGATATTAGTGCTGTAGAAGTAGAATTGAGACTTTTTAATAGACAGGAAAAAAAAAGGGTTACTTCAGTTTTTTAAAATTGCTCTTGAAACAAATATCTATGGAAATACAAGGGAAATTATTAAGAAAAAATTTCATGTCAATAAAAACAAAAAGAAAAATCATAAGGTGTTCACACTTCAGCCTGAGCACACAGTTTGACCAGACTATGCTACCCATGTCTTTTTTCAGAGAAGTAAAAAACCAGAATGAGAATACAGAAATAAGTGAGAAAGCTTGAAGTATCTAGACATTTTGAAATGCTTCTTGTGGCTTCTTGTGTTCTTCAAACACCTGTCTGGTTCACAGAAATTCCCAAGCAGCAGCTTCAAGAGGCACTCAGCTCACTCTGCTGTTAGAAGGCCTCTCTTCACCAAAATTTGCATAATACATATCATAGAATAATAAAATATACTGAGTTGGAAGGGACCAACAAGAATTATCAGGTTCAGCTCCTGGTGCTGTGCAGAACACCCCAAGAGTCCCACCACGTGCCTGAGAGGATTGCCCGAACACTTCTTGAATTCAGAGTTCCTACAATACACTTGATCGGGCTGCCCATTGGTTCTGTGATCTTGTGTCCTATGGTTAATGCTCATTGTGGTTACCACATAGATCCAGCAGAGAGAACAGGAAGAATTAATGAAGAAACTTCATAAATATAACCCTGCCTGTGTACTGCAGACTCTCCCCAGTCACCACCTCTTTGCTTTAAGTTTCTAAAATTAAGTATTCATATACAAGTGATATTTGACTAAAAGATGCAGACTTCTCAAATTACTGTACTTAATGTCCTGTAAAAGGCAGTAAAACATTTTTACTTTTTGCCAGAAAACAGGACACTGCTACACAGGGACCACTGCTATCAGGACAACTTAATCCAACACTTAAGAGGGAACAAGATCATGGTTTCAAGCTCTGTACTGGTACAAACCACAAAGGCCTGAATGAAATTCTGTTGTTAAAAATCATTTAAGAGCCCATTCTTAGCACTGCATGCTGAAAAGTACTGAAGGCCTTAAGAAATCTGACCTCTTTTGTCACAAATTTAGAAATGTAGAGAACTTCAAACCTATTTTCTTCTGCAAGACCTATCAGCAATGATGGGATAAAAATCGTATTGCCCTACCATGTCCTCATATTCATGACCTCATATTCATGTCCTCTGTGTAACTTGCAAGTTTTATATTGTGCTGTTTCCTGCTGACAGGAACAGAACAAGTATTTAAATTCAGAAAAATACAGCTATCTTGTTGGATTATATCACATACAGCTTGCTAAAAATATATAATCCCTGAACTGTGAAAGCTTCTTTCATTTATATTGTTTTTGACTGGCTGAATCATGTTGCTGTCCCCTGAATACAGCTGTAATTGGTACTGGCTGCAGTGACACCTGCTTGCAAGGGCAGAGAGATGCTAACTCTGGTTCATTAATGAACACAAGAGGCAGGCTCCAAACACTTCCTGCTACAGCTTTTGATAGGTCTTCTATGGCAGTGAGCACAGGAGATAAGCAAAAACTGGAGGAGATGTAACCTGCTCCCCTTCTCCAGTCTAATAATTTGCTGTTTAAAAGATACCATTTGTGAAAGATTCTCACAGCTGAGTCTCAGCATTTTAACATCAACTTGAACAAAGGATGCTCCACCACAAAATTTGACCCATAAGGGCATCAGTGTAAGGAACACACCAGAAGTGCCAGAAGCTGTCAAATCAACCCCCTCTAAGAGTGCATGCTAGTCTCAGCCTCTGAGGTCAGCTCCTTCTTGATTCTGACCAAGGTCCTTGCTGAAAATTATGCTGCTTTGTTATTACTGCTTTAAAGTGAAGAGAAATTCCACCTCTCCCAACTCCAGAAATGGCCCATACAAACATGGCATGGTAGGAACTTCATGATACTATCTTTTAAAGAATAGTTACCAGTTCCAGCCAATTATAAGTTACAAATCTGTTTTCAATGTTCATTAAAAATTAGAGTATCATTGTAGCTGTTCATAGATGACTGAAAGAAAGAAAAAAACCAAAAACTAAATGACACAATAAGCATGACAAGTGGTTAAAAGTGCCTATTTTGGATGTCTTCAAAAGCCCACACTTGAAATTACAAGAATAAATTTTCCTTGCTCTCGCCTTTTTTATTAAAATGCATGTGGGGAAGTCTAGGGAAAGAAATTTTACAGCTGAAGACCTGATGCCACAGAAGTGAATATCAAAGCCCTTCAGCATGGAGAGAAAGAGTTCATGCGCAAGTTCAACAGCCAGTTCTCTACGGTACAAGCCCAGCTAATAACTGGGTCCATAGGAAGGCCATGGCCTCAAAAGCAGTTTCTTCCACAGGGGCACAAAGCCATCAAATCCCAGCTGACTCTACTAACAAGAGGGCTTTAATATCTAGAGGCAAGACTTCCAGCTCAAACAAAACTACAGGGAATTTATGCTGCTGTCTTGGCTCATAAAGTAAAAAGTTTAATTTTTGTGTATGGCAGACAGCCTTTCTAAATGCTGTCATCTGCTAAGTACAGGGATAGAAATTAACACTGTGCTCTGTGGTTCTTGCAACAATTCACTTCTGCGAACACACACATACAGATGGCATTAAGCTATTTACACCCAGGATAAACTGAGAAGCTGAATCACGTGAGATTTTACAGTCATCTTTAAACAAGTAGGACTGGAGGGCAGCATTTTCTGTTTCCATGTAACTCCATAAGCGATCCTCTAGAGGAGTTCAGTAAAGATTTTCTGTGAAGAAAACAGTATTTAAACTCTTAAAAAAGATTATTACCACAATTTACAGCTAAGTTCAGCTATTCATAAACCTGTAGAGCCAGAAGACCTAATTTCTGCCAATCTCTTTTTATCTCAAATGTAATAGATTTCTCATAAGTGAAACTTTACTTCCAGTGAGGTTGTTATAGCATCTCAGTGAATAGAAGGATCAGCCCTAGCTTAGAATAATATGTTCTTTCAACAATTCAGAATTTACAAAAAGACTCATTTGCCATTAGGTGTGTTTAGAAAAAAATTCAACCCAAACAAAAAAAGTCACATACTCATTTTTATTTAGGGAGAAGAACTTGACTTCCAGCCTCCTGTTGTCTTTAGGAAAGACCTTCCTCACCAAGTTGGATGTCTGCAGATCAGGAAGGCTTTCAAGGTCCACTTGTAGAAAAGAAAGACACGAGAAAAAGATTCTCATCTACAAGTGATAATCTTGTTAATAAATGTTTATGAGTTTGTTGAAAGAAAGGGCACAACAATTATAAATTCAGTTGAGAAGTTGACAGCAGTTATGGATTGGATAGACTGAAATGCAAAATTCTTAAGACTTGACAGCAGGACACTCAGAGCCAGCAGGTGAACCTGTAGCTGTGGGCTTTCTTATGGCTTAAGAAAATGTTCCAGCCTCATGCAATATGCACATTTTCTCACTAAGGAATCCTCAAGATACTTTTCTTCTGTAGATTTTCAGCTTTTTTGTAGTTTTTCAGCTTTTCCTGATTTTAAGTCATGCAGCTGATATTTCATGCAGTATGCACATTTTCTCACTAAGGAATCCGCAAGATACTTTTCTTCTGTAGATAGTTTTTCAGCTTTTCCTGATTTTAAGTCATGCAGCTGATATAATTGTAAGATTTGACTTTGTTAGCAATCTTCCATTAACTCCCTAGAAGTAGCTTGAACCTACAGCTACAGAAAGCCTCTAGACTCAATGTTTGAAGTTTGCTCTTTGACATGGGGACTCATTCATGGTCTAAGGCTCTATATTGAGAATGATGGGGTGGGGATGAAGTTTGGGTTTCCCACACCCTCACGTTCTCAGCTTGCAGGATTTTATCCCATATCACATCACTTCCACAAAGCAGCTTCCTACTCCCTCCAACAACACACCCACGTACCCATTCATTGCCAGTTGTTTCATCCAGTTTATTTTAAACTAGACAGCAGCTTCCCCTCCTAAAACTAACCACAGCTTTTCTTGGAAGAGAAACAGTACTACTGTAATCACATACAACAGCAAAACTATTGCAAGATCCATCTCAAATATAAATGAAGCTTTTATTAAATAAGCCTCAACTATGTGAATTTCTTGTGACTCTATGATCTCTTCAATTGTACAGCAAAACATGCATCAGTCTGAAATGTTAACAGTTGCTGGAGGCTTAAAGAAATCAAGAGTAAGCCTTAAACGTCACCTCTTTATCTAAAGCTGAGGGTTTGCTTTGTTTGTCTTCAATAAAGCTGCAGATACAGCTGCCGGGAAAAGTTGTGTTATTTATAAATCACTATACTTTCAGAGTAAAATATAAACCCAAAATAGTTCCTTCCATAATCTCTGTTTTGCAAGCTAATGGGTATTTGCAACCTGGCTTATTGCAAACACTTTAAAATGTATATCCCAATTATAAAGAAAGAATAGATGTGCTGAAGAAAAAAAAAATCAGAAACATCAATGTGAGCAGGCTGGATATAATACTTTGTTTATGTGGATCATTAGATTACCAAAAAAAAAAAAAAAACAAAAAAAAAAAAAAAAAAAAAAAAACCAAAACAAAAAAAAAAACAACCAAATCAAGCAATTTATTTTAAAGTTTAGTTGTTGCAGTTCAAAGAGTTTAAAGTACATTTTAAAGTATGTTATTCTGAATGCCATCACCATGATGTTTGCTTTCAGGTTGCCACTTTTCTTTCCAGCAGTATCCTGGGCTGGCATCTACTCCTAATTCACCTCAAAAGCCTACATTTATTTATTTCTGAGAGACAGTAGGCTTGAGCCTTATGTCACAAAAAATGTTTTGCTCTTGTACATTCCTTTTTCTTTTGCTGATGGGAATGTTAGTGCTTCTGTATCTCAAACACCAATGTAAGATAACTAGAATTGGAAAGGGGAAGAGTAGCTAGTACACATTATGAAATGCCCCTTGAGGTCCTGGAGGATAGCAAGCTGGCTGGAAGCCAGCAGGATGCAAAGACAGGCTACAGCACTCTGGGCTGCACAAACACAAGCAGAGCCAGTAAGTAGATTGAGGGAAGAGATTATCTTCCTCTGCTCGGCACTCTGGGCCATATTTAGACACTGCCTAGTTTGGGGCCCCAGCAATACACAAAAGACACCAACAAATTTAGGAGAGTTAAGCAGAGGCCACTGGCATGATGGGGATGAGGCTGGGGGAGATAAGCTTGTTCAGCTCCGGCCAGGGACAGCTTTGGAGGGACATAACAGCACCTCCAGTGCCTGCGGGAATGTCATTGAAAAGTCAAGAAATGGAGTCTTTACAGCAGTGTGGGACAGGAAGGGGAAAAAAGGCAAAAACTTAAACAGGAGAGGTTCAGCCTGGATATGAGGCAAAATTTTTTTCCTGAGGACAGTCAGGCAGTGGCACAGGCTGCTCAGAGACACTTTGAGGTTTCAAGCCCCAACCAAATGAAGCCCTGAGAAGCCTGACCTCAAAGCTGACCCCGTTAAGGGCAGGAGGTTGGGCTGGAGATAGTCTGAGGTCCCTTACAGCCTTTGATTCTCTGCTCCCCCCACAGTCACTCTCACAGGGCGATCTCAACCATCCTGCATTATACCCAAATACTCGTAGTACTACAGTGCTATAGAGATTCCACTGACAGGGTGTCCAAGTGCCTGCTATTTTATCAGTTTAAAAGCTACCTACTTCTCAGTGTACTTTGCAATGCTTCCCAAGAAACAAGCTTACCTTTAGGATGGAACAAAATCATTCCCTCTCTCATCTCTCCCTACCACTCCCACCAAAAGCCTCCACCATGAAATTTGACCATAAACAAGTCATAGTATGATCCTACAATTCAAGAATGAGAGTCTACAAGACAAGAGTCATGCCAATGACAAACACACAGCACTCAAAAAGCCCAAATACAAATAAAACCCCAACAACTCTAGCACCTCAGTTTGGTAAGCCATTCTAATTCTAAGCAAGTGCTGTTTATCCAGCTATCCCATGGAATGGACACACACCTACTTGCACCTTCCATCTTGCATTCATGCCCAAAGGTGGCAGAAAAATCACTTCAAGTGTATTCAACAAACTAGTAAAAACAGAGTATCTTCATCTCAATTACAGCATAATCATTTATAGGTCTTTGAATGTTATAGCAACAACACTGCTCAGACCTCTCCAACTCAAAGGACATCCTGGGAAACAGCTCCATTGCTAGAAAAGCTCTCAAGTAGAGGTCACCTGTTCCATGCAGTTCAAAAGTTTTATGTTGGCTCAGAAGTGGCTTTGACTGTCTCCAATGAATGCAGCCACTGGCAGGACTCACCTTAGAGATCAAAAGTGATGCCTGTTTTGTGTGATCTTAGTTCCCCATCTCAGGACAGAAGGGTATTTTCATTTCCAAGTGCCCAAGATCAGCCTGTATTCAACATCAAGCATTCTTTAGAGGAAAATCTTGGAACAAAATGTCACACTTGATTGGTGACCATAATAAGCAAGACTTGACTTCAGTCACACTGTCACAGGTAATAAAATTTTTTCCACTTCTAATCTCCATCACACATTGACATTTTACATTTCTGTATTGCACTAGGAGAGGGAGGGCAAGGCTACATATGAAGAAAAATTTAACTGAATTTTAGTCCTGTGAGCATAAGCACATACCACACAATTAAGCAATAAAAAGAAAAAGAGGCTTAAATAAAAGGTTAAAATCACAACAGAGTTGGGGAGTCGGAGGGCACAAAACCCCCAGCTTCTCTCAAGCTACAGAAGGGTGATTTGAAGCCTCTAATTTTGTAGTTCTAACTTAGCATTTCAGTCCATTACTGCCTCTTCAAAGCATTACAAATATAAGGAAGGATCAAGAGGGTCTTAAAGTTCTCATATGATAGAGTCATGTAGGATTGTATTGGGGTTCAAGAGAACTTACTTGTCAAATCTCACATGGCAAGTTACCTCTAACACCACTCAATTCAGCCTACCTTCTGTAATTCCTCTGCAGATTTTGGCTCAGTGACAACCCATAGTTTGATGAAGGTAACATCAAACCAGAACTTAGAACTGTAGAAGTGTTTCCACCTTTCACTGTAGATCTCTGCCCTTTAAAAGAAAAAGGCTAGGGTTTTCTACCTGACTCTTCAAAGCAAACTAAATCCCAGAAATCCAACAAAGAAAATGTTCATGCATACAGATGTGCTTTGCATGCAGAACTGTGACAATAATCTGCTTTTTCCAATTTCTATTAGCTCTGCTCTACTACAATGTTGAAAGATGGAAAGAAAGGACAAAACTCTATGAAGTCACTTCAGGTCACTGGTGAAGACTTAGCTGGTTACTAATAATTCTATTTCTAATAATAAGTCTATTTCTAATAAGAAATACAAAGGTAAAAAATAGAGCAAGCTCTCCACAACCCAGAATACCACAAACTTGTAGAAATTTAATCAGATGCCTAAATTCAACAGGAATTAAAGTACTGTCTTGTCTTGTCTTTGTCTATAGTCTGTCCATCCTTAACAAGCCCACTTTACATATGGAGGAAAGTGTATTTTATCCAGAAGAGCACTGAGTAAATGACATATCAGCTAAAAATGGAGTTCTCATGCTTGAAAACAGTCTTCAAAGCATAGCAACTTCCTCTGCCCCCCTCCTTCATACATTATTAAAAGGTATAATTTTTAGTCACTTCTCATGAACTTTCACTTGACCACTAATGAGTTCACCCAGAAGAACAGCAGCATCATCTGGGTGGCTCACATGCGTCTACATGGTTTGCAGTGGAATGTTTCTGGCCAACTTGCTCTGCTGCCAGACAAGCTGTATGACAGCTTGTATTGCAAGGAAGCATGTTCTAAATAAAACATCACACTTTGTAGCAAAAATCCTTCAAGTTTAGAATAAATCCTACAAGGCTAGATACATAAAATCCAAAGAGGCTGCCTGGCTACCTCCCAGACTAATTACTGCAGAAGTTTCAGGAAAAAAACTCAAAATTACTATTTCTAAAAGTGAATGACTGATGTTCTTTTGCTCTCCCTCCCTTCCTGGCTTCCATTCCATTGCCCAAAGATGAGTGGAGGGTACAAGTTAAAATGCAAAGATGGAAGTATTCCCTTGCCACCAAAATTAACTGAAGTCTAGATTTGCTTTAGAGCCCTATTAATTCCTAACAAACAGTAGTTTGTGGGGAAGAAACATCATCCTACCAACAGGCTACATACAGATCTGCAATATCAATAGATTTACACCAGGGATTCTTGTTCTATCAATTCCCCTAGCTTTCCAACATCTGTTATATTTTCTTGGACCAAGAAGAGTGAACTCGAGCATCAGATTAATACAACCTCACCCAAGTATTGGCCTGAAAGCCTGTAAAACTAAGAACTGAGATTTAGTTTGTTAACTGACCCTTCTCCCAAAAAAAACATTAAGACAGGGATACCAGAAGTGTCAGGACAAAAGCCAAACTCAGCTTTCGAGCTAGAGGAGCAGAAGTCAATTTATTTATCCAGGAATCTGGTGAAGATCAGACAGAATTCATACTGATCTAACAGAAAATTGTTCCATCTGGTGCCATTTTCCCATCATTTCACCAGATTACTTTGTCATGGAAGTGGCAACTTTCCCACAGAGCTCTGAGAGACAGAGATGCAAGAGTAGAGCAAGTAGGATCCATGAGAGTTTCTACATTTCCTTCTGCAATTTTACTAAAGACAGGATTCAAGAATGATGACCTCCCATGCCAGTCAGCCAGCTAGATGATGTCATGAAGCACCACACCTGTGAAACCACAAGCATCCTATAATAAGTGTTATGCACTGGCTGTTTGCTGCCTGCGGTCCTGCAGCCTGCACAGGGACCACAATAACAGAGGAAAAAACTTATTCACCAGACAGGAGGATGTAAAATCCCACTGCAGTTATTTTGCAAACTTCATGGCCTACAATTTAATCTCCTGGTTGCTGCTTAGTGAGATGTTCTGCATCCCAGGAGGTAGGAAATCAGGACAACTCCAAGTACACGACCTTGTTGGAAGCTCTGGTTATGCATTTGCTGCCCAGAAAGACATGTGCAGGGAAGATTGCTCTGGTTTTACTAATGTCTGAAGTGAGGAGAAGTGGAAGAAATCGTCTCTTTTATGACAGAAATTAGAAACTTTTCTAAAATTTCTCTAATGTGTAACTTCTAAAATTTCTCTAATGTGCAAACTCCATGCTCTGGTTGAACCAGCTTTAAGCCTTTCTTTAGGGAAAAATTTTGAATGGCAACACAAAAACAAACAAACAAAAAACAAAACAAAAAAAAAAACCAAAAAAACCCCATAGATCATATATATGTGTCTCACTCCAGGGTATCTATCCAATCTGTTGTCCAGACAGGCCTATGTACCAGCCTATCCGCTCAACTTGGAAGACTCACAAGTATCTTACCAAATTTTTATTTCTATTAAAAAGAGCTGTGAACAACTGTAAAAATGACTGCACTAAGACTCCCTTCCTTCACCTTTCTGTAGCTTAAGATACCTCCAAGTAGCATTAAAGGCAAACACTGCTTCTATAAGCAGTGGAGAAAGAAAGCTATGATGGAGTTTGGAGACAGAGACCTTCATAAAAATGAGGGATAAATCCGCACAAACACCACACTGACATGACAAAGTAACAAGAAAAGGTGATGAAGATCTGCAAAAGGTCAAGATGGAAAGAATGGTTTGAAGGTCAATGAACTTACACCAGCTGTTAAGCAAGACTTATGAAACACATTTTCAAGCATGGTGTAGGAACCATTCTTATGAGGTAATTGCACAAAATGTATTTTCTCAGTCAAGAAGGAAAACAAAGTGAGTGACAAGGGAAGTGGAAGATGCTGTGGTGCTCTTCTTCCATCTGCTGTTTCCTGCTTTGTTCAACCAGACATTTACCTTCTTTTGGGTGCCCAGTCTCAGACAGAAAAAGATGCTGGCAAACATTTGATAGTAGAAAACTGGAAAGAGAGGAGAAGACCACGTGGGGAAGAAAAGAGAAAGAAGAAACATGAAGACTATTGAAAACTGTTCCTGCAACATCACTGAGGGGGAAGAGGAACAAAGTGGAGCCAATAGACTAGGACAGGATGATTGACAGGATTGACGTAAAGCATTTATTCTCAAGACAATGAAAATTTAACTTAACACTGAAACACACTTAACACTGAAAATTTTCCTCCTTCAGTGTCTTCTTTTTCTTAGGAAAGTGGTCATGCTTTTATTTCTTATAGTCTTACCCTTAACCTAGTAAGTGTAAAGTGACAGAAAAACTTTTAAAAGGAAATATATTAAACAAGTTTCCAGAACCCTTCAGCAGATACACCCATAATAATTCAGTAGCATGAACTGATCTTATTCTTGAGACAGTAACCTGTACAATATAGAGCATGTTGGTCAGGACAAACAAGGCTCAAAGAAGAACATGACTATCTCAGACCATTGGAGTTATTGCTGTAGTCCTACTTGAAAAAGTGGGGAGTAGGATGTGTGGTCTTTTCCTAACTTGTGTTTATGGTATGTCCTGTTTTCCATGTCATCTTCTGGGAGCACCACCATCTCTTTCCCTTCCTTACTCAGTTCAGCAAGAACTCCTTTTTTCCTTCTTCAACCCATCTGTTCTCCTCAGGCTGCTTTAACACTGACAGCGTGAGGGCCTAGCAAGCCCAAAATTAACAATCCCCACATTGGTTTTAGTGTTTCAGAGGAACAACCTGCTTGATGGCACACATCCAAGCCAATGTTGATATGGATATGGCTTTGTGAGAGCAGAGTGGGAGAAGGAATAAGAAACTTGCTCTTATAACTGCCTATCAGAAGAGGACTGTAGTTTCCATGACCACAGGACAGCTTTGTATTAAAGGACCCAATTTTTATCACCTACACACCCACATGACTGTGCAAGTGTTATCAGTGTAGTAACAAATTGTTGATATGCCATGGACAAGCCTCAATATCCAAGTCATCCTGGAAAATAATGAAAGGTAGGGATTTAATTCTATTTTTCAAATATATGAATAAAACTACTGAAAAAATAGAGAAGAAACAAACATAATTAGAAAACTTCTTTTCATCCTTAGTGCAATCTGTAACTAGCCACAGAAGCCCTTTCTCAGTTGGGCAAGTATAATAGTATCAGTTTGGGGGTCTTAGAAAACTTACTGATTCACTTTTGGCAGACACAGGCATGGGCACAGGTATACAACAGGGGCTTAAATGGCAGATGGTGTATATACATATTAAGGAATAACTCCTGCATCTGTGAAATTGATAGCCAGCTGTACACAGTCCTAAACAAGCCTTCTTTGCAGGAACTGCCTTTCTTTCTTATGCACCACCAGAAAATATTGGTTAACCATGGCCAAGTTATAAGGATGATACAGAGAGCTGTGGAGACAGGACTTTGTGTAACTAATTCTTTTGGGTTTGGTCTTGTCCCTTAATTTACCTGAGTATCCTTCCCTGGAAAAGCAAAATACATAGCTACTACAGAAGCTACAGCTACATCAGTGCAGAGCACAGACCAAGAGAAATGCTGCTGCCAAACACTTGAAATTGAAACTGCACAGGATGGGGGAAGGCAGTTTGTTTTTAAACAAAACACCTTATACAGATTCTGGAGTAGCTCCAACCAGGTCCCTGGGGCTGAATATCAGCTTGCTGTTGCTGTGCTCCCAAAACATTTTCACCTATTTATTCTCACGTGCTCCAAGACTAGTCCACAAAGAAAGGTGAAGAACAAAAGCCAGGAGATTTGCTTGAGAAACATTACTGTAGACATCTATATTTAGACTAAAAATGCCTGTGAAGTAATTTCTTACCAGAGAGGGAAGAACTCACAGGTACACGGTTTCCTATAGACACAGTCCTGAGGACCACTACTACACCTCCTGACTTTGCTCTAACAAGCTGCAATTTCACCTGCTTATATTGCCAATTGTTTTCAATTCCAGTCTTTGTAGCTCCTATATTTCTCCTGTTCCCCAGACTCCTTTTGACGTCTGTGGCTGTATCTGTCTGAACTAGATTGTAGTGCTCAGCCTGCAGATCTGTAGACAGATTAGGATGAGGTAAAAACACCATGGACAGACTAGGATGAGGTTAAAACACTATGCCAAATTTCTCTCCGGTACTTTTACTGGGAGGGCTAGAAACTATCTTCTTGAAGGACGTCTCAGCTGTAACAAAAAGCTGAGAAGTGTTTGCTCACATTTTGCAGAGGAGCAAGATACTGCACTCCAGAACAAACTGCCAGAAACACTTGAAGCTGATTAAGTTGGTGTGGGGCTCTTCATTTGTTTTATGCTCAAGTGGATGAGAACTGCTCACTGAACTGCAGCTAGGAGGTACTTTCAAGAAAGCAGTATCTTTCATTAAAGGCTCAATAACTGAATGGGAACACTCCCAAAGCTGAAGTCCTGGTGTAGTTTCCATGGGAGAATTCAGGTCTCTTGCAGCCAGACTGCTCTGAGACCTGAACCACTGCAAGGCAACCGGAGAAGGTCTTTGGAGGATGTGTCAGATACTTAAGCCAGATGCAAGCCAAATCACTAGTAAACATATCCATAATGTGTCTCAAGGCAGTCAGACAGGTCAGTTTGTCACCAAAATACTTGCTTTGCCCTGAAAAGGAGTGCTCACGCAGTCCCACGTACCACTAAGTAGTGACTAGGGAATCTGCTCCCACAGCTTCTGCTGTCATACATCCCTTTCCACTGCCTGGCAGGAACAAGCAAAATTTCCATCTCCAGCTCTGGCTTGGCAAATCCTGCGGTACAGCACAGCTCAGCACTCGAGCACAGTTAGGGGGCTGAGCCTATATTATGTTAGATGAATGCTGAGGATGCTAAGCCTGAACCATAGCCACAGTCCTGCATGACCACAAACATTCTCCACATCTCTTTATATCAATCTCATCTTTCATTTTATTTTTCCTTACTTTATCTTTCTTGCATGTTTGGAATCTCATCACCTGGTTTCCTTCTCAGTATTCCAGTAAGCCCTCCTCTAGAGTTTACTTTTCAGTAAACTCCTTCCCAAAGCTTGTATTCAAAGAGTAACATATTTCATGCAGCCCTGCATTACCAAGCAAAGGATTTAAAAGGAATGTCAAATGAAAGAAGCTTTCCAATCAAGAAAGCTGAGCAGATGTTCATAAAAAAAAAATTAAAATGTAGTCTTATGATCCAGAGAGCATTAAATCCAACAAGATTTGATCTCCAGGCAACTCAATTGTTCTTCTTGCAATTTTCTGCTAACACTTCAAGTGACCCCTTGGGAAAAATAAAGCTTGCCTGGCTCTCTATAGTTATAATGCCCTGACTGTACAACTGAACATAATTTTTGTTTAAATTGGTTTATATCTGATCACAGCTTAACTTTAAAATACAAGATTATTTAAATACTAGCAGCAGTCTGGAGCCCTACATATGCCAGCATTTGTGCAACAACATTTTCCCTGCAGCCAGCAGCAAGTCTGTTTGTGCAGGGAAGATGATAGATAACAAAATAGTCACTTAATGCAACATAGCCCAAAAGTTTACCACTTAAGTATAGCTTAGCTCAGGGGGCTGCAATTCCCTGTCAAGAGTGACAGGAAGATGTTTGATGACAGGAAATCCTTGGGTTCACACATGCTAGTGAAGCTAATGTGATGCTGTCCCATGGTTAATAAAGCCCTGTCTCAAAACTTGAGCAGGCTAAGGATTCACAGACACTGTGTTTATGTGCTCAGCCACAGCAGGTTTTTACACTAGCAGAATATGTTTTCACTGAACATGTATCAGTGAGCTAGTAGGAAAGTTAACGAATGCATTCCATTGTACGATTTTCCCATTGTTTGCTGTTTTCCTGGAATCATCTTCTGCCCATTTTCTGTTTAGAGTGATACATACAGCATCTGATGCTGTCACATGATTGCACCCTTGAAAATCATAGGCTTCCTGTCTCCAAGCTTCTATTAGCCTTGATGGTAAGTCATTTGCTACAGCAATGTAGTTTTGCATTAGTTTCAGTTGAAATATTGCTTAAAATGATACGCAGAGCATGAGAACTGAACAAGTCAAAGGATATTTCTAGATGTAACTCCACCTGTTCAGTTTGGCAACATAGTGGCCCCCATTTTTAAAGACAGTCAGAGAAAAGCAGGCTCTCCTAAGAATCAGTAAGTCTCATCTGAACCTGCACTTTTCTAAATAGATATAAGTATGCAACACCTACTAAATTACTACACATAATGAGGCTTTTGCTGTTCTGTTCCTGGGGAGATGAGATGTTCTTATCACACTCAACTGATTCAACTATTCATCTCTGAGTACAAAATAACATTCTTTAAAAATGTGCAATGAAACGTTTGGAACAGAAGGCAATCAGCAAGCTTATTGAAGAGCACAGGGATGATGCAGGATTTTAGAGATATTTTTTTCTATTCTATTTCATTTTAGGATAAATTAGAATAAGGGGGAGTGGAGGAGGGGGCAGGGGGGAACAGAAGAGAAAAGAAATTAAAACCTGGATTGACTAAATAATGAAAGCCATAAAACAAATTTCTTTCAGTTTCTAAAATGGCTTCTTTGTTTCAAATGCCTTTGTCACAAAAAACCCAGCTTGTTGCGATCTGACTGTTGAGTTGACTGAATTGGGACAAAGGTGTTGTTCTTCCCTCTCCCCCACCGCCCCCATTCTGACATACACCTTCGCTATCCTCTTTTAGCCATTTTAAAAGAAATTGTAAGAAAAGCTGAAGCGGTGAAGACAAAGGGAAACATCAAAGACATCAATCCTGGAATAAACTCGGAGCAAGTGTAACTTCAATACACAATGACCATGTGGGGGGATGAAGGGGAGGCGGGGAAGAAGAGAGTGCCATGGAAAAAAAGAAGTCATCATTATCATGTGCACACGTTGGTGCACCTGAGGTGCACAGAGCCCAAGGCAGGTGCGGAAGGGCAAGCCAGGCCAGCGGCCCCGCGCCGGGCGGGCTGCGGGGCAGGGCAGGGCGCGCAGCCCACTGCGGAGCCGCAGAGCCGTGCGCCTGGCGGCCGCCCAGTGCCGGCCTCCTCCCGCACAGTTATAGAGGATGGGGCCGTTAGAAAAAAAATTTAAAAAATGAAATTTAAAAAATCAACTACAAACACCCCAAATGCGCAAATCACTCAGCGCCTCCAAATTTCCTTACGCCTCAAGGTCTTTCCATAAAGCGTCCCTCATTCAGAGGGGCAAAACTTCTCTCCCACCGCCGGGCGGTGAACGGGCGAAGGCAGCGGCGCAGGGAGCTGCGAAGCGATGCCCGGAGCCGCCTCCCGTCGCTAAGCGACCCGCGGGGCCGCCGCCGGGGCCCGCCGCCGCCGCGCACTCACCGCTCCGCGCCGCTCCATCCCCGCGGCGCAGCGCAGCCGCCGTCCCGAGCCGTCCTTCCTCGCCGGCAGGGACACGGAGCTGCCGCCGCCGCCGCCGACGCGATCTGGGTCACCCGGCGCGGCGCCCGGCGAAGGTGAGGAGGAGGAGGAGGCGGAGGAAGGCGGGCGGCGGTGCCGCCTACCGGCGAGCGCGGGGGGAGGCTGCGGCGGGGCCCGAACCCGCCCCGCAGGGAGGGGAAGGGGCCGGGGACCCACGGGAGCCAAGGCGCGCGTGGGCGCTCCCTGCGCGCCGCCCGCCGTCGGTGCCCGGCCCCCGGGGCAGGGTGCACCTCTCATCCCTGGGCTTCGAGACCCTCCCCCCACCTCGTCCTCCCCGCGCTTGCCAAGGAAAAGCGATACCTGTCTGCGCTCAGGGGAGTCCGGCCACAGTGGTACGGTTAATGTCCTACGGGACAGCGGGGAACATCTCCAAGGTGTTAAGGTCTCGGCCAGCTGGGGTAGTACTCAGCGAGCCAGTATCCTTCCTCTATATCCCCATCCCACCGACCTGTCAAGCAGTTCAGTGTCCTCTCTCCCCCAGCAGTATATCCTGAAGGCTTTTGATCTTCAAAGTTTAAAGTCAGCTAATCGGGATCATAGGCATGTAGTTCTATTTATATGGCTCTCCCCTCTAGGAGAATAACAACTGTTGTCTGCAGCATCCACAGAATCATTTAAAGTTGCCCAGTGCAGTATCTACTGCCAGTAGGCAAGTATTCTGTGTTCCATTCACCCTTACTGCTGCATGAATCTGTCCAGATGTTCCTTTGAAGCTGTAAGCAGCCTGTCAGGCCACATTGGCATCCCAGCTTTAGCCAACAATCTCATGTTTCAGAAGTCCTTTGAAAATGCTAATTAACCTATTTTTCTAAGTGTTCTCTATGCCTAATTTGAAAATAGCTTTCAGCATGCCTGTTTCAGGGACATGGTTTAATTTCTTCTGAATCTCCCTTTTCAGTCATTTTGATCCCATTCAAGAAGTATGGCTGTTGTGTTAAACATTTAATGACTAGGAAACACTGTTCATGTCTTGAGGCAAAGCAGACTGCTATTTAATTCTCCTCCTGGCTAGACCTATGTAGTCTGTCTTCCACCTGCCTTCAGCATGCCCGGTGCACCTGGCTGGCAGGTGCTGTGTCCTGCAGAGCTGATCGAGTGGCAGGGAGGGAGGAGGTCCAGCAGCCTCCACCTCAGCGGTGTGGTCCATCAGCAAATGAGGTCCAACGCTCAATGGAACAACTCAACGGTCGGTATCAGACTATGGCTTTACCACCTCATCTCTTACTTGCATCATGCTTTGCCCATGAAGTAATCTTTCAAGCTTAATTCCATGCATGGATGTAACTAGAAAAGTAGTTCTTTCTCCCATCTCCTGCATTAGGGCAGTGTTTCTAGTTACTGTATCACAACAATGTTCACCCCCAACACATCACATCTTTGCTCTTAGATCCCGTGCCTGTCAGAAACTTCTTTTGCACTAGGCCAGCAGATCCACTGCAGGTCTGTAGATGTCTGAACAGAATAAACTCTAAACTGGGGGACTTTTCAGGGGCTTCAGGAGCAGAGTTCAGTTATGCTTCCCAAAATAAATCTAGAGAGAGATTTGTAAGACAATTCATTCATATTATGCAAGATGTATCATGAACATAAAAAGCCAGATCCTTGCTACGGAAGTAGCCTTACTTTCCTAGATGATGTACTCTTGTTCACAAATATTAAGGAATTCAAAATGTGAGTTAGAAAGCCTTATTGATTGTTCCCTTACTGTTGTGGCAAATTTAGGAGAACAGACCAAATGTCTGGAGTTTCCAGATGGCCTCCTGCCCATTCTCTGGAATCACGCAGTGGTACATAGCTGAACTGTAGTCATGCAGTGCCATTTCAGTCTTGCCTGGATTTTTTTTTAAACTCTCATTGTCAAATTTCAGTTTGATGTACCCATTCACTCAATATATTGGTATGAAAGCTACTCAGGTTACTATGAGTCCTGTGTTCAGCATCATTGTTTAATGGAAAGTTGAAGCAAACCAGCATATTATAAAAAGTTCTTCTGTTTATAAGCAGTTATGCTGCACTTTCCTCTTAACAGCATAATTATTTTTAACTGATGGCAAATGAAAGAAACTGTGCATGACAGCAGAAATATAGCCTGTACTTAAAAGTGGCAGTGAAACCATATTAGAAAAAAATAGATGTAGGACCCCACTAGTTGAGCAATGTCACGCTTTTCCAGCAATAGCTCATACAGCCTGCTGTGCTTAATAAAACCAGCAAGGTCACCTGCATGATTAATTTAGCATTGGGAAAAAGGTGACAGAAGCAGCATAAAAACCAGATAGCAACAAACCTTGCTCAGATATTGGTGAAAAATCAAAAGCTCAAGTCCCTTATTATTTTGGATAGACGCTCTTGCTGTTACAGAAATTACTGATAAAGACAAAATTGATAACTAGGACATGTGCTCTGTCCTTGTGAAGAACCTAACTAACACCACCCAGCACTTTTCTCAGACAATGTGCCACCCAAGCATTATTAACTGCAGCATAAGAAGTTACATTTTATATATATTTTATATATATTTTATACTATATTTTATAGTATTATTTTGTTTCCTTTTTAACAAGTAGCATTTTTCATTTTGTGACAATACAGAAGTGGCAGAAAAATTTAGCTACACTTGTATTCTTTGACTTAAAATTGACGAGAAAAATAAGTTATTTTACTTAACAATCCTAGTACTGCTGGAATAATCTTTAAAGTTGTAGGAAGAAAGGACAAGGAAGGAAAAGGAAAACCCTCCCTATATACACAAGGAACTTACCTCAGTTTCCAAAATCTGTAGTTCAGATTATCAATCCCTCTAGTTTTCACTCACCATGAGACAGGCTACTCTCCATAAATGACAAGCTGTCAAGCTGTGAAATGACAGGTTCTCAAGCTGTTCTCAAATTTTCTTACTTGCCCCTTTTGAGGGGATTCTTGTCAGCTGGCAATTCTTTGTGTCTGGTTTAGGACAAGCATCAAATACAGACTGTTCTGTGATGGTGCATTATATGGCTCTCACGCACTGATATTATAGCAACTAGGGCTGTGTGCACACAAGCTTCAGGATAATTTTTTAAACCAATCTCCTAGCTATTTTGTTAATTTCCAGCCCCACACTTCACCTCACTTGTATTTCTTTAACTGAAGATGCCATAAAGTTTAAGATGGGAGACACTAACAGAAGCCTGTAGATGATGGTAACGTGAGAGATGAAGTGTGTCAGGCTTACTCATAGAGCCTTTCGAGAGATGACAGCTAAGTGAAGCAGCCAGTATGCTCATTTAGTTTACCCATTTCTTGAAGCAAAGAATTTTGCCAGAAAAGACTTTGTCTACATATAAATTAAGAGCATTTAATGTTATAATATTTTAATTTAAATCATTATGTTGGATAATTCTACATAGCAAGAATAAAATAAAGTGATGTAGACATGAGTTTCAAATACTATAGACTAGCAATATTTGCTTTTTTCCCATAATAAAATTGAACCAACTCGAAAATGCTGAAACTGTGTCCTAATCATCACCAAGATGTGTACAAACCCTATTATGTCTGTGTGAAAAAGAAAGATTGCATTTATAAGAGAAAAATTTTAAATCTATTTTGAATGAGGGGAAAAAAAATGTGATGTGAATTTTTTTTCCCAATCTATTCATTTCATCCATCTTCTGCCATTAATTAGATCCATACTCTGAATGCATGTGCTACACTTCATTCAAAGATTATGAAGTGTTTTGCCAACAATGATTCATAAGGATTCACAACCCCTGGTGATTTGGGTAAATATTTATGTAAATGTCATACAGATCAGCAAACTGACTCACAGACAAGTGGTGTTTGTAAAAGAAAATCACAAAGTTTGGATGCATCTTCTTTATTTTTTCTTCTTTTGCCTATTCAGCTTAAAAACTTACAATTCTTATTTTCCAGATATGTGAAGTGTGCACATAGATCCAGAGAAGTAATGAAAACTGGATTACAAGAGCAGCAAATGGGGTGACCCAAGCATCTGACAATGTTTTTGTTTAAAAAATTTTAACTGATGGTTGAACAGCTATTCTTCTTATGAAGAAAGTAAACGTGTTGCATGAGCAACAGCTAATGAGTTCTCCTGACATGATGCCTCAAAGGAGATGAAAGAATGGAGTCCCAGTCCGAGCAATACATTGCAGTATTCTCTCCAGACAGTGGGGGCACCAAGGATATCACTTACAATGGAAATGTACCATTTAGTTCTCTTATGTAAACAGTATTATGTCTTTAAAAATTAACTTTACAGATTGTGTCCAAACTGCAAGCACTGCATCCTTAAAAATGTATTGATTGCCCAAGTAGACAGAATCAGAGCCTGATACTCCATGATTGTCCTTATGATACATTTATGCCCTGAAGTTATAACTGTGAGAAACGATGTTTTCCAAGGATGTGCAGGAGAGCAGACTGTCTGCCTAGTGTAGATATCAGGGAGGATCCCTGTGCAAGGTCGCATTACTCTCTGAATGCCTACCAAATCCTAATTGTTTGTGACAGAACTGACTTTTTCCCAGGTTATTGTAAGATTTTGACTGTATGGCCAGAAGAGTATAATATAGTTCAAACAGCATTTAAAAAAATATACATTTCCTATTTGTTTAATGTAAAACAGGCATAAAGAGCCAGAAGAGAATGTAAAGTACATGTAGACTTTGAAGGGATGACAATTTTCAGTATCTATGTCAGAGAAAACAAATATTTTGTGAGACTCTTTCTAACAACATTGCCTTCAAAGCTAAACTACACCATGTGTTAATGGGTTTAGTGATTTAGAGGGAAATCAATATTTTGTATGGTTGTTTCAGTACTCGATTTTACTTTTCTGACACCCCAGAAAGTGTACTAGACTGGCAAATGATCTCACCTAAATTTTGCCTGAACTGCAGAGAAAGAGTCACAGCAGCAGTGAAAGCAACAATTTCTGTTTGGCAGAGAATTATAATCTTTTCTTTAAAGCTTGCATGGCATTGGAAAGATTTAAAGCCCTAAGTCACCAAGACTGTTTATGCCAAGAGGAAATTAAAACTGAGGACAAAACAATTCCATGCAATGTATGATTTGCTTAGTATTGGTGCATGTGGCCTTTGAAGGCTGAGGACCATTCACTGAGAGGTTTTATTTGAGCAGAAAAAGCTGGCAGGAGTTTCACTGGGAATTTTTGAATTAACTTCATGGATATTATGCTTTCCAGTAGTTATGTCTAGGGAATTTACATCTCTTGAGGTCTTCTTCAATGAAATTAAGAAATTATCTAGTTTTTGACATCTGTGTCCACTTGTTGCAGGAACCTCTCAAGAGCTGATTCTTTGCACTGGCAGTACGTATAATGAAATATCTTCAGACTTGTAGCAGGCACATCATAATTACAGTAATTTTGATCTTATGCCTGAAAGTTCACAGGAATTGTCTGAAGACTCACCAGAAAAGGATTAAAATTTTTCTGTTTATTAGGTCTTACAGACTGTGCTCCCAGTTCAAGTGCAATATTGATGGTCACCCAGTGGTGTAGGCATGCTTTTGCAGTGTGTCTGACAACAGAAGCTAAAGCTGTTCCTCCCTGCCTTTAATAAACAGCCTTGAACTTCATTAGTGCAATCTCATGGCATTGCAGAAGTGCTCAGTTTATCTAAGCCCTGTCCAATCCTACACATTCACTGACTGGTTTGGTTCTGTAGATGACAAGATCTGTAGCTGTCCCAGTAGAGAGCTGGAATCTCCCTGCTCAGAATAAGCTGTGTCATCATGCTAAATCTTGCTCCACAAGAGGGTCACACCTGGTAACAGTGGAAGTGAACCTGCCAATAATCGCATATTTGTGCCAGAAATGCAGTGTTGCCAAATATTACAGTTTCACTGTGAGATTTATGCTATTTAGTATATTTCTTGAAGTTCCAGTACACTAAGTCTTGAAATTTCAGGAAAAGTGCAGCTTTTTTATTAAAGGAAAAAGGAGAAAAGTACTCTAAAATCTTATGTTTGTGGAAAAAAAGCTTGAAAAGGTTTGCAGGTATGAACAGAATGTAGGCTAAAGCTTAGAAATCAGAAAGCACACTGATAGTACTTGACATTTTAAGTCTCTTGAGAATACAAGCATTTTGATCACTAGCATTTGAAAATCCCACTGATTTTAACAGGACCCAGACTTCTCATGTCTCTTTCAGTCTTACGCATTTGCTAAAAACCTTCTAAAAGTTGTTTTTTCTGACTGTTTTTCTCTTTAGAAAGAAATAGAAAATCTAGCATTGAACAGCACAAACACAGAATAAAAACGACATGCAGCACAGAGCCAGCCTTGCTTTCATCCTGAAAAATATAAGCCCTTGGCATTGCAGAGGTTTGTTACGGAGTTTTATTATCTCAAGCAGCAGCGGTTGCACATTTTGAATTTAGGTCAACACTTATTTGTCCAAGTGCTGAATTATTACATGAATGCTATCCTAAAACAATTTATCTTGTGTCTCATCCTTTATTACAGCACTTTTCTACAGGAGTAGTCACGGGTGATTTTGAGCTGGATTTTGTGCTAAGAGGTTTCTTCTTATTTCTGTAAAAAACTGCTCTCCTGAAATATATCCTATTTGTCATGATTCTTAAACTGCAGCTTCCTATACCAAGAGATTTGACACAGCAAATCCTATCTTCTTGCGATTTCCTTTTAATTGGGTTTGAAATTAATGGAAATCCAGTGTGATCATATTAGGCTGCAGCATGGTTTGGCTTGCTTTGCTATAAAAGGGAGTAAGATTATCTTTCCACCTACGGACCAGTAACCTCTAGTTTGTTGAAGGAAAAGGAAGTGTTTACTTGTTATCCTATGAAGTTGATTCCCAGGGACTGACAAATGCCTTGATTGTCCCTGGGAATGTGGCCAAGATAAAATAGCTAACAGCATAGCAAATAGTGTAATTTGTTTCTGAGAAAAGTCAGTAGGATTTTATTTTTCACCTATGATTAAATGGGAGCATGATATTCTGCTTTAGAAGATATCTTTCCTCATTATCAATTAAAAAAAAAAAATAGAGCCAGAGCCGATTTTCTGATATAAACATTGTTTTTTATTAAGAAAACTATAAAGATTTAATCTCAAACTAGAATATTTGCTGACATATAAACCAAAATATTAAAATTATAAAAAAGGGATTTTTAAAAAAAGAAATAGTGAGTTTTCTGCCAATGCACTTTCAGTCAGAGATTATATTAACATCAAAGGTAAAGGTATTTGAATCCCCACTTCTGTGAACTCTTGTGGGTTAGTCACTGATAATGTTGTTAATGGAGATGTATTTTTACTTGTCAATAAGTGCTGTGGTATCTGTAGGAGGAGACTGTATGCCTCTTATCTAGCATGGGAGGAGAATGCTCAGTGCTGCTGGGCTTAAATCATGAAGGGCATAACAGTTCTGGTTTGAAATATACTTCTATTAAACCCTAACCAGCCTTTAACTGTTTTCCTTTTAAATGGTGGAAATTTCCTATGTAAGAATGTTGTTTATGAAGAAAAATCTTGATGCATTATCAGAGGAAGTGTTATTGCAATATGCATGAAAAAATCTTGACCACTGCTAATCATACAGAGATACTTAAAAGAAAAAAACCTCACAGTGAGTTTGTTCTCCCCTGGAGAGCACACATAGACATGCACGTAGAATAGAGAGTGCACAGAATCTGGAATGTGGACACTTAAGAGAAACAACCTTTGGGCAGGTATTTTCCACTTGTCAGAACAAATTGGTAATGAATTACAAACTGGTATCATTAGCATCATCCTTTCAGCAGCTTTCAGGGTTGGGTGGTTTCCAGGGCTGAGAGCCTCAGAGAATATTTTAATAGAGACAGCAGCTGTTGATGCGGCCTGGTTGTTCTTTCTCCATTCATTCTGGCTCTCAAGAAGAGCAGATGAGGCTAAGGCTTAGTGTTCACAAAGGTTAAAAAGGTTCTATGCTGTACTCTTACTAGTTAGGTATCAAATAGTCATACTTCAAATATAAGAAAACTTAGGCAGAAGATCTGTGCTATCACAACACTTTGCTACCCACTGTGTGGGTCAAGGACAGAAGGTGACTTAATAGCACAGACTGTGGTGGAGGAAAAGAAGTGGAACCACCCTTCTGATCAAGTAATTCCTACCTCCCAAATATTACTGGCTGGTGGATATGTCCTGTCAGCCTCACACGCTTAGTGTACTTTTACCTACATGGAACAGCTGTGTCCTTGGCATAATAGGGCATGGTATACATTCCAAGGGAAAGTGTTGTTGTTTCTTGGTTGGTTGGATTTTTTTTCTTGTTTTCTTCCGGGTAAGCACAGACATGGGTAGGTTCCTCCAGAGTGTGCATCTGGGAAAAAACCTGAGGAGCTGGCTTCAGTCTACAGGTTTACAGGCTCATCAGTCACACCTTACATACCACCTGCCTGGGAATTCCATACATCATTGATGCTGACAAAGGTTACATACCCACAGGAGGCTGAGGGAGGAAAAATAGAGAGAGAGAAAAAAAGAGTTAGGCTTTAGTAATAAGATGCAGTGAGAAGTAGAATATTTGTCAGGTAAACAAAAGGTAGGCAATCCCAAATTCCAGCATTTTGGATAAAGAAGGGAGAAAGGTTATGTCTAGGGGTATAGTATGCAGCTTGGTTAGCCCATGAAGAAGAAAAATGAGGCAAAAGCTTACACACTGTATCTCTGATTTAAGGGGCCACTTTCTCCACAGGGAGTCACTGAGGTGTGGAGATGCTTCCTTTCGGTGAAGTAGGCCTCTCACTAGTGTGGGTTCTCTCCACAGCCTCAGGGGGGTTGCTGGCCAGATCAAGAGCGGTGCAGAGGAATATTTAAGTACAACCAGAGGTTTGGTCTTCCCATGGTCTTGTCTGGACTGACACGGTTTTATCTTTCTCTGTCTCAAGTGCTGTGGCATGCCAAAGGTAATGTGATCAGTGCTGGCTGTGATGGTGGCTTGTCCAGGGGATGGTCTCTTCTGGTAAGCACCTGAGCCTGGGAGAAGCTGTGATGCTGTCTTTAATCCATCCTGGCCTGGTGGAAGCTGTCTTTAACTTGCAGTGTGGATGTGGCTTTCCCCATCTGGTTTTGGATCCCCTGTGCTGGAGGAGGCACCAATGAAGGAAAGGAGGCAGGTGTGGGGCTGAGGAATGGTGTGCCACTGCATGTACGGTTAAATCACTGCACTTGTTCTGTGAAGACTCAGAGGGAGACTCTGGATGGAGAGGAGGATGGCAAAGAGCTGGCTCTACTTGGAGAAAAGGTGGCATGGGGAAGACCTGGTGGCAAGCGCAGCTGGGAAGCATGGAGTGAGCAGGAACAGGAGGTGGCACAGTGACAGTAAATGTGCGCCCATGTAAGTTGGTTATAGGGGGCTGCTCATCCCCTTCCCCTTGCCACACTGACTGTCCTGGATCTATCCAGCATGGACGTCCCTCTCCCCAGGACATGTGGGAGAGCCCTGGCCTGGTCATTGGGAAATCTTGGCACATAGAACTGGCTGCTGCCAGAGAACCAGAGAGCCAGTTAGGTTGGAAAAGACCTTTGGAGATCATGAATCCAACCTCTGACCCAACACCACCATGTCAAATAGGTCATGGCATTAAGTACCATGAACAGTCTTTTCCTAAACATCACCAGGGACAGAGACTCTACCACCTCCCTGGGCAGTCTATTCCAAGGTCTAATCACTCTTTTCATGAAGAAATACCTCCTAATGTCCAACCTGAACCTCCTGCAGCCTAAGACTACATCCTGTTGTCCTGTCATTTGTTACCTGTGAGAAGAGCCTGACCCCACCTGGCTGCACCCTCCTGTCAGGCAGCTGCAGAGAGTGATGAGGTTCCCCTGAGCCTCCTTTTCTCCAGGCTGAACACCCCCAGCTCCCTCAGCTGCTCCTCACAGCACTTGTGCTCCAGACCCTTCCCCAGCTCCGTTGCCCTTCCCTGGACACGCTCCAGCCCCTCAATGTCTTTCCTGCAGTGAGGGGCCCAGAGCTGAGCACAGGATTGGAGCTGTGGCCTCAGCAGTGCTGAGTACAGGGGGACGGTCACTGCCCTGCTCCTGCTGCCACACCAGGGCTGATCCAGGCCAGGGTGCCATCGGCTTTCTTCGCCACCTGGGCACACCCTGGATCACGTTCAGCTGCTCCAGATCAACATCCAGGTCCTTCCCAGTCATTCTTCCCCAGCCTGTGGCGCTGCCATGGGTTGCTGTGATCCAAGTGCAGGACCTGGCACTTGGCCTTCTTGAATCTCAAAGCCTGGCTTCCGTGACCAGTAACAAAGCGACAGACACCTGCAGTCGCTACATTCCCCCGACCCCGGCGCTCCGCGGGCAGCGGGGCGGGCCGGTGCCATGACGGCGCGGCGGGGGCGGTGCCGGGGCCGGGTGCCCGCCCCGTCATGGCCGCTTCCTGCAGGTAACGCGCCCGCCGGGCCGGGGCTGCAGCGCCCGGGCCTCGCCCGGCTCTGGCTGGGGACGGGGAGCCGCGGGAGCGCAGGCGGCCTCTGCCGCTGGTTCTCCTGCCCTCGCCGTGCCGTCCTGTGCGGGGAGCAGAGCCCGCGGCGGCCTGGCCGCGGCTCCGGCTCCATTTCTGTCCCTGTCTGGACGAGGTGGTGTAAGGGGGAGAAGGCCAAGTCAGCCCCTACGTCTGCCTCACAGCTTTTATAGCCTCCCCTGTGTGTGCTCAGGGCACAGCAGAAGGGACGCTGCTGTGAGGGTGGTGAGGCCCTGGAACAAGTTCCCCAGGGAGGCTGTGGGTGCCCCAATCCTGGCAGTGTTCAAAGCTTTGAGAAACCTGGTCTAGGAGGACGCGTCCCTGCCCATGACCCAGGGTTGGGACTGGTTGATCTTTAGGGTCTATTCAAACCCTTAACATTCTGTGATTCTAAGACGCGCTCCTGTGGTTATTCCTGTTGTCGTTGCTGTTTGCAGCGAGTGCCCAGAGCCGGGGGTTTGCGGGGTGTTGGTGGGAGGTTTGGTGCTGGCTGTGCCTGGCAGAGGTGGGATGGGACAGCCGCGGGGACGTGCCGGTGCCTGGCAGAGGTGGGATGGGACAGCCGCGGGGACGTGCCGGTGCCTGGCAGAGGTGGGATGGGACAGCCGCGGGGACGTGCCGGTGCCTGGCAGAGGTGGGATGGGACAGCCGCGGGGACATGCCGGTGCCTGGCAGAGGTGGGATGGGACAGCCGCGGGGACATGCCGGTGCCTGGATGTGCGGCTGCCTTCAGGCTCTTAAATCTCGCTTGAGGGCCTCCCGAATGTACTCTTTCCCCCGGATGTTTATGTGAGTACTGTGTCCTTATACTTTTGTTGTGTCGTGTCTGTAGCACAAAACCAAGCCTAAAGTGAGTAACAAAGATCCAGCTTATCCCTTATCGCGGCGCTCCCTCTGCCGACAGCCGCCGCTCTGCTCTGCCCGGCCGCCAGGTACTGAAAAATAGTTTTCAGAAGCGGCTTCTACAGCAGACAAGCTTCGTGCATTGCATTACAGCTTTACATTAGCCTCTGTAGTAACTTCAGGCCAGTTTTGTAATGTGCGTGTAACCTTAGCTCATATTGCAAGGGGAAACCGTTTTCGGTGTGTATTTTCAGGAGATACTTTTCAAAAATACTTATTGTAAAACTAGGTGGTAACAGTAATTAATTGAACAGTGGATTAACCTTTTTTCTTCTGCAGTCATATTGGCCTTCCTAAAGGAGGTGTGGGATCCTAGCAAATGAAGTTTCCTACTTCTACAGAGTTGAGTGTGATTCCTTTATTCAGAAATCAGGGCAGACTTGGTTTCTGTGCCTGCCTAATTGAGCCACTGGTAATTGTGAAAAGTGCCATTCACTTTTGTTAAAATTTTAAAAGTTTAATTGTAATGAAAATAGTAGTGCAAATACTAATAAAAATTAGGACAATAAGAGACAATAAAAAGCAAAGAATTACGGATTTCCGGTTACCTGGCACTCCACCAAAAGACACACCTTGCTAACAAAGGATTACCCCTTAAAAGCAATAGCCTATTGCATATTCATATATCTCATACATTATTCAAACATTCCTTTCAAACTAGGGTGTTTCTGCCTAATTTTATCTTCCCCCCCCCCCCCATATTGTAAATCAGTCTTCTTGGTTCCTTGAAGTCTGAGCTTTCCTGATAAGGAAGCAATAATTCTTCTCTTGGGATCTTGGTGTCTGTTGCTGTTATCTCTATCCAGAGAGGATAATGCGAAACATTTCTTGATTATCTTTTCCATTCCTTGAGCTAGTTAGAAAAAGTATCTTATATCACATAGTTTCTATATTATGCTATCACCTAAAAACTATATTTACTACACTACTTAAAAGAGATTAATACAGCATAACTTTCCAACATAACGCATATAGTATTCATTTTAATATTTATGGAAAGCCAATATTATAATATGTATCTATAACAGTAATGACACAACAGACAAGACACAGAGTTTAGACCCGGTTCAGACAGAGACCAAGGGAATATTCTGCTGTCTCAGCTGTGCAGGTATTACTGTTCAAGATGCCTTCAGAAGCTGGAGACACCAGAGTGATGCTGGCAAGCATGATGCAGCACATCAGGAAGGTCTTCAGCTTCTTGAGCAGCAGGTTAGAGGCTGAATGTTGTGGGCTAGGTCATCTCTGCCTGCTATTTAGACAGCTGAGTCACACCTCAGCTGTCCCTTGTTCAGCTGTTATGAAGGGATAAAAAGTAGTCTTTCAGCTTCAGTTTCTGTGCTAGTTTAACAAATATTGTGGCTTGACTTCTTTTGCCTGGAGAATGTGGGTGTTTGTGAGGACCTGACTGAAGGTCTGACTAAACTCAGAAGTGCTTTCCCCAGAGATCAGGTGAGGTGTAGATGTTATCGGAGAGGCCTGACCCTTTCAGTTCGAAGTCCTCTCTTCTGCAGGCTGCATGACAGTGGTCTGACTGCTATGGGTGATGTGCATAGCCTCCATGTTTTTCCATCAAAATCCAATTTGCCTGGTTCCAAAGTATTTGCCTGTCCTGTATTTTTGCTCTCTTCCTGCAAACTCACCAAGCCAAAGATGTGTCACTTTCCTGTGGAGTAGTTTGGGATTGCCTGGCACCCTCTGCAGAGGACCCTGTGCATGTGTAGGCTGTAAAGATGTGGGCCTTTGTTCATCTGTGTGTGCCAAATAAGGTGGCAAAAGGTGTGGCAAAAGGCCAAGCCTTTTGGAGCCAATTGTGTAGATGGTGATGCTTAGAGATGTAGGGTTTAGTGGTAGACTTGGCAGTTCTGGATTAACAGTTGAACTCAACCTTACAGGTCTTTTTTTAACCTAAATGATTTTTTGATTCTGTGAAATCTTATAATTGTACAGCTTGGTCATAGCAGGCTTCCTGAAGGAGACCGCAAGTCATCTGACTCTTGGTAAGGGTAACCCATTAGATGCACTTAGGAGAATTTACTTAATAAAAACTTTTTGTGCTTCTTTTCATGAGACTTTTATTTTTGCTCTCTCATTTACCTTGGTTTCTAATTATTTTATGATTTTGGGTGTTGTTTTTTTTTAGTGTGGAGTTTTTTTGTTTGTTTTTTTGTGTGTGTGTGTGTGTGTGTCTCACTGTGCTTTTTTTTTGGTTTAAGCAAGTTTGAGATTTTTTGATCGTATTTAATTAATGAAAGTTAAGAGGACCATTGCTCTCTGTGTTTCTAACACTTTGTTGATTAAGTGAAGAATCTTACTTTGAACTGTTTTGAGCTATTTGTCTTCAGAAGGGAGAATGTTTTCAAATAAAGAGCTGTGGCCTGTTTGCAAGTGTGCCATTAGGAAGGGAAAATGATTATTTAAGAAGGTACCAAGAATTTGAGGAAGGGAAGGGAAAAAATCAGAGTATAAAATAGGCAAAAAGCCCCTACTGAGCACTGTTGCTTTAAAGGGAAATGGCAGACAGTTCCTACACATCTGTAATAAAACTAATTTTGTAGAGATCAAGATTAATTCCATAACCCATTGATGTTTTCAGCCTCTATACTTCATTTCTGAAGTCATGTGAAATAATTGTTGTAGTAGTCTTCTCCTTTTTCTGACACTCTGCCCTGTTTCAGTGTTGTTACTTGTGAGATTTTTGTCTTAGGCATCTTGCCTCCACTGCATGTGAGCATGGTTGTGATTGAATTCTCTCTAAGAGATCCTAGGAAATGTCAAGAGTCTAATGGTGGTAGAATGGATTTTGGTGCTGAGTAATTTATTAAGTGTTTTTTGGTTTTTACTTTTTTTTCCTTTGGTCAGGCTGAGCTATAAATGTGATCTTTATGTGGTCAGGCATGTGTAAAAACTTGAATAATGCCAGGAGGTCAGGGTTCAAACTGTTACGGCCTTGCATGTACAACCTCAAACTTGTTCGCAGGCATCTGAAACCATATCAGGAGAGAGCTGTTGATGCCCACCGTGCCAGTAACTTGCCATGTGTGCTGCAAAGTGTTGTTGACAAGGGTTTCAGTTAATTTAAGACCACTGTAAAATTGTGTTTGAGAATGGAAGAGGAATGGTAGGAGGATGAACTAGTAAGTGGAAAGGAAGAGCAAAAGACTGAGTGTTCTTTGTCAGCATTGATCCTGCTCCTTTTTGGAGGATTAGAATCCTTTATTTCCACAGAGTGCCTTTGTCATTCTGATTCTCTTCAAAGATTTTTGATTTTTCTTGTGCAGTGCAGTTAAAAGTTGTACAGGTTGATGATGGTAATGCTGCAGCAATCACAGGGAATACATACAGCTCCTGTGCAACACTTCAATATTTCATAACAATTTTACTAGCATATCAGTGCTTGTTTAAAAAAAAAAAATTTGCCAAGTCATTCAACACAAAGTTGTAGCAAATACTAATATGAGGGGTTTTTTACCTTTACCATTTTTTGTGGTACATTGTCATATTATCATGGTTGTGTCTGCAGTTTAGGTACTGGGAAGCAGCTCTGCAGTCATGCAAGCCAGAAGGCATGCAAGTGGATGAGTGACTGTTGGGGCAGTGGACAGAGTTAAATAATTACATATAGGGGTGATCGACCTAGTTTTGCTTTGTTTTTTTCCCTTAAAAATAACTGAAACAAAACCATTTTTTGACAGGAACAGAAGATGGAAGGATTGTTGCCAGGTTGGTGATGATAAAAGAATGGAATAGGACAGACAGTTGCAATTGGATTGTCCAGCTATACTGTTAGGATTTTTGGCAAAGAAGAAAAATACTCTAAATTACAGGTAAGGGGTTATGTTATAGGGAGAGATAAAGTCAAACTGCATCAATGTCTGAGAGCTTTTTTGTAATCATACATGAGATCTGGACTCCTCCCTTGGATTTGAAGGAATTAAAAAAAAGGAAAAGAATGTAGGCTCAAAGAAATGTGGGAAGGTGCTATATGATCTCAATATAGTGTTAGACCAAAAGTGGCAAAAGATGCAGCAAAATCTAGAGAATACCAGTGACCTTTAAGTACTCGCTGGTTGGCAAATTCTGTGTTGCTATGAAATTCAGTAGTTAATACATACTTAAATATATATATGTATATATATGTATGTATGTATGTACACAGTTTTCTGTTCCTTCGCACAACCGGAATCTGATTTTCATTAAGTTTGGGAGATGTGGTAAATGATACAGGGAGCATCCTAGTTGCTTGCTCTAGGACGTGTAAGTACTGCACACATTTTTCTACTCTCAAGAAAGGCAAGTTTGGCCAAATGTCACACTTGATTGCAATTAGGTTAAAGGAGCCAAACATTTCATCTCCAGCTGAAGCATTTGGTGAGGCATGAGAATAACTGAGAAGCTGAGACAATACAAATCTCATGTCAGTTTCACACATAATTCTTTTCTCATGTTCTGCTCTGGAGAGACTGTAGAGAGAAGGAAATCAGCTCAAATTACTGTATGAAAACAGGAGGGGCAGACAGGTTAAAACCCACAAATGGATCTAGTGATAATGTGAATGTGAATAAAGGAGTGAAGAGGAAGAGAAAATGGAAACTGAAGTCAAGCATCATAGCAATCTTTTAAAGCTTTATTTTTGGGAGAGATCCTTTTCAAGCAGGACACTCACTATGTGTTGTTATTTCTGCTTTCCAGAACACCAGTATGGAAGCTAAAACCAGTGAAGATAATTTGAAAGTCCAGAAAATTAAGAAGAAGGTATTGAGGAAGCAGGTCAGAGCTCAGCATACATTGATGAGACATGAGGGCATCAAGTGCGTCTCCCATGCCACACAGGTGACTGGTAGTTGTGATTTTGATGGTAGTGTTAAAATGCTGCTTATCTGTGTTTTCTTCTCACATGTGTCTTGTGTAAAATGCAGTTTTTAAAAATGGACTTCCCAAGATTGAGGATTTTCTGTGCTTCTTTGATTTCAAAGCAGAACTGTACTTCAGCAGTTCAGGGTCTATGGAGAGACTTTGGCCTTTGGATAAGTTTTTTTTTAACCTGAAACAGTAGTTGCTTGGGTTGAGGAGGAGGAGGAAGCATTGGAAATGCTATTGAAGTAGATAAACTTTTATTCTCTTTCTCTGTGGTTTCTTTTATTTTCTTCAGGCTTTTAACTTTCGTGCCTTTATATCTTCCATGGTTCTCTGTCAAGTGTAATTGGTCTCATCTAAGCTCCCCGTTTAGAACATGCCTATCTGGGAAATCTTTTCCGTATTGTTTCTTTCCTCTAAACATTTAAGGCTGTGGTTCTGTGGGAATTGAGCTGGTTGGCTGACTTGGAGCTGTTTAAATGGGGACAGCTTTCTCTTTCTTTGCAGAAAAGAGACCTAGCAGAAAGCTACTTGGGTTTTTGATTTGTGGTGTTCTGCCACACTAGAGTTATAGCAGATGAGAGAATGACCTCACAGATACTGATGTAGCAAAAAGTGACAGGAACTTGCAGACAGAAAGGGAAGTTAGAGTTTCTAATTTCCCTCTCTCATTTTTGAGGAAGTACAAATGGCTTGAAACACTGTAGAGCAGTATCATATTACCCTATTTACCCATTTACTTGTTCATCCTGATACTGAAAATTCTTGCCATTCAAATATGGAAACATCAGTTAGATCTTTATACATTTTTGTAATAAAATTTGCTTTAATTTTTGCTCAGATTTCAGACAAACTATGGACAGATGTTAATGACTCAGCAATCTTGTTTATATTGTAAACTCTTTAGAACAAAGACTGTGTTTTTCTAGTGTTGCTTGGAAATGGGTCTGTAATTTGAAACTTGTTCCCCTTGAAACTGTGCCAGGTACCAAATGATCCATCTAGTCTCTCCAAAGAGTAATTTTGGGGTCCAGTAAGGTCCTTATTAGTGACAGAACATTTGAATAAGTAATATGTGAAACAAAATCATAGTGCTAGTGGTAAACTTGTGTCAGCAATGTAGAAAATACTTCCAGGCTTTGTGCAAGAGTCTGACTATCTCTAAATTACATCATCAGTTGCTGCATGTGCTGCAGCAATTGTGTAGTGGGGTCTTTGTAGATTAAGTGAAAGGAGTGGTTTGAACCTCTGTATGTCCTCTACACACATGGGTCTCTTCATCAATAACCTTCCAGAAAATAGCAGTAATTAATAATGATGAGGTAAATCTTGAAAAATATGATCCTTGGCAGACAGCCCAATGCAGAGCTTAGAAGAGATGTTAACAGAGCCTTCACAATAGGCATAATCACAGCAGTGCTCAGTGTATAATTTTATTTTTAATGACCTTCCTCTTCAGTTCTAAACCTAATTTTCTGGGTTTTTTTTAGAGAAATGAAATGCTGTTGTTTGAATTAATTGAACACTTTTCCCAGCTGTTCCAGAAACCTCCAAAATTATGTGTGCCAGTGCCACTGTTTGCTTGCAGTACGCTTGTCACACACATGCCACTTCAAAGTGCGCATTAACTGAGGAGGTGTTTCTGATAGAGGTTGCAAGGCTTTCAGCCCACACCATGTGCTGGGCAAGCAAAGGTTGCATTAGCCTTGTATAACAAGCTCGTGGAAATGTAAATATCTTGTGCAGAATACATAAAAGAGTGCTCGAGTGCTCATGGGTTTAATTTTTCTTTATACTGCTGTTCTCCTGGTAAAATGTTAGTTTCAAATGAACCAACGATAGTCACAAATTCTTTTTGTTTTGTTTTTTCATTCTTTTTCAATCAGAGCCTGGTTATTGCCAATGCTGGTCTTGGTAATGGGATGAGTAGACAGCAATTGCTCAGAATACTAGAAGAATATGGAGCAATGGAAACACTCTTAATGCCACCAAATAAACCATACTCATTTGTGAAATACAGAACAGCAGAAGAAGCCAAGAAAGCCTTTAATTCCCTTAATGGAAAGGAAGTAACACTGGAAGACTGTGACCAAAACATTGTTCTATATATTAATTTTGTGGAAAAAGGTACAGTTTTTTTGCTCTCCTATATATCCAGCTTCCTGCATACTGCTTCCCTTTGCTTTTACTTTCTGGGTTGTAAATATAGGTAAAAGCACACTAGTTTTCCTAAGCAGACACAGAGAATGAAAACTAGAATCTGAGATTCAGGACATAAAATAATCTTTGCTCCTTGTATTCCAGCTTAGGATACTCTAATTTCAACTCTATTACTTGGAACCAAAAGGGAAATAAAGGTCTGAGTAATTTCCTGACCATTCAATACTGCACATGTAGGATTTGTGATTAAGGAGCCTTGAGAATCTCTGGACAGTTCATTGGATTTCTTGTGTGACCCTAGTTTTGCAATCTCCTATCTCAGCTCCAGGAAGAAAAATATGCACAATGAAATTACTGTCGTTTTGTTTCCCCTTCCCGTCAATATTTTTTTTTCAATTTTTGGCTGATTATAAGCTATTTATTACAAGAACTGTTGCTCTTTCTGTGAGCTTTGATAGTGCCTAGCAAAAAGGGTTCCTGGTGTTGGTTTGTACATTGTACAGCTAGCAGATAGCTTTTTTTGAACTCTTAGGATAGCAAACTGAATGTCCCAACATCAGTGATGTTTTACTTTCACCTAGGTATTGTTCTATACTCCATATTTGTACATATTTGATTACAGAGTACTCTCTGTCGGTGGAAGCAATCTGCTGATATGATAACTCACTAAAATTCTACAAATTTAAAATGAAATTCAGGTAGAACCTGAAGTGATTGGGAAATTCTGTTTACCATTATTTTTATAGGAAAGCCACAAGCAGTTTTGTGTTTGAATAGTGTAAAGTCTTGTTTGTCTTACGCAGTAAAATTTTAGAAAGCGCTTCAATGATACAGAACTCGGGCCTTACTTACCCTGTTTTGTCATGACAAAAAAGGATCGTTCTTTCTCCAAATAAGACCACAGTGAGGGCTCCATTGTATCACTAAACATTTCTACAGCTGTGCTATATTCTCATACAAAATAATTATATCTCCATAGGGAACACAGGTTTTATTTCTCTAAAGAGTGACAGAATTCTCTTTTTTTCATATACCTCAGTTTCCTTGCAAAATGCTTTTCCTACAAGCTTGCCTCCAGGCTTAATTGTAATTGAAAAGATTATTTCTCCAGAGGAAGAAAGGAGGATGTTGGAGAGTATTGACTGGAAAGGAGATGAAGATACTCAGAATGGTGGGTACAACTATAGGAATCTAGACATTCTGTACTTTTATGCTGTTTTTTTCCTGCAGTTTCAGGTTACAGAAAGTCTGCATCTCGGGAAATGCATTGTCAGAAATGATTCTGTGGCTGCTCTTAGCATTTTAGAAATTGGGTCTTGTACTGAAAGTGATCAGTTCCTTGGGACAAGTGATCTGAATTGATATTCTAGAATGGATTTACTTGAATAACAAACCTGCATCCGGAGACAATTAAAGCCTTCTTTATGTGTCTTGTGCCAAGTACAAGACTGTTTGTATTTTGGTGTCCAATTGAAGAGCTGTGTCTTTTATGTGAAAAAAATAACTTAGGCATACATTCTGGATGCTTTTCCTTGAGCTTTTGGAGTTAAATCCTTCAATAAATGAATTATTGGAAATCACTTCAAACTTCCTGTGTAAATTTGTTCCGTGGAGCAACACGAAAGGTTATGCTGACCTTAGCTAATGTGTAACTTGCTGATTAATGAGAATGATGGATCTTGATGTATCTGTAGGGTATTCAGCAGGTGTAAATTCAGAGATCAGGGCAAGAAAAAGATGCAATAAGCATGGCTCAAAAAAATTGGTATTCCCTGCTTCTTGCATATACAAAAACACCATCCCTTTTACTCAGAACAGCAGTGAATGTGATGCTTAATGAATTACAAAAGATAATAAGGAGAAGTGTGTGCATGAAGAATGAGGGTCACATACAATGGTTAACTGGCTAATTAAAGAACGTTTAGGCTTAACAAGTAGGATGGAATAGGGAAACATGGTAAATTGCCTGCAATGTTTCATGCAATCTTATGTAGTCTAATCTTACTTTAAAGTTATGTGTTTTTACAGCCCAGAAGACTTTAAAGCATAGAAGAGTAAAGCATTTCGGATATGAGTTTCGCTATGATAACAATAATGTTGATAAAGACAAGCCATTACCTGGAGGTGAGAACTTCCCTATTAAACTGTGCTTATTTTGCACCAATGTTTGAACCATTATATAAAGCCTTTAAGCCGTGCTGAGTTATGGCTGTGAGAGTCTGGTTAAAGGAGAGCCTTTGCTGTATTTTAAGCACACACAAAAGTGCTTTTGAATTTTGAGATTCATTCCAAATTATTGTTAGTGGTTTAAGCTTGTTGTCCAGTCACTTGGAGCCAGAGGTTGCTGCCCTTTGTTGAGCTCTGGTCAAATAAGGCTTTTGGGATTGTAATTGCCACTCCTTTTTAGCTTTTTGTTCCATAAAACAATTATGTGTTACAAATTGCATATTAATTTATTTGGGGGATGTGACGTATGTTGCTGTATATATTTATCTCAACCAGCTTGAAGCTTGCTGGTTGCACACTGAAATAAAATTTCCTTTGCTCTGAAAGCAATTTTGTAAAGGTTTCAATAACTCATATTGGGAGTTGAAAGCTGTGAGTCAGAGCAAAGCAAGTGAGTCATCTTATAGACTTAGATTTAAAAATAGTAAAATAGGAGAGTTAAATTCTTGTAAAACTTGAAGGTGTTTAAAGGTGATGCATGTGTACTGGGGTGGATGTGGCATGCAACAGAAGGATTCTGGTTATCTTCAGATTTTACCTGTGAAGCTATATCATTGTAAGGAGATTGATATGTGAATTGTTTTCTAGTCTCACAGACTGTTTTATGTGTGAGAAAAGCATAAACACTTCTTGGGAGAAAACAAGAATAAAAATCAGTAGATTCATGGAAGGGATAGTAGTAACATGTTTGTTGGTGTTACCTTCAGCAGAATTTTTCAATCAAGTCCTCAGGTTAAGTAGCAAACCAAAGCTTCAGTGGAGGACTGTGCCTTCCATTCCTGTTTCAAGACCAGCTTAACTTCAGCAGATATTTTGGTGATATCTGATGTAATTCATAACAGATTTCCAGGGAATAAAGTTTTTAGAGAGGTCTCTGCACAACTGACTCTGCATTATAATTTTGACTGCAACTTCTTTATTGTAATTGGTAAAAACCTTTCCTCTGATTTGATGTGGTTTGATTTATGTGTAGAGATACTACAGTTTGCATTTATAAGGAGTAATCTGTTTCTGAATGCAGAGGCCTTGGAAGAATGGCCTTTGTAATTTTCAGATCTTCAAGAATATTGGACTTGGAAGTTTAGGCCCTCAGTTCTGATGTGTGTGTTAGCAGCAGATGCAGTGTAATCATCATTAAAGATGGATTTGCATGTATATGAAACTACTTCTGTGTATTTCCTAGTTATATTTATTGTAAAAAGCTGTCCTGTCTTGTTTACAGTTCTCTTTCTTTAACTAGGTCTTCCTGAAATTTGCAATCCATTCTTGGAGAGGTGCTTAAAGCAGGGATATATCAAACATAAACCTGATCAACTGACTGTAAATCAGTATGAACCTGGACAAGGTGAGTTCATTTGTCCCTCAAAAATTTTGAACTCATTATTTTACATAGTGGTTTAGCTCTGGTACATAACTAAGCACCATGCAGCTGCCTGCTCACCCCCCTCACTGAGGCAGAGAAGACAATTGGAAGATAAAAGTGAGGATACTCATGGCTTGAGAGCAGGACAGTTTAGTAAGTTAAAAAAAAAAGCAAACAAAACAGAGGAAGACAAGTGATGCTCAGCTACTAGCCAATCCCAGCTCAGCCAGTCCCTGAGTAATGACATCCGTGGTAAATTTCACCCTTAGTGTTAATACTGATCACAATGTTGTATGATCATGTGGAATATTCTCTTGGTCACATGGGGTCAGTTGTCCCAGCTGTGTGCCCTCCCAGCTCCTTGTGCACCCCCAGCTGACTTGCTCATGGGGAAACATGAGAACCATTAGAGACTTTGCTGTGTAAGCACTGCTTAGAAAGAGGGGAAACATCCATGTATTATCTACACTGTTTTCATCACAAATCCAAAGCATAGCACTGTACAGGCACCTATGGAGCAAGTGAACTACATAACAGCCAAACCAGTACAACTTCACTAAGAAGCAGGAGAGTGTAGCATCTAACTGTGGAATGGTGCAGGAACAGGATTTAAGCACCTGCTTAGTGTATTTCCTCTGTGACCAGAGATGCTTTGAGTCAAAACTAAAGTCTTAATACTGGTTTCTGCACATGGAAACTTAGATTTAGAAATGCAGGTTTTGATACCACTATTATGGAAGATGATGGAGTCCAAGGTCATGATTTGAAAACTAACTGTAAAAACATGTAGGAATAAATAGTCATATTTGGTCTTCTAGTTAAGTGCATTTTTTTACTCCACACTTGTATTGCTTCCTGTAATGTGCATACAGTCTCCAAGAAATGGAGACTCTCCTGCTGTTAGTACATATGATATAATGTTAGTTTATGTGATATATGGAGTCTTAAGTATGATGCAAGCAATGTTCCCTTATCCTAGAAATAAGGAGTTACTGTATTTTTGTATTTTTTCCCAAACTGGAGGCTTCTGAACAAAAACAATCTTCTAATCACACTTCTAGGGAGCAAATCACGTGCTGTACTTTTTGCTAAGCTTAGTCATCAAGGTTAAGTATCTGGCTTGCTTTCCAGGGTGAGTATCTCATTTGTCCTTAGGAAGAAAGAACAATGGCTTTACTCTCAAAATTAGTGTCTGGCAGCTATTACAGTGTCTGCTGAAGAAGGGTCTGAAGAGCTGATGCTGTTTGTTTGTGTATCTGACAATCTGTTAAATTGATACAGTTGTATATTTCTGGCTGAGGAGATTAGTTAGAATTGTAGATGTCTATCAAGAATGGAAGCAGGTTTTTTTGAAAAATCAAACAAAAACCCTAGCCCAAAGCAAAATACCCTTTCTTAAGTGCAAATCATCAGGATATGAATGAGCACAGAGCACAGTCAGATTAATACTGCCTGCATCCTGGATCTGAGCCATTTTTTCACTGGGAATTGTACTTAAAATTTTAGAAAGTGAGTTATGGCTATGGGTATCTAAGCTGGAGGGGCCACACATAAGATACAGTAAATGAGGAGCGTGGGTCAGTGTGGTCTTGGTTGAATTATTGGTGATGGTGTGGAGAGCTATCAGTGTTCTGCTGCACAGTGAATTGCACAGACTTCAGTGTGCCTCTTGAAGCAGAGCCTCAGTGCTTTGTACTGAGGCAAAGTTATGAGCCGTAGCAGACAGGTATCTATCTGTCCTTGGTTTTCAAGTCTCACTGATTTTCTGTCAGATTAAATGTTGGTCTCATAAAACACTTGTATTGTTTTAGCTGAAACTAATGGAATTCAGAATATTTACATCTGGATGTAAAATCTGCTGTATAATAAGGGTGCTTTATAGAGCTGACTGACACATCAGAAAAAATTGTCTTCAACTTAAGAGTTCTCTACAGAGCCCAAAATGAACTTTGGTAGAATTTTTAATAAACAAATAAAAATGTTTCAGTTTGGATGATATAGGAATGGCTCTGCCTCGGCCTGCAGTGGATCACAGGAAGGTGCAGTTGCAGTTCTCCCAAGCTGTCTGCTGTTCTCCCTTGCTCCACTGCTGCCTGCAGTTCCCCACCATGTGGTGGGATCTTGCTGTGGCATGCACACTGCTGTTCTAGCATTTGGCATTAAAATGTGTGACACAAGCTGCAGGGATTGGCAGTTTCTTTCCAATTAGCAGATGTGAAAGAAAAATCTAAACAAACCCTTAAAAATGACTGTCCTTTTGGCAATTCTCAGTTATGTGTATGTACTCATACACACACTGACAGATGCGTTACCCAGGGGATAGCCTAGCAGTGATGTTACTTTGCCTAGGAAGTGCAAAGCAGAGGCACACTCGATCCTAATAGTGCCTGCCTCTGAGGTAGCAGGTCCTAATGCTGAAGCTGAAATTCTTAATGCACTCATTTGCTTAGGAAAGAGGGATTTGAAATTACTCCTCTGTGAAGGGAGTGAGGAAGAAATATATTATCATGAATGAACTAAAGCCCAGAATCACCATAGGTACCGTAACTGTTGCTGCCAAGAGCTGCACTGCCTGCAAGGAGAGCCAAGTGCTTGAGCTTCTCTCTGCAGCAGGGAGTTATCCAGGAGTGAGCAAGGCCTTGGAGTAACCTGTACTATTTTCTAGGTATTTTTACTGATTATATAAGACACTTAGGTTAATTGTGTCCATCTAATCTGGGCATAAGACAATTGCCCCAAATTGGAAGGCAATTCCCTTGTTTATGGTAAGTTTCCTTTGTTCAACCATACATGCCAGTTTTCCATACAGACATCTGTAGAACTAGAGCTTGCCAATGGAGATAGCACTCTGTTACTGTTGTTGTTGTTATTATTACCATTACTGTATTCATTTTTTTGTTGTTAGTTTTTGATTTTTTTTTTACACTCTGTTACTGTTGTTGTTATTATTATTATTACCATTACTGTATTAATTTTTTTATTGTTAGTTTTTGATTTTTTTTAACAGGAATTCCCCCTCACACTGATACACATTCTGCTTTTGAAGATGAAATAATCTCTCTCAGTTTGGGAGCTGAGGTAAACTTAATGTTTGCATGTGGTCTGATGCTTTGCTGAGAAGTTCCATTTTTATATTGTTAGTTTGATTTTCCATGGTGTGTGTCCACATTCATGTGAACTTTATTATCAAGTATGAAAGGTGGTGTGATATGCTAATTAAATAAGTAACTGCAATATGATGTTGTCACTGTAAAATTTTCCAGTGATATCAGTGATTTTTAAATCTTGGCATCCAGGTCTCCACTGATCTTCCTTCATCTTTATTTCATACTTTAATTTCACATATTCTGCCTCAGTACTGCAGCCCTGGGCTTTCTTATCCTTTCCATTCCAATGAAAAGGGTGACTCTGGCACAGATGCTCTGTTACTTCACTGATGTAACACCATAAGCAGTGCATTTCTGTGTTATTGTATTGCAGCATACCTCAGCATACCTGAGACCTTGATGGTCTGAGAGATGGCCAAAAATACAGTGATGTTAATTGCATGAAAAATACAAATCTTTCTGGGAACTGGTCTGCATGGAGCATTTTGAAGCTATAAAAGGTTGGAATGTGTACATTTCAACCAGGGACACAGCCAGACTTGGACCATTTCTAGATATTTCAAGCATAGGCATTACAGCCTGTTAGGTTTCTCACAAATTTCAGTGCCTTTTCCTAATGGGCCATAAATACACTTTTCAAGTGCAGGCAGTAAAACACAGATGTAGTTAAACAAGACAGTGGCCCATGAAATGCTCTGTTATTTATGGTTTTTCTTTCTAGTACTTTTACAATTGTTTATGATTTCTTTGTAGTTTTGTGCACTTAGCTCTTCATCTGATAGTAAAATGAAAATATCAGTTGCAGTAATATGTCATTTACCTATTTTAGGAGTGAAGCCCACTTCTCTATTCCCATTAAATCTTAACCACAGGCAAAATTTACACACTCTATTAATAAATAATTGGACTTACACATACAGCATCAACCATTGGCGTCTTTCTCTTCTTCTCTCTGTAGGGTATTTTTTCCTATCTGAATGCATCAGGCTGCAGTGTGGTAAATGCATCAGGCTGCAATGTGGTGGAAAACATGCATAAAGCCATATGTCTTGTCCTTTCTTTCTTCTCCTCAACAGTAAATGCACACATTTAACTAAAAAGTGCCATAAAGATATAACCTTGCAACCCAGCTGATTCTGTATTCTATTTTGGAAATTGGCAGATACTTCAGAGGAAATAAAAGGAAGCAGAATGCCTCATTATACTGAGTAATGGAAAGAGCATTTCTTTCAATTGCATATATGCTTGTCCCTCCAGGATCTGAGTTAGGCAGATCGTGATAATTAATAACTGCAATAAATGCCTTGGCTTATGAAAAAGAAGTCTGGCAGAACAGAGGACTAAACACAAACACCCTCCTAGCCTGGTGACTTAGTTATCACCACAGATTCTCAAACTTTTTGCATCATCTTCACAGACCAACAGGAATGTTTAGGTTGGAGGGAGTCTCTTAAGGTCATGTAGCTCAAGCTCCTGCTTAAGTAGGGTCAGCAAAAGTAGATTGTCCAAGACTGTGTCCGGTTGTGTTTTGAATGTTTATGCAGATGGAGACTCCAGAATCTCTGTAGGCAATCTTTTGCAGTATTTGACCTCTGTCACAGTAAAAATCCAAACTGTTTCTTTGTGTTCTGATGGAATGGCATGGGATTTAAATTGTGCCCGTTGTTTCTTGTCCTGTTCATGTACACTGTTAGGAAGAATCTGGCTCCTTCTTCTTCTTCATTCCTTTCCATCAGTTATTTATACACTTTAATAAGAGCCAACTTCCCTGATCCTGAGCCATCCCTTGTCCAGGCTGATCAATCTCAACTCTCTCAGCATCCCTTTATGTAAAGATATTCCTTAATAATCTTTATGGCCCTGTCCTGGACTTGCTCCAATAAGTCCATGGCATTCTTGTAGTGGGAAGCCCAGTCCAGTTCCAGTACTGGACAGAGTACAAGAGATACCCTTTCACCAGGGCTGATAAATGAGAAAGGATCACCTCCCTTTACCAGCTGAGTGCTCTTCCTAATGTAACCCAGGATGCTGTTGGCCTTTTTTTCTCCAACAGTACATTTGTGGCTCATGTTCAACTTCTTATTACCAGCATCTCAAGGTCGTTTTTGGCAAAGCTACTTTCTAGTTCATCAGCTGCCAGTGTGTGGTGCAGGACTTGGCACTTCTGTTTGTAGAAGTTCATGAGGTTCCTGTTGGCGGCAGTTGTCCAACCTGTCCAGATCCTTCAGAATGGTGGCACAACCATCTGATATCAGCCACTTGTCCTAGTTTTATTTTATCTGCAAACGTGCTGGATGTGTGCTCTGCCCCATCATCCAGGTCACTAGACCCAGTATCAATCCCAAGAGCAGTCCACTAGTGATGTTTAATTTGTTTCTGCCTGATTTATGTTGAAAAAAGATTATTGCCATGTATGTTCATCTTAAATATAAATAATTTTGAGAAATAAAGGCATGATTCTTCACTGCATTTGTCTTGCATCAGACAATCTACAGCAATCCAGGTTCTTAAACCTGTACAAAATGAGGTGGAAATGTAGGTGTGAGGTCCTCTTTCCCCTCTCAGTCTTATGAAACAGTTTTATCAAGAGGCACACAGTGGCCAAGTGGTGGCCCTGGTTTGTGTAATGCATTGTATTTTGAGGAGTTTACAAGATGGATTAAATTTGTTTTGAAGGAGGAAAATCTCATTATTGCTTTGCACTTCTGCCTATCTTATAAAAACTACTGAATAGTTAGAGGGCAAAGCAGTGCAAGGTTGTCTTGTCCTTTAATACTTCAGGAAAAGTGGGAGTCTCAGGCTAATCTTTTCTGTTTGTAATCCATTTCTTTGCCCTCTCCTGGGAAACAAGTGAATAAAATGAGACTTTTAGAATGTCCTGTGGGCTTATAATTGCATTTTATAAATCACAATATTCATTCTGTCTTTAGAGGAGTTGATACACTGAAATTATTAATGAATATCAGTTTCAATGCTCTGTTATTGAATGCAACTTTCTTATATTCAGAAATTGTCATACTAGGAAAGACAAAGCTATGTGGTAAATTTAGGTGAACAGTCTTTTATTAAACTTAATGGCAAATCATGTTCTGTATCCATAAATTTGAACAAAGTACTGCAAAACAGGGATCAGTTCTTTCTGTTGAGAATTTTGGTTTTATTTCAGTTAGGTGTTATTTTCAGTGCCTCCATTTGGTGTCTCTAAAGATATGCAGTTTTACAGTATTTCATCTTAGAAGCCTGGCCAAGTTTGCAGCTGTCTCAAAAGAGTCGTAATTTTAACCTGTGTTGAATTTCTCTTTGCAGGTTTGCTGCAGGAACTTGATCAATATTGAGATTTCTGTTTTTCCAGTTTTCCTAATTTGCCATTTTATATGCTGCAGTGTAATCCTTGATTTACTAAAACTTTAGAAACACAGAGGTAGCGTTTCATATGAGCTATGTAGTGCTATGAACATATCCAACCCATAGAGGAATTTTCCCTTCCTGGCTGCAGATCTTACTCCCAGTCTAAAGTTACCAATACCCTGTAGTCCCTCCTTGTTAGGTCTGCCCTGCTGTGTCTGAGACTGCTGTGGGACATCCAGTGTGCCCTGCCAGAGAGCAAAGCCCAGTCACAGTTTGCTCAAAAGGGATGTTGGTTTGGCACAATATCCTGATTTATGTTGCTGTGTCCCATTTTCCTAAGATGCAGCCTCAGGCTTGTCATTCTCTTCTCCTTAGCTCTGCTTTTCCTTGCCTTACTCTGCTTCCTGTGTCTTGGGCTGGCAAAAGGCTGGTACAAACACAGAACTGCTGTGATGCTCTGTCTAGACCCTGACCTAATGTCTGAGGAAGGAAAGCTCTAGGGATGTCATCCAGATTTGTGGCTCAGGGTTAAAGAGCGGGGGCTGTGTATGGATCCTTGACCTCTGCGTAGCTTCTGTTCTTCTGAACATGTTCATCATCTCTTAGCCTGTGGATCTTAAGTACTTTGATCTATAAAGAAAACCTGTGACTCTCTTAAGCCTTGAAAGCAGAGCAATGTTTCAAAGAAAAGCTTCACCAGTCCTTTTGAACAACTTTGAGTATGGTCATTCTAGAACTGATAGAATGAGGTATGCTGCTTCTACTCATCTCTCAGTCTGATAATTGACCCTTTTTCTGGCACTTTTGCTTCTTACCTGTTGATCTATTTCCAATCTGTCTTGGCTAACAAACAGAAACCTGTGGCTGGTATAGCAGCAGCTGTTTCTGTAATAGCTGAGAGATTTTATGAGAAGCCTTTAGAAAGTCTAGACTGCACCCAGCCTTTGACAGTTGGCAGCTCTTTTGTGTCTTGCATGAGCTTTAACAAGATAGCCAGGCACTGCATATTGCTGTGTGGTCCAGCTCTTACTCTGCTTATCTTGGTTAGTTGCTAATTCAGTTTAATTTGCTGTTTACATATATATTGCTTTATTTTTCTTGAAAGGGAAGGCAGAAAGTATCTTACCTATATAAAGTATTACTATTGGCTATAGTGCCTATACCGAAGTTTTTTTCTCTATGTTGGTAGGATGGTAGTGGGTGAAAGAGTAGTAATAGTCATCACTACTTAAAAAGAGATTGTATTGGCAGAATCAAATTGTCTCTGCATCCAAATGGAAGATATTAGTTTTAATCACTACAATCTAATGCTGAGTTCAGAAGTTTGTTCAGATGAGGTAGGATTCCTGAAGCTCAATAATGTGCTTTTCCAGTATGTAAGACAGGTGCAACTCAAGAAGTGTCTTACAGTCATGAATTTTATTGGTTCTTGAAATAGCAACTTGCAGTGGTTTTAGCTGAAAATCCAAATGGATGTAATTTATAATTGTATGCCTAGTTGGTTTGTCCCATTTAAAGTGGTATTTCATTTTTGAAAACTAATGAGGAGTTGCTCCATGTAAAAGGTGTGCTGAGCACTGCAGATTAAATACATCAAGCTTCATAAATCTATCTCTCCTGTTTGCATTTGCTCTTTATAGATATGTCCTGTGTGTTTCTTTCTGTCCGTTGTCATACCATGGTTGACTGTCACTGAGCTTGGAGATACAAGAGCCACCAAAATCAAGGGAAAACTTCCTTTTGATGTAATTGAACATTGAAATATGCCCTCTGAGATAAGCAACAAAGCCTGCAGCCCCTTCATAGGAATACTTACAGCAGTCTAAATGCCTCTTTTGGGAAAGGTGAAATATTATGTTCTGAGGGGTTTTTTTTGTGCTGAATGGCTCTTCCCTATTTGTATACAGGATTCTGTTCACAGATACCAGGACATCCTGCTGATGTTTCCACCTGATGAGTTATTTTAACCCTCGGAAGGATCCTGAAAGCCCAGCTTTCATGTAAACTGTTTGGAGGGAACCTGTCCTGCAGTAAAAAAACCCTCCTTGGTTGTTGATCTGGTTTTAGCCAAGGGTCACAAGAGCAAGGCACCCACTGTGTGCAAATCATGTAGACAAGCATTTGTTTCCCAAGTGCTGTAGGAATCTGCGAACCAATTTCAATTTGCATTGAGATGGTACAAGAAGAGTATTCTGGTTTGATCAGAATTGCCCCCAGAACAATGATTTGGTAGCATTTTTTCTCTAGAAGCTGTATGGCAGTAATTTGTGAAGGAACAGGACAGCAGTGTGGAGGTGTTGCTTTCTCTGATATCACCTCGGCTACTTGAGAAGAACAAAATCAAAGCTAAGCCATGGCAGAGCCATATTTCAGTTTTCTATGTAAAAATACTCTATTTTGCTCCCCTTTCATATTGGTGAGACATTACAGTTTCCAGCTGCATCTTTGTCTGAGGCTGGGTATTTATTATGAGTGGGCCAATACCAGGTAAATAACTGAAAAGGTTGGTCTCCTGTCTCCCTTCTGTTGGATTTGTACCAGCCTGCCTTCATCTCCACAGAAGGAAGAAACTTATACCCCATACCTTTCCATAAAGCTGTTCCTCACTATGCAAAGCCCAGTAACTCCTATTTCAGTGCTGAGGAAGGAAGGCACCCTGTGGTTTGATTGTTGAATGTGCAGAATGTGCTGTGACTTGATGAGCTGTTTCTCTTGGGTCTGCTAGAGTGGGAAGTTGCTTTACTCCATTCTTTGTATGGTTTTGTTTCCTGTTCATGGTCCATTATTTTGGCAACTGAGGGGGAAGGCAGACTTCTCCTGGTTCTTAGCAGTTTGCTTTCTTCACAGTCAGTTGGTTGTTCTTTCTAGCATCCTGTGTTTTGTTTGAGCTGTTGTAGTGCTGAGAAAGGGTTGTGGGAAGAATGTTCTCTTTGTCTCCTGAACTCCTCTGGGCAGTGTATACAAAGTAAATGTGGAAAGAGAGATATAAGAAATGGCAATTAGGAAGAATTTGAAAATGAAATTCACTCAATATCACATAGAAAAATACATTGAAATGCTATAAGAAATATAATATGGTTCCAGTTATTTTTGTATGATTGTGAGAGAATGCGTACTGTGACTGAAATACTTTCTAAAATGTTTGCAGTCTGCAGTAGGGCTTAAGATTTTCTAATTGGGGTCATAAGTGCTAAATAATGAAGGAAAGCTTCTGCTTAATTCCTTTACCAACTTGATTCTGTTTTAACAGAACCTGTTGTCTCCAGGCTATTTGCTGTTTCTGTAGTGTGCTTATTTTGTATGCTGAGGCAGCACCATTTCATTTTCAATTCTCAGACGTCTGGCTGTTAAGGCGCTACTGTGACACACAAATACAGATACTGAGTTTTTCAGTGGAAGCAAAAGTACTCTCTAAAAAATATCTTGCTATTCCATAGCTATTGCTACATCGTTCTAATTGGTTTTCATATGATAGGAAAAATGCCGATAGGTAACAATCTTGGAAAAATATTATATTATGGTGTACAGTAGCACTCATTTTAAATGAAAACCTTTTTTTTTCTCTTTTGCACTTCATGCCTCCTATGTATTCTTCACTATGATACATTTTGCTAATGAAGCAGATGGAGGGAATGACAGAAGAAAGAGATGACATTGTTTATGATGAAAATCAGCATCAGCAGTGTTGGAAAACTTCCTACCCAAATTTCAGAATGTGTTTTTCCTTTATGGTTGTTTTCCCTGTTCTAAAATAACATGTATATGTCAGATGTGTGGGAGCTCTGTGGGTTGAAATGTAGCAATTGAGTAATTGATAAAACAGTTTTCTTCAGATTATTTTAAAGAAGTGTCTTTGTGTCATGCAGTGTCTTGAATTATACTTTATGGCCACAGGAGACATCCTTAATTAAGAAGATGGCTTTCATTGGCTTTCATTAGTTATTTGGATTTGGATTTTTTGGGGTTTTTTGGGGGGAGGGGGGGGGGCTGGTAATATGCTTTTGACTGCTAAGGAACAAAGTTTCTTAAGGTATGTAAGCAATTTATTTAAATTTATGCCCAGATCTTTGTTCCTCAGTAGATTTCCCTTTTACAGGGAAGATGTAGAAGATTAAGAAACAGGCCATATGGTAGTTTCTATAGCAATAGATTAAAAAACATGTCTTGTCAGCCCTTATGAGGTATGATGCAAGAATTAGTTTGGGAAGGCACAGTTTGCATGTCTTGCATCCTGGCAGTTCTCTTTTATTGTAATGATCTCTGAGACAGCTGTTAGATGCAGGTATGAGAAGGACTGGCTGACCTTTGTTTCAAACTATGAGGGCATAAATTTATCATTTCATACCTTTGAATTACAGGTGTTCAGCATCACACTGTTTCCATACTACTTTCTCAGTATATAGGGGCCAAGACTTTAGTGATGATAATAGTGCAGGAAGAGATTTTAGGTAAAGCAGAAGTCTTTTAAACAGAGTTGAAGCATCTGCTGAATCCATACATGGATGCCTTATTAAATAACTTGTTTCAGTGGTATTTAGTCCAGGATTAAGACCCTGAAATGTTAGTGTTTACAAGTAGGTGAGTACCTGTGCACTGCATGCCTGAGCTCCTCTGTAATCAATGGGGATTGAGTCAGTCCAGCCTATGGGGTAATTCAGCTCATGCTGAGTTAGACATCTCTTGTTTCATTTCATATGTTTCAGTTCCCTAATGGGTTGTTTTAAAATTGAAGGCCAAATGTAGATCTTAATCTTGAACTGATTTGCCTATTTCCACCCTAGTCTTAGCCTGAATTCCTTTACTGCAGCACTGCAAGCAGAAAGCTGAAACCTGCAGAGGAGAGTAAGGTTTGGTGAACAATCCCAGTTTTTGTAGAGAGTGAGGGAAAATGGTTTTCCACAATGTCGGATAATGAACATGCAGCATGTTTTACCCCTGTCTTGAAAGACACTGAACCTGCAAGGACTTGGGCTATTTTACAAGAGCTGGTGGGTTTGTGGTATGAGTCTACACTTTGAATATAAATATTTCAGGTCTTCTTTGCTGTAGATTACACTTACCTGTATTACTCCATGTTTGGCAATATTGCTCAGGCAAAGCCTGTTTTTTACTGTATCAATTATTGTTTATATAGCATGGTGGCTTTATTCACTGCTCCTCACTGTTTCTGCTGTAGGAAACTTGCAGTTAAAGCCTGTGGTTGATGACAGGATGATTAATGTGCAGGTAGCGTGGAATGCATGTAAAATTACAGTTGAAGGAAGTCCTGCTTATGTGTATTTGTGACATCAGTAAGGTGAGAATTGTGTGTATTTCCACAGGTATTGGTAAATAATCAGTGGTTTAGAAAGGTGAGATGTACTTTTTGAGTGCTGAAGTGTTTGCCTCTCTACTTAGATATTGAAACTCTCCTGAGAACTACTATAAAAGTGTGAAAGAATTACAAATATGCCACAGCATCACACAGACCATGTGCTACCACACACATCCATTTAGGATCCTCTAAATATCAGAATCCTCTATATTGGGATCCTCTAAATATCCTAAATATTAGGATCCTCTATATTAGAATCCTCTAAATATCATACTTGCATATAAATTTGTGCTTATTACAGAACAGTTGTGTCTCTGTTGTAAGGACTTGTTTAGTGGTTTCTTGGTGGACATTTGGTACAGTGTTAGACATGTAAATAAGGATTATTTGCTTTTGGGACCTAGAGTAACACTTTAAGTGCAAGTTTGAGGAGATGTAATTGAGGACACAGAGCTGCTTTCTTATGAGGTCTGGGCTTTACATCTTAACAGACTGAGCCCTCTGGAGGCTCTCAGGGTCAGAATGTGTAGGAGTCCTCTTGTGCTCTGCCATTGAACTGTCCTCCATTAGAAAGCAAGAGATGCAAAACCTTAGAAATATCCTTTCCTTTGGAAAGGAAGGTGAATGATTTGGTGCATTTCAGGCACATTCTGCCCTAGTATAGTTGGATGCAATTCCTTCTATGTCAGTGTAGTAGCACCCATGGATGTGAGGGAAGATACATGACTGAAAAAATGGGAAAAATACTGCAGAGGAGGCTAAGTCAGTAAAAGAAATTAAATGAAGACTAACAGCATTAGCCTCTTGCTTTCTCTGTACTAAAAGAGTTTAAGCTAAGAGCTAGGGAGGCAATTTATTAAAGGATGAAGATGAAATGTTAGTGAGAATGACTGACAAAATTGGTTCTTGTTGGGAACTTGGCTGATTCTTTGACTCTGGATTCACAAAAGGACATCAAGGTTTTATGCTTGGGTTAGATAGCACTTTCCAGAAAGGAGACGTCTGTAACTGTTGGGGCAAGAGAGAGGGGGGAGCAGTGGTAATGCAACTTTTACCGCAGTAAAAGGAAACTATTGCCTTTTACTGTAGGGATTGAAAGCCTTTTATATACGAGTCTAATGTACAACATTGAATTTTAACACAGGTCATTACCTGGAATCTGGAAAGGTGCAAAGACAATGTCCTGACATACAGAAGAAACTTGATACTTTTAGAGCAGTAGGAACTGACATATTTAAAGGCTTTTGAAACAAGGAGTCAGCTTGAGCAGAAGTTTGTGGGATGGTGCCATAAGTACCACCAGCATCCCAACCTCTGCCAGGGCTGGGCAGAGCAGCCACCTCGCTGGACATCACAAGGAGCTGGCATCCAGCTTAGTGAGGTGACTGATAATTTCTAATGACTTGGTGTTGGCGAACCTCCAGAAATGAATCCGTAGGTACAAAAGGAGAGAGGTGTATGTTCCTACTAGCTGTGACAATGCCTAAAGAGGATTAGAAACTCCTCCATCCAACTGTGGTTAGTTTGAAAATTACAGTAGTTTTTCTCTTCTTGTGCACTACATGAATCTTTTAGAGAGAGGCCAGACAATAAAGGAATTTGTATCATGGAGTCATTGGCATACAGAATAACTAGCAGAGATCCTGGTGTGCTGTTCAGTGGAGGCACTCAAATCTCTGGGTGTACCAAGAAAATATTAACAAGGTGAGACCTTGATATGAAAGAATTAAGTGCTGTCCGTGCATTGAAATATTTTTTAAACACTTATATGCTAGACTTTGATTAAGAGAAAGAAATGCATAGATACTTAAAATAACACAGAGAATTCAGGAAGATAGTAACATGTTGCATGGATGGAAAATTGAATACAATTTTTGAAGAAAGAAAGCCTAGTAAGTATATTAAGCATCTGAGTAACATCACCATAGTGCCTAAGTGGAAAAACAGGCTTAGCAAGAGATGGTATGCTTTGGTATAGATCTGATATGGGGGAGGCCTGTACATGCGTGGTGAGATTTTTGAGAAAGGCAGTACTGAAATAGTTCATCGTCACGATTGTCAGTGCTGCACTCGTTTTCTAAAGTATGGCCAGGGTATGTACATGGTACACAATGTAAATATCTGCATATATTACATAAGGTATATTTGCTATGATGTGGATTATTCAGGAAAGATAATCCTAATTGCATTCCTTTGAAAATTCAGAATTTTATGAATCCCAAAGTTTGGAGTTTAGCATGGTTTTGCAGTGGAAGGTGCTGTATTAATTGCCTTGGTCTTGTGTGAGCCAGCAGGCTCTTGTCTCTGCATAGAGCCCCACTGTGTTGTTCAAGCTATGTGTGTGGGCTTTAAACCTCTCAGCTGTCTTTGAAGTAGACATTCTTTTTCATCTGTTTTACATGTGGGAAACTGTTATGTAGGCTGATAATCTGTCTTTGCTCTCTGAAAATTCAGTAAATAATGTCAGAGACTTGAGAAGCATTCCAGATTGTACTTTTTTTAGTTTTTAGAGTATGTTTCGTCTAAGGTATTCTATTACCATCAGATACAAATTGCATCAGAGACAAAGCTTAGAAAAATAATTGTCAATCCCCACTGTAGCTGTGAATTTCTTATTGACATTGTCTTTATAGCTCTGTTGCATTATTTCTGTTTTCCCTTTGAATCTTTACTTGTTTGATAGACCAGTCATTCACCTTCATCCTCCTACTCTTTCATGAAGTTCAGTGCCACTGCACTGAAAGGTGGTGCAGACTTCTGCACCCTGAGGTGTTAAGAAAAAGATACTTTATTCCCTTCTTATGTTGGATTATTTTCTGATTTTTACACTTTGCCATATTTTATGCCACAAGGAACAATGTTCACGGTGTGGGTGTCTCTGCTTTGATGTTTAGCCATCCTTGAAAGCTGTTTACTGGTTCATGCTCCCTTGTCATGAACATACTTTCTTAAATAACTTGGCATCATGGCAAGTTATTTAAAACCACAAGTTGATATTAGCTGTTTGTTTCTTTTTTTTTTTTTTTTTTTTTTTTTTTGCTATATTCAGAGATTCACTTTTTCTATAGTAGAAGGAAAAATGGTAAAACTTAAATAGCACCCACTGTTTTTATGTTTTGATTGTAATCCTTGGATGATACACCATGAGCCAGCTAGAAATTTGATCTTTATTGGCTCTGCTATCTAAGAGAAAAAAGAAAATAGGTAAAAACAAAAATGGTAATTGGAAATAGCTCCTGTGGAGCAAAGCTGTTATGAAGCAGATTGATTCAGCAGTGGCAAAGTTGCTTTATTGATTGTAAGTCCTTAGTAAATTAAAAAGGAGCAAATGCGTTAATCTTCGGTGTGCGTGTGTGACAGTGACCATTGAAAATGCTCTGCCAGGATAAAGACACATAGAGGAGTGTGGGAATGTTATCTACTTCAGTCAGTAGCAGGCTTGCCACAGATAAGAATAGGGTTCTTCAGAAATCCTTCTGGGTTGAATGTTCTTTACTGTGCTATAAACAAAGGCTAGAGGAAGTACTGCCTGGTTTTTTTAAGCATTCACATGCAATTAGTCTAGGAAAAGGAATGAAGCATAGGAATTATAATAATTTTCTTCAGGTGTTCCTTAAATTTTATTCTCTCTCTCAATTGCAATATCAAATTTGTTGTTAACAGATCAGTGCAAAACCTTAATATATTCTAGCTTAGGATCTCAGTCTGCTTCATAATCAAAAGTCAGTTTTGGATCTGGATTTTTGACTCTTTTAATTACTGCTTATTACTTTATGTCATTGCCCATTTGCAAGTAAATTAATCCTTTATTTATATTTTCCTTCCTAAATCATCACAGTTTCTCATAAGGATGTAATTCAGTTAGATGGGGAGCAGCTACACAAAGTGACATTATAGTAGAGAAGCTTTTCCTTCCCAGAAAAGCAGGAGCAGAGCTGGGATTTTGTTGTGGTGAGGACTAGATGTTACCAAGAGAAATTCTTGCTTTTCATCCTCAAATTCTGCACCATCAGAAATTTTGTTTCATTTATGTCTTCTTGGGTTAGTGTAGTTGAAATTCAGTCAGGAGAACATGCTCTTATCTTCTTTATTTTCCTGCCATTGCTGCCTGAAAACCCAGCTGCTGGGGATAGTTTTGTGGCCTCTCATTCCCAATGTGTCACCTGCTTGTAGAGTGCTCTGAATTTCTGTTGTTTTGGATGCACAGGACAAGGTTTGAGGAGCATCTCCTGTGAAGAGACTCTGGGGCCACACAGATGGTGGGGGAAAAGGAATTGGAGATGAATGAGGTAAAACAGCTGAGAAGTCAGGGAGCTGGAGATACTGTTGTTTCCCACTACTCCATATGGAGTCACCAGCCTGGCATGCTGAAGTGAAAGGGAACAAGGTTCTCTTGCGCCCTGGAGAAAGATGGGAACTGGAAATGCAGGAGGCCCATTAAAGGTCTCCTCATTGATTCATGGATAAAGTACAGTTTTTTAATATCATCTGCAAGAATAGAGCTTTGTAGTTACTACTGACTCAGAAAGAGGACCAGTGGGGCAACGGGATTCCTTCCAGGAAGGGATCTAGCCATTCTTGTGTTCAGCTTATTATACCATACTGCTGAAGAGCCCAGACTCTATCTCATGTCCTCAGGAGCAGTGAGCCAGAGAGGCATAAAACAGACTGAGGCATCATCTCACCCATTTCATGCTACCACTTCACTTCCCTTTTTCTTTCTTTACTTGCTGGTCCTGATTAGTTATCTTCTGATTTATTTGCCTTGCCAGATAGCTGCATCTTTTTGCAGAGACTTCTGCTATTGTGCTTTACAGGACAGCAGCCCCATCAGATTTGTAAAGTCCACTGTATTTTCTCCTTTCTCACCCCATGCTTCTTTGAGGTTTCCTAGAAGAAATTGCAAAGTCAAAAGGAAGGAGTACAGTAGGAAGTGGCTGCCATTCATCTATTTGTGCAGCTATTGAAACGTTTCATGATCAGAGCTTACAGTTATGCTTTATTACTCTTCCCTGATATCTCTCTATCCCTTTCAACCCCACTGTTTGTCACTCTTTTCACTTTTTGCCTTAGATAGCCCAACAGGAGAAGCTGTGTCACTCTGAGTGGTAGTACAGCATAAATAATTTTTTTCCTAAAAATGTAAATGCCACTGTGCTTTGCTTCAGTGTGCACAACATTAAATAGTAATTGTTGTTAGTGGCAATTTGTAGTGTTTAAGAGTCTTGCTTATTCAGTCTCTGTCATGCTGGGTTTTTGTGCTGAATGACTGACTGTTGCACTGCTGTTTTTCTTTGTGAAACACATCTGTACACAGAAGGAGAACTGCCTAATTTGTTTCAATCTGGCATACTGGAGTAAGTCTGCTTTTAAATTGCATACTTAGTAGGTTACAAATCAGATGGCAGCATTTTCATGGTGCTAATTCTCCAGTGTACCAGGAACTGCTGACTTGAATAGGTTTTGACCACTTTTCCTTTTCAGTAAGTCTTCTGTAACTCGTTTGGCTTGCTTAAATGACCTGCTCCTTATTTTCCACAGCAAGAGTTTCTCTCATTTGGGAAATGTAAAAGGATAACATTCCTAGCCCAAGCAGAAGCAAAATGTACCACTGCCATCTGGGCTGTGAAATTGGAATAAAGCTGAAAGCGTTACCTCAGTATATTGCCATGGCTGGAAGCCGAATGGCAGATAATAAAAGAATGGTCTGGTAGTTGGCACGTTAGGATCTTGGGATGGGCTTGTTGTGCTTCAAATCTCTAAGAATGTGGACAGGTTGGAAATTATTTCTCTCACCTAATACTGCTTATCTTCATGTTATGTATCTAACTGAGCTAATTGTCTCAGCTCATCCACTGTGAGCAGATAGGCAATTCCAGAGGGCATGGGGTCATTCCACATCACTTAGCTCTACATTTTACACTAGGATGAATAACCCTGTGGAGAAACTTGTCTCTCTACATAGACATCACAAAAAGACAGTAGCTGATGGCCTTAGTCCAGGTACATAACTTTCAGATGCTTGAGATACAGCAAATGAGCCCTCTCTTCCTCTCATGCAGCTGCCTTTAGTTGTGGGATAGCAGTCCTTTCCTGCCTCACAGGTACACACAGAGATTGAACAGTGCTGCTGTTCTTACAAAGTGTTTTTTGTTAAAAGAAATTAATATGTAATTTTAATTATCTCTATATACATATATTTGTGATTGCCTGAGACTTGAACATCGCACTGAAAGGGAGGGAGTTTTAGGACAGGGGACCTGGAGGCTTTTGCATCCCTAGGAAATATGTAGCTGTTTCATAGCAATATTCAGTTGAATGCATTAGAGAAACAAACAAAGCTAGGACTTGAGAATACCTGGCTTGTAAATGAAGCTCTATAAGTCATGCTCCTTCATGGTGACTGGTTTTGTTTCTTTTTAGATTGTGATGGATTTCAAACACCCTGATGGCCGTACAGTGGCAATTATGTTGCCCCGATGCAGTTTATTGGTGATGACTGGAGAATCCAGATACCTGTGGACACATGGGTATGTGTAAGAGTCTCTGCATGGCTGATAATAGAGGAATAATAAATGTTCTTTGCTTTTTTAATGACATTCTGTGTTTTAAATTGCCTGAAAGAAATCAAGTCAAGTTTCATAATTAATATCCAAATTCACTCCTCTGCTCAGATGCTGCTTAGGTTAAATTGAAAAACTTGGGGATTTAGAGAGCTAATTGCCAGTCCCTGAGGTGTAGTTTCCTCCTGCTGTTGTAAGTGAAGTTTCAGTCGGAAATCACTCTCACATTTGCAGTGTGAAAGTTCTCAATGACTCTGAGCTGGCAAAGAATTGATTGTAGTGCAATTAGTGTCACCATTCCCTTTCTCTCTTTTCAGCCCACAACCTTTCCCACTGGATTACATATGCCAAAGGCTTGAGAGAGGGGTTTGAGAGTTTACAAGATTGACTTCCCCTGCACTGAGAGCCTGAGGGTGGCAGAGGGGAGTCTTCCTGAGCTGTTCCCAGCTGCTTTAGGGACACTGTAGCTACTGGTAAGACTGCATTGAGCAGTTTTGGGATGCTGCTAAGAGTATTTTTTGAAATACGTCTTGGGGCTGTGCTTATTGCAGAATTTAAATACTTGCTTTTAAAATCATGCACCATTGGGAGATAGTTAAAATTGGAGTGCTGAAATTGGCAAAAAGGCTAAAGCCTTGCTGAGCTCTGAGTGTGATATTAATGCATTTCAGGAGCGTATGGCAACCCTGTATTGGACAGAAATGCCCATAGTAAGCATTTCTTCCTTTGTTTGACCCAAGCCATCACTGATTCAGCAGTCAATCGGAGACACTAATTAGATTCTGTGTCAATTAAACACCAAATCCTTTTATTGGCAGAAAATTTTCTACCTTTTAATTTTGCTGGTTAACATGTATTATGAAAACAGGTGAATATGAAATCCCTGAGAACCTTTATATTGTTAATTTTAGAGAGCTCTTATACCACCTGTATATTATCTCGTTAAATTAAATAGCTGTAAAAAGCACTTGGTACTTCTGATGTGCATCAGTACAGAAGCCCAGGGCAGTGAACTCCCTTGTTGTTTGATATACAGGACTGAATACAGATACCAGCATTGTAAGCTTCTTACGCTGTCCTGTCTAATATCGTCAGCTGTCTTTTGGAAAGGCCGTGTACAGCTCTGAGAGCACAGTGCAGTTTCTGTGTCAGTGACATTGCTGGCCAGGGAAGCCAGTGGGCACTCCCCAACCCCAGGCATCAGGCAGCTCCATTGGCTGTGCTGAGGCCAGTTTGGAACACCAGCCCAGGGTCAGGGTAGTGGCTGTGCACAGACAGAGCTGGGCATGCATCTGAGGCTGTAACTGGAACAAGGGCCAGGGGGACAGCCTCTGTTTAAACAGCTCCCAGGGGAAGGAGGGCTCGCGCTTTCTGAGGCCTCAGCTTTTTCCAGGGCTACCAGCTCTGCTCTTTCCAAGCCAGCCCTGGGCAGCGACACTCCCAGGAGGCAGAACAATACGTGCTAGGCACTTGCAGCACTGGCCAGCAGCCACTGAAGTTGGAACAGTGTATCTGTCCATTAAAGTGTGAAATGAGATTATTACTTAACTCCCTTGTACCTTCTGGTGATGGTAGTCTTTCAAGAACCAATGAATAAACTACATTGAAAATTAGGATCCCAGACCTTTCTACTCATGTACAATGGTTCCTGTGCTGGTTCTTGTCCATCTTTCCTAAATATATTTCTTTATGTTTTTAAAAGCAGTTTTGGGTCAAGATACTCAACTGGAGTAAGCTTTGCATCATGCTGCTGGAACATCATATTGTAATCAAAATTAAAACCATCCAGCGAGAAGTTGTAACTAATTCACTTGCATACATAATAACATTTGTGAGGCCTTTTATCTACACCTCAGAAGTAAAATTGTAAGAGCACAAGAGTCAGTTTTGAAATTAATCTGGATGTGTTTTCAGTGTGCATGCTTGGATGACAAGGAGTTAGAGACTTTGTTTTGACCCCATTAACAAAGTGCACAGGAAAAGCATTTTTGTTCAGTTCTCTGTAAAAGGGAAACACATGGTTTAGAAATAGTGTCATCAACGAGGACAAAAGATGTATTCTCTTTTTGACTCATAGGTGAAAGTAAAATTCTGACTTTTCTGATGAAGTTCATTAGTGATGTTTTTCATATTTGGTTGGATAACTTGGCAAAACACTGTTCTTGGCACTGCAATAGTAAAACCACTCTGTGCCAAGCAAGAAGGGGGTGCAGCATTTTGTTTTTGACATTGGGAAGTCTTTGTAATATTAATGAAAGGAAATGAGAGAGAGGAACAAAACCCAGGAGAGACAAGTGATGCACAGTGCAGTTGTTCACCACCCAGTGACTGATGCCCAGCCCATCCCCTGTTCATACACTGAGCAGGATGCTCCCTGGTATGAAATATCCCTCTTGCCAGTTCAGGTCAGCTGTCCTGGCCATGCTCTCTCCCAGCTTCTTGTGCCGCTCCTCACTGGCAGGGCATGGGAAACTGAAAAGTCCTCACTCAGACTAAGCATTACTGAGAAACAACTGCAACATCAGTGTGTCACCAGCATTATTCTTGACTAAGTCCAAAACACAGCACTGCTGCTGTTAGCACAGATGCTTAGAAGAAAATTAACTCTATCCCAGCCAAAACCAGGACAATAATAAATATATTAAAATAATATTTATAAAAAAGTACTAGACAAATAAACAATCAAACTTTATGGAAAAAAATGGAGAGAGGGAAGGGAAATGCAATTACATGCAATTAAACAACACTTTAATTCATGTCATTAGTTTATGTGTCACCTCTTTTCTCTCTGAAATTGAATAAGTTGAAAACTGAGATGCAGATGTTAAATAGGATGTTGTAATTGCATATCTCTCAGCGTGTAGGGATTGCTTTCTTACAAAGGTGGATTGGGATTTTTCTGATGCAAATGGAATTATTCCTTTATTTTGTGTTTCTTTATTTCAGGATCACACCCAGAAAATATGATGTTGTTCAAGCATCAGAACTTGGGCAAAAAGTTAGAACAATCACTGCTGATGTTGGAGATTTAACATTAAATCGAAGGGAAACAAGGACATCATTTACATTCAGGAAAGTGAGGAGAAGCCCTTGCAATTGCAGTAAGTGTCTTGAGGCAAGCTTCAAGTAAAAATTGGTATTTATCACCAATAGGTGGGGTTTTTTTGCTTTGAGAAAATAATTTGATTCCTTTGGGTAGTTTTGGCAGTCGTCATAGCTATTCCTGGATGGTTCGTAGCATACTATATGGCATGAATTGGTAGCATTCATTTGCTTGCTGGAGTTTTCCTATACAGGAAGGCATTTGTCTTGCTCCAGAGCCAGGCAAGTGATCTGGAGTCTTGTGTGTTTCATTGGCATTTCAAGTGCTTAATAATGTAACAAAATAGAAATAATTACTGTTCTTCAAGATTTTTCCTCAGTTTTGATTTTTTTTTTGTTTGTTTGTTTTTTTGATGGGGCCTCTAATTTTGAGAAAATAGGTACATTAGAGAAGGAGAAGTAGTTGTATCTGCTGTGATAGAGCCACATGAAGTGGCTTAGGGCAGTAGAAATAATAATAGACAGATGGCTCAATGAATACATGGAACTGAAGTCCATTCAGTTCCAATACATGGAACTGAAGCCCTTAAAAAAGAATTTCAGAGGCTGAATTGTAATGATGTCATGGTCTTTGGCACTGGGGGCACTATCTCAGTTTTGAGAACATGAACATAAACATCATTAACATAGCAGATTAATGATGACTGCAAACAGCCTCTGGTACCTGTGGGCTGGTTACTTATTTTCAGGTCATCAAACACTTCTGCAGTTTGACCTGTGTTTCAGTTTTTAAAAGATAGAGGAGGATTGAATTTTTTTTGCATTTTAATATTTCACTTTTAATTTAATTTTACTAAATATGCTTAATCAATGAGGAATTGCTTAAAAATGAATATTTTGTATCTGTTGCTGTATCTAGTTTATCCGTCTGTCTGTGACAGCCAGAAAGGACAGCAGAGACCGGTGCAACCTTCATTTCCTCAGAATGAGATGGAGGCCTCAAAGCTGGAGCAAGAATATGTACACAAGGTGTATGAAGAGATTGCCACACACTTCAGCAGTACCAGGCATAGCCCATGGCCCCGAATTGTAGAGTTTCTCAGGTCCCTGCCAGCAGGGTCAATAGTGGCTGATATTGGTTGTGGTAACGGGAAGTACCTCGGCATCAATGAGGATTTGTACATGGTAAGTAGTAGCTCCTGTCACTTGTTTTCACTGGTTCTGGTGTTTATTCTATTTATTGTAGCATGCTGGAGGTTCAGGTTGGCATTAGAAGAATGCTGAGAACAGAAAGCTATTTCCTGATCCAAGATCAAGTACCAATTTTCTCAAGTTTCTGCATATATTCATTATGTACTTTACCTTTTCTTTTTTTCAAAGCCACTTCTGCTTTGTAATTCAAAATACATTAAGAAAAATAGGAATGGATGCAGCGGATTGAAAAATTGTAATGGATGGTTTAGCCTTTCTTGCCATTGGTGTTGAATAAATTTATTAAATTGGTTGGGCAGTTTGAATGCTTCCAACAAAATTTTCATTTGTTTGGTGAATGGGTGAAATCTCCGTGGGCAATGCTGTTTTTCATGACCTCTTCAGTTCCCTGTGGCCTGGTGAAACATCTCATTTGTGAATGATGTCATGTTTGGCTGTTCCACCTCTGGCTCCGTGCACAGGCCCAGTAATTATGCCAGCATAAAATTCACAGGGAGATCTCAACTTTGGTACAGATTTTTGGCCTTTCACTCCCTTTTCTTCACTTTCAGACAGCTTTGACATAATTCTTGCTCATTTTCTCTCTTTCACTGTCTCACACTCTGTACTTTGGTTTTACTTCTCTCCCTTCCTATCAGGGAGAGATGAAGTATGTACAAATACGAACCAAAAGATAGCTTTCATTGCAAATATTTGAAAGACCTTTTCGAGGGAAATAAAAAAGAGTCAAACTTGCTGTTGTTTTAACCCAAGAGAAATCTCAGAGAAGTGTGTGCTATGGTATCTGCTCTCTCCTGTTCCAGGACTGACTGATTCTTTCACACATTTGTCCTGTACAACACTCTGAAATCCATCAGATTTAAAAACTTCTATGTTGGGCAAGGCATTCATTATTGATAATAAAACTTGGAGTAGTTTGTCTTTTTCAGGAGTTTCTGTCCTGTTATTTATATTCAGCTAAAAAAGATAAGTTGTTATTATAATGCTGTTTGTGTTAGTAAATTATCTCCCTTACTGTTCTTATGGGCTAGAACAACATCAGCCAATTAATAAGTAGGCATCTTTATGCCTGACTGCTGTAGCCCAATTATTAATTTCAATGCATTTCAGTCTTTTTGTTTTTCAGTCCTGACTCCTGTAAGAAAAATAAGCAAGCCTAACTAGAGAGGAGAAACATTTATCAGAGTATCCTGAGGGTTGACTGGTCCCAGAATGGATTTGGTAAATTGCAGTTGTGGAGGTTTGTGGTAGACTTCTAAAGTGAAATTAATGCAAGATACCGTGTTCAGAAATTGCCAGCATCCGTCTATTTTCTAGAGCCCACAATTAACCAGCTAAGGAAAGGAAAGATCACGTATTGGCTGGCAGTAAAAAGAAAGCCCGCTCCTTTCCTCTGTTACTTTGGGAGTTACCTAATTTCATATGTGTCTCCAGGAGAAATAAAAAACATGAAAAGTAACAGTGAAAGGGAGGAAACTATTAAAGAAGCAGTTGAAAGAGTTGAAAAATAGAATATGGGAATTGCTTCATTCAGTTGGCCTCCCTTGACATTTTGTTTTCCAGTGGTGACAGCTAGTGGTTCTTAGATGGAGATAGAGTCTAGACTTTGCATTTGGTTGTTTTCATCTACAAATCAGCACAGAGCTTCAGGAGGATGGATTTGACTCCTTCTTTCTACCAGATTTTTTTTTTCTGGAGCCAAAGTGTGGTTAAAGAAAACCCTGTGTATATTGTGTTTACAGCTGGTTTTAAACTTTTGACAAGGTATCTCAAGCGCTGTTCCATCTACCATGGTTTAGTCATGGAGCTGAGGGTGAGGGATTACTGAATGTTTTATGTATCAGGTGCATTGTTGGGAAAAGAGGCATGGTCTCTAGATGCAGGGCATCAGTTTTCTTCCTCATTTACTCCTGTTTAGTTGGAAGTATAAAATCCAGGCCTAAACTTAGTAAATTCTACATCTCTTTTTTGTGTACAGTGTAATGGAGTTCTTAGCCCAGGTCCTGTTGGGAAAGAAGCAATAAAGCAGTGCTGTGAAATTAGTTGTGTAGGGATTGGATAAGGCACTGTTGGCACAGCTCTGTAGCTTGGGGTGTTTTGACTCAGAAGTACTGAAAACCTGAGGCAAGCATATCCTGAAGGCAAGCAATATGCTTTTATGCTTCAAGTAGCATTTCATCTCTTGATGTTTACTCTTCAGGTACTGTCTGAAAACATCTCCACCGTGGCCTGTGCCATTGTAGTTGCTTCAGTTTCTCTGGATGAAGAAATGTGGCCTTGTCTACTTGAGTATCCCATGTGACAATGAAATCCACGAGTCCATCTTTGCTCAGCAAAAGTGACACTGCTGTAATGGCTGCATTATTCTGACACAGTGAGAGAGCAGCAGTTCCATGATAAATTCAGATGAAGGATGTTTCAGCTGGAGATAGAATCCATGTCTGATGTAGCTAGCACAAACGCTGGAGAAATGTTGTATTTAACAGTTTCAGATTACTTTTTCTGTCTCACCCACCCACCTTGTTATTGTTTAAATGATAGCAAAAAAGATATGTGGTTTTAGTGTTGTTTTTCCACAATTCTTTCCTCACCCAATCTCATTTGGGGGAATTATTTTAATAGGTTTTATTTAGGTGCTTTCAAGCTTAATAATCATCTCTGTAAGCAGAGCTTTACTTTTTATGGAACAATGTGTTTCAGCCTTAGCCATTCCCCCGATTACCACAAGGGTTTCACTGATATTGCAATGATCTCATTAATTTCTATGCACTTTAGCTTTTTCTCCGTGTTTCCAGTGTTCAGGTAGGTGTGTAAGTCTCTGCAGGAACATTCAAAATCCTCACAGGGCTACAGCGTGAATGAAAAGTCATTGAAGTCTTTCAGATTTGTGGTTTACATTTTTAATTGAACTGATAAATTGGTGGGAAATTCAGTGGCAAATAACTGAAAATGCCATAGGGTAGATATGTTTTCTTTTTGTATAAAGAAATTACTCTACTTGACAGAGTACTGATGATAGGAAAAAAATTCTAGAAATATATTTTTATATAAAAATATAAAAATGGCCAATAGAGGAGCCAGAATGATTTGCCTTTATATAGATATTCCTATTTCTACTGTGTGTTTCATTCAGAGGTAATTGGTAACACAGTTTATATTTCACAAGACTTTCACAAGTCTGAGATTTGCACCTCTGTTTTCTGCATTACTGTCCCAAACTGCAATCTACTAGAACTATATAAAAATTTGATATTTCCAGGGTGTGGGGAGGAGAGAGAGTGTGAATATTTCCTGTGGTATAGTTGCATAAGTTGGGTGGCTTTTAGTTGCACTGGATTTGTACAGGTTGGGAATAGATTCCTCTCCCAAGGACTTTTTAGTGGTGGGTAAAAGCAGGAGGGACAAAACCAATTAGTAAATGTATACCTGGAGTAAGTTCACCATATCTTAGCAATTGAAGGGTGAGACAGACCAACCTTTCCTGCTCTTTTCTTTCTGTGAATAAGAATCATTAAATGGGTGAAAGATCTGGGAAGAGAACTCAGAAGGAACTGGGCAAGAGCAGCACAAAACTAGAATGAAAGCTGAATTGCTCAACTTGGTTCTGTTGGTTTGTCACTGAGAAATGAACTCCAGGTCTTAGGCATAGCATTTTGCTTTCAGAGATACCCTGACTACATGCAATGGAAAAGCAAAACACTACATGAAAGGAATGCTGAAAACTTGACTCAGATGAATTTTTTGCTGGAATGTAATTTGGTTTCTTGAGCTTCTCATGCTGTTAGTTATAGCTGAGGTGTGTCTCTGGAGAGCGACGTAATTCCATTCAGTGGCTGGATTTCAGAATTAGATGTCATTTTGTTCATCACTTTGTAATGTGCTGAATAAATTAGGCTCCCAGAAACTTAAATGAACTAAGTCTACCAGCCTGAGTTAGTTATAATGAGATAACGTAGAAAGAAAACACATAGTGGTGGGTAACCTCAGCCTGCCTTTACTTATCTTTTTTTCAGCATGCAAGAGGGTTTATCTTTTGCAGATTTGCAGCATAACTACAAAGCAAGCTATTTATTAGTGTCTTTTTCTCCCAGTGATCTATACCAAACAACTGCATTGAACAGATTTTATAAAATCTACTTTAGCTACTCCTTGCTGTAAAGGTGGAGGGAGGTGAAGGTGCATGGGAACATGAAGGAGCAGGATGTTATCCATTTCCAGGAAGCCAGTACAGAGCTACTGAACACTCAGACAAGTCACAGGCATTATATTTGTTTCTCTCTTCTTTCTCCTCCTTTATCTTGGCCTTTTTTTGATTGTCTAAAGGTTTGCCCCAGACAGGGTGTGGTATGCCAGAATGATGACCTTTTGCCCCTTTCCTAAGTTTTGTGTTTGTTGGAGTTCTAGATACAGAGTTACAGGCCTCCATACTAATACATATTTCCTGTCTTCAAGTGGATGCAGTTAATATTATCCTTATACACTGAAAATCAGTGCCTGAAATCCAAGTGGATTTCAGTCACAGTAACCGGCAGTGGTCACTCTTGAGCTCCTGTGAGCCATTGTTTACATCACAAAAAGTGGTGAAGAGATGGCTGGAGGTGCTTCTCAAAAAGTCAGGGATGTGGGAATGGATGTCTGGAGCAAAATCTGAGAAGCCTGAGAAGCCAGTGTCCTTTATGGGAATATTGAAAGGTGTGGAATGACTTGCTGAGAGGTGGACTTGCTGAGGTAGACTCAGCTGAATAATCAGCCATGCTGTTTGAGATATATATGAGAAATTGTGGAGTTTGAGCAAGGAATTCGATTTGGAAAGCTGAGGTATAAGAAATGATTGAGAATAATCATAGATATTAAGAAATAGAAAGCCTAGAAACTTACACATGGCTTGACTCACCAAGAGATGTATTAGATTCTTTTGAGTTTGGATGCTGGACTAATAGTAATTCATCTGCCTTTCTCCACTCTTCTAGAAGAGATGCCAGCAAAGACAATAAATATCCTGTCCTGAGCATCAAAAATAGAGATATGAACTGGCAAAAATTAAAGCTTTCCAGCTACATTTTGAGATTAGTTTTAAATGTTTGGATTATATAGTTAATTGGAGAGAGAAAAACCTGTTCTCAATTAAAACAGTCATTTGACCTCTTCTGTAGATGAAGTTTCATCAAATCAAAGCTTCTTCATGCTTTGAAATTTAAAAATCAATTAGTAATGGAATTGGGAAAAGTTGAGTTTGGGATCTCTGCCCCTTGCTAAATGTTTTCTGTACTCATAAAAACCACAGATAGACTAATTTAAGGTATCTTTTTGCTACCTTATTCTTTTTTTAAATGACTGAGATGAATGTATTTTGGTTTTTAATGAATGCATGTTTCTTGTAAGTCAGAAAATGCAGGAATTCAGTGATTATAATTATTTTGAAATATCACCTAGAAATTATTCTAGCAAAGATGCTAAAGTTGCCTAGTTTCAACACCAGGCATCTGTGGTGATTCCTTGTGTTCACTATTTATGCATAAATGCATAGCACCTATTGTCCTGTTTACATTTAAAACCACATAAAGTTTTAGCCTAATACACCTATTTTAGAGCAGCTGTGTGTTCAAAGTGTTCTGTTTCAAGGTCTCCATTTTCACTGTGAAACAGCATCTTTTTGCTTTGGATGTACATTTGCTTTAGAAAGTATGTCAATATAAGTAAACCTGACCTCAAAATATTTGCTGTAATTTAGATGCAAATGAGGACTTTGCAATCTGGCAGTTATGCCTTTGTTCTCATTCTCAGTTCATTGGATTTCATCAACATACATTGTAGTCCTTTTCAAGGTCATTTTGGGAACGAGGAATTGTGTTCCATTATCCAGCCCATTTTCACTCTAGATGTGGAGGTCCAAAGCAATTCTTTCTGTGAAAGCTTGCTGTCAGTGTAAGCTGCAAGTTTTCTTCTTCCTCCTCCTGCCAGCAGTGAATTTGGTCCTTTGAGTTTTATTATTAAGTACTGGAAGCCAATGTCTTAATTGCAGAAGTAGTTAAAGGTACCGGTAATGAGGTGTGCAATCACTAACATGCAGGTTGTCAGAGTAATTTAAAGACACTTCAGTTGGCTGCCAGTGTAAAATGATGGGGATTTGTTTGCATTCAAGTAAGCAAGGGTTTCCTTTTTAAATTCATAAACAACACAATTCACTCAGTGCTTCAGTAAATGCGAGAGACCAGGGAATGAGTGTGAAGAAAGCAATGTTAGGATTGATCTTTTCAGGTCTGTTTATTGCTAATTGGCAGGATAATATGTACATATTCATAGTTTTTTGTGGAGGATTATCTTGTATTGTCAGATTGGCATTTTCACAACTGTTTCATTTATTTTGGATCAAAAGTCAGAGACATGAGTAGAAGGCAGCTCACTGGTAAGCTTTCAGGAAATAAGACTGGAGCAGAATTCTGGTTTTCTTCAAAACTGTGGTGGTAGGCTGAAAGATAAAAGGACTTGAACAGATAAAATGAAAAATTATGATGGAAAATAAATATATTTTCATTAATCATTGCAAAAGGGATTTTTAATTTTAGTGGTACTGTTGTCTCTTCTGGGTTGATTAAGCAGGACGAGTTGTTTGCTATTCTTCTCGCGTCAAAGATGGTTTAGTATTCTTTCAGTGTCAAATGCATTAAACACTGTCAACAGTAATTATTTAGGATTCTGAACCCGTTCTCTGCTATCTGCTTGTTGCTGGTTATTGAAAACAAATAAATGTATTATTCTCATACATGCAAAGTTTGGTATACAACCTTGTAGCAGGGCTTTGGTTTGCATATTCAGTATGCAAGGCAGAAATGAAAACAAGGTGGCACATGCCTCACTATTTCTTTCAGAAGGTGTCTTGATCAATTTAGATTTATTGTTTTTATGCAATCTTTTAAAAACACCTCTAGACACTGATTTTTAAAAGATGGTAAGTTTTGTCTTACTGCCTTTGATGTGGACACTGGGCAGGTGTAGCGGGCTGACTGTTGGGTTTAAAAGGGGAAAAAATTAATGTTTTATGAGGTATGTTTTATGGTTAGGGGTCACTTCACTGGACTGTACAGAGCCTTGGAAAATTATGTTGAGCTTAAATTTTTTTTGTGTATCTTGATAATGAGCTGTAAGAGAAAGATATCTGAGCACTTCCTCACATTGAAATGACAAAACGTGGGTGATGAGTGAAGCTGTATGCCATACTTTAGTGATAACACCAAAGTCAATGGATAATGACTTACACTTGTATATCAGCTTTTGTGAGTTCAGTATTTGGGTGCTTCAAATGTTGTCAAGTTAAAAATGGCAGTTGAAATGAAAAGAAAATACTGAGGTTAGGTCACATCTCATTTTGTTCATTTCAAGACACCTTGAATGAATTTTGAAGTTAGGTTGGAATCTAGTCTGTCTTAAGGTAAGCTGGTTCAAAATGAGGGTGCTATAATGAGCTGTCTAATATCCAGTCTTTCATCTTTGTTTTAAGTCAACATCATGGTTGTTTTCTTTTTGTCTGTACCTAGGAACTATATACTCCTCTTAAGGCTACTTTCTCACACTTGCTTTTGTTTTGATTTTAAACTGTGTTCCCTCAGTAGGAGACTGTGATGACTCTATTACTGTAAGCATCAAGTGAAAATCATATTCCAGTCTTATAATTATCCTCTCATGAAAAGCTTAATGAAACTTCTTCTGTTCTAGGTTGGCTGTGATCGCAGCAAAAACCTGGTGGATATTTGTGGAGAAAAACATTTCCAGGCGTTTGTCTGTGATGCCCTGTCAGTGCCAATCCGCAGCGGTTCTTGTGACGCCTGCATCTCTATTGCTGTAATCCACCACTTCTCGACAGCAGTAAGTTATCCCTCTCTCTGCTCCACTGTACTGTTGGATTGCTGTGCAGAGCTGCTAATACTGCAATACAAACAAAGGCAAGAACAAAACGGGAAGAAATCCAAGGTTTCCATTTGGTGTAAGTAGTTGTCAGAGCAGAGTTAAGCTGTTGTGCTACTGCCGCTTCTTAGACTTTCAGTTCACATTCTCCTTCTGCTTCTCAGATGCCCTTGTTCCCCCTGAAGCTTTGGTCCAATGTTTGGGCTTCCTTTTCTTGTGCTTGTAATTAATGACACTGGAGAAGGGGGCTCTGCTTTGGGAGTCAAGAGATGTATTGTTTCCTGACTCAGATCTTGGGCTCTTGGGCAGATCCTGTGATTTTGGGTTTTTTAATCTGTGCATTGGTTGTCCATCTCCAAACAAAAGGGAGACTGCTCACCAGTCTGCCGTATCTCTGGGCTGGGTAAGGTTCTCCTGGCAGAAACTGTGCCGTGGTAACAAGTTTCTAGACCATCTTAGAGGGACCCCACGGACCTTTCCATACCACAAATGTAGTGAATGTTTCCAGTAAAAAAAAAAAAAAAGAAAGAAAAAAAAAAAGTAGAAGGAATTCTGTTTTGGAGAAGGCTGCCATATCTTTGTTTGTGTGGTCAGAGGACCTGTGTTTAAGCTGTAAGTCTGACCCCTTCAGCTGCAAACTTAGCCTGTGCATCATCAGGTATGGTAGATTTGAATCTGGGATTTTAAAAACTGAATCACCTTCTTGAAAAGTTGTCTGTCTTTTCCAGGTGGACTGATATGTCCAAGAAATCCTGCTCAGCACAGAACTATTTTCAAATGGAAAAAGAATGGTAGAATCATTGAGGCTGGAAAAGATCTTTAAGATCATCAAGTCCCCTGTTAACCCAGCATTGCCTCATTCACCACTAAACCATGTCCCTGAGTGCCACATCTACAGGTCCTTTAAATACCTCCAGGGATGGTGAATCCACCACTGCCCTGGACAGCCTATTCCAGTGCTTGACATGAATGATGTCTTGATGTAGAAATTGTGTTTAGGAAGATGTCTTGGCTTGTACACAGTGATGGGTTGTATTATGAATGAAAATAAATAGTGGGAAAAAACACCTTCTTTTCAAGTTTTATTGTATTTGGGTAAGGAGAAATTGCTGCCATTCCATTCTTTTGACTTCTTGTTTGTGTACCAGCTTCACACTTTTCCTTTCCAGGAGCGGAGACTGGCTACTATCCGGGAACTAGCTCGGCTTCTAAGACCTGGTGGAACAGCACTCATTTATGTCTGGGCAATGGAACAAGAATACAAAAACCAGAAGTCTAAATACCTTAAAGAAAAGAATGGTAGTAAAAACAAAGACAAGGAAATGAATACTGGCACAGCCCAGAGACCACTTAGTGAGCAAGGGCCTGATAACAGCAGCCAAGACTCTGCATGGTCCGACCAACTCCTTAATGACTTGAAGGATGAAAACTGTGATGCCAAGCCAGTAGCAGACTTCAAACTGCCTGTTCACACTAACAGAACCTCCTTTCACTCTCAAGATTTGCTGGTTCCCTGGCACCTGAAAGGTGGTACAAAAAAGAAAGAGGAAAGTGTTGATACAATGTTGGTTCCAGGTGGCTCCAAAGAATTGCAAGAACTCAGCCCTGTTTTCCACCGCTATTACCATGTGTTCTGTGAAGGAGAACTGGAAGCAGTGTGCAGATCCCTGGATTGTGTGAGGGTTCAAAAGAGTTACTATGATCAGGGAAACTGGTGTGTGATTCTAGAAAAGTTGTAGCCTGTGATGCTTCCTCTACTATCTGTAGAGGTTTTTTTTTTTGTTTTTTACAGTGAAAGGTATTTTTAATGCAGGCTGCAGCTATTTTCTCTTTTAAAATAGCAGAATAAAGATTGTGCATTGAGTTAATAACACTGGCTAGCACTGTGTGCATATGTTAACAAAACAATGGCCAAACTCAGCTATTACCTCTGCAGTGTTTGCTTTACTTCTCTGAATTACAGTGAAGAGGATTACGTGGGAAAATACTGCCCATGCAAAGGCAGTGTGAGCTTTTAGAGACAGAGGGCCTGGTTCTCCCTCCTCTTACATAATTTTATATTGATGTAGCTGCAGTGCTTTCCCTGCAATCCACAGCTGATTGGAATGGAGCTCTGGGCAGGAAAGGCAGAGCTGTTTGCTGTATAAAATTGTGGATGAGGGAGGAGGGAGTGAATGGCATATGAAGCAGTTAAGCTGAAGAGTCAAACTGTTGCCTCAAGTTTGGTCTTGCCTGTTTTGGTGTCTATGAGGGGTGGCAGATCTCTTTCAGTTTGGAATTTACTCCCTTGGTTGTGGTAATAATGCTTTCCTCAAAAGGAACTGGAAAATTAGTGGGGATACCACAGGTATTTTCCTCTTCCTTGACTCTCAAATACCCACAATTCATGCTGTCCATCCCCAGATTTCTCTTCATTGTAGTGTTGTGTGAAAGCTCCTGTGAGGTGTGAGTTCCAGCCCAGCTGGAACAGCCAGACCAGCTCTGCTACACACCTGCATTCCTACAAGTGCGCATCTCTGTGCCTGTAGCACCAGGACTTGCAGGGGTGGGGTGACCCTGAGATACCCCAGGGGAGAAAGGGAAAAATATTAAAGTGAAGGCAATATTGGTGCTGGTTTTCTGGTGGGTATTTTCAGCCCCTAAATGTTGGCAGTGCAGCAAGTTTTATTTAATACACTTCAGAAGAGCAAAGGACAGGAGTAGAGGGGAATTGATGCTGGGCTGGCTGACTCAGAGCAGCTCTTTTGGCTGTGGCCTGCAAGGACTAGTGCAATTTATTTGATACAACTCTTGTGCTACCAAAGGAGCATGACACCTGGAATGCATTTCTGAAACTAAAATAATGGGCTGACTTTTGTAGGCTGAATGGCTGTTGGTGCCTCTGGAAACCAATGCTGCTAAGCTATGCTGTTCTATTGATTGATCGCCTGTAGTTGTAGCAAGTTCGATCGTATTGGCAGGTTGTGCTGCTGTAAATAATGGCATACAAACCAAGGTGCCCATCCTAAATCATGTGGGGACTTTGAGGACAGCTCAAGGACAGCTTGGCCTACTCCTACCTGCCTCCCATGTGCAGGTTAAAGGCTGCTGTGCTGGCAGCCTGCTCACAGTCACCATTTCTCCTAGGTTCCCATCTTGTAATGGAGAAAATCCAAGAGGAACAAGAGCAGTAAGAGAGGAGCTTGCTGCCACCACAATTCACCTGGCCTGTGCTTTGCATGCTGTCTGCTTCCAAAGAGCCTTGGGAAAGAAGGTCTCATTCCTCAGCTGCACATGCTGTCCATGTAGCAGCAGCGTTGTCCTAACTGATTCCTTTCCTTTGGACAACAAAGGAAGCATGTCGGTAGCAATGAGTCCTCTTGGGCATGTTCAGGGGCTGATTTGCACACATTCAATGAATATCACATAGCTGGAAACATGTCTTGCATCAAGGCCTGAGCTGGCTTTAGTACTGGGACACAGAGTTTGGGTGCAGGAACTCACCCCTTTCCCTTGAACTGTGGCACCAGAGCTAACCAGTGCTACACAGTGTCAGTGTGTTACTGGTAAGAAAGGGCAGGGAGAGCCTCTGCTGGGTTTCTGTGCAGTGACTAACTCACTAACCTGGGCTCCCTGTTATTTCTGATTATGTGGATCGCATTAATGTATAATAAAGGAAGAAGACACATCTCTGAAGGTCTGTGCCTGCATGGTCCTGTGTTTGCTGGTGCCTGGACTGCTGCTGAGCACACAGCAGCTGCTGTTGGGTTTGTACATTGCCTGTAAACTGCATTTTTTAAAAGAATATACAGTGTTCTGGCAAGGAATAATTACTCCTTGAAAGTCCTTCTGAAGTGCTGCCATATCATGACCTTGTGTGGCAAATTAGGAATCAGGTCTGCAGTTGTGCTCGATTACTCAATGTACCCTTGTTCTGACTGAGGATAGCTCAGAGGTGCTGCCTCCAAATTCACTGCTGGCTCTGACTGGACACAGGGTCACTCTTCTAACCTGGGGCTCAAATGCATCAAGTAGACAAAGCTGTAATAATTGAATGTGGACTTTATGTAACACTGATCTATTTTTTGCAGGCCCTCTGGCTCCTGTACAGCTTTCCTGCTTTCCCTCTGTTTCCCTGGCAGACGCAGCATTAGGCATTGCCTGGTGTCACACTTAGCATTTCTTGCCTTCTGGGCTGGTTAACATCATTTATTGACTGCCATATGAATGAATAGGTCGCATTCCCTCTCGCCATGTCTGCAGTGAAGCACCTGAGATGTCTGAGAGGAGAGTCAGATTTTATTGTCAGTCTTTTGGAGTCCAATCTTCCTGCAAGGTATTCCTTTTAGCTGAGTCACAGCAGCTTTTTCCATCCATTTCATGCTGGCTCAGAGCAGAAAGTGTCATTTTCCCTGTCCTAGGAGCCCGATGGTGGTGAGTTCCAGTGGGTTCTGCTTCTGGAAGGAGATTCTGGCATGGGGAACACCAGGTTGGGCAACACTTCTTGGACAGACACACTGGGTTGAACATAATTCCTTAACAAAGAGGCTTTTCCTGGCATTTCTGAAGGCTGTGAGCCAGAGGATGGTCCCAGTGGCACACTATCTCTTCAAAAGCAGTATAAAAGTTAAAGGTACTCTGAAATCCTCAGAGACCTGGAAATGTTATGAAATATTTATTTGGTTAAAGTCAGAGAGTCTCTTCAGATGCTCCAAGAAGCATGAAGTGGTGAAGGAGAAAATGACAAGGGAGGAGGGCAGGTAGATGTTAACAAAATGTATTGCAGAGATTTACAACACAGAATTACGTGCAACCACAGCTGCCCTCTGCAGTACTCACTAGTCCCTTTTTACCTCCTGGAAGTGGTAATGAGATGAAACTTTCTAAGGTCAGCAGTTGGGTTTAAATGTTACAGATTTTGTGTTGCACTGTCCTGCCCTGACAAAACAAGGACTTCAGAGCATTGCTGGGCTTAAAGCAAAGGACACAATGAGGTGATTTCTTGTTCTGGGACAGGCAAAAAATGAAGCCTGCAAAACATGGAGGACTTCTTTTAACTTCATAGAGGTTCTTCAGACTGATGTCATGGTGCAGCCAAGCCTGGGACAAAAACTCCTTCAGACTTCAGAGAGGCTGGATTTCCCTGGAAGTGTTCAACTTAAGCTTAGCAGGGAGAGGTGTAGAATAGCAGATGGCAAGGGACAACATGCTGATTGGATTGCTTTGCTGAATGGGAGCCACAAAAAGCTGAATGGGGACCACAGCTTCTCTTAAGAGAGCTTGAAAGATTGGCCTTGGCATCATGAGCAAAAGATGAGCTCTTCTACTCTCTAGTGCCCACCAAAATCATGCAATCATGCCCTTCCTCAGCTGGACAGGGAAAAGAAAATTTAATGGAAGGCTCATGAGCTGGGATATCATCGGGGAGAGATCACTTGCCCATCACCATCATGGGCCAGAGTAGAAAAAGGAGAAGTAAAACTAAATCTTAAAAACACCTTCCCCACCCTGTGCCTCCCCCCCTCCCCGCTTTTTCCCAGTCCCCAACAATGCCTTGCAGTGACACACAGAGATGGGGAATGGGGATTATGGTCACTTCATCACGTTTCTGCAGCTGCTTCCTGTTCTCATACCAGGATTAGGAATCTTCCTCTCACAGAAGCATTATGAATATGAAACTTCTAATCATGTAAGTACAAACACAGATGTCAGACAGTCTCTGTATAAAGTGAACATCAGTGAGCATGTTTGGGGAACCGTGTGCCAGAAATAAATGTCATGCAGCTGTCACTGCATACAGCAAATGTTCTGAGTTTTGCAAACTATTCCCCTAACAGTACTAGGTGTATGAGGAGTCTTCCCAAACACTTAAATTATGATAGATTTAGAGTGAAAACATTTTCCGTACATTACAAAATTTTCATGTTTACCAGAATGTAAAAAAACCTTTTCATTTCAGAATTCCAGTTCTGTTACACCTCTAAATATCACAGAAACACTTCCCACTTGCAAAGTGAAAATTATAAAGAAATTATAAATGAAAATACTAAAGATCAATAGCTACTGTCTCCAGTGTGCTTTGTTTTGTGTATTCTTCTTGCTGCTATAATTAAGGATTTCTTGTCATTATCACTTTTTGTGTGTCACTATGGTTTTCTATAATTTATTGTGGAGAAAAGAGGGAAAGACATTTCATTCATTATTACAAATCTCTTTTAGGTGTGTTAATGTGCTTTATATGAAGTGATTATACAGACAACAACAGCATTACCCTAATTTTTATGCAGATAACTTGCTCTGCCTTAACTAGTATATGTCCTCTTGGGGCAGAATTAGAATTGCATTGTTGTGTCTAAACCATGAAAGACCATGCCTGACACCTCAAGTGGCTGCAAATGAAACACTTTCCTTCTCTCACCTGCCTCCTTAACAGATATTTGCTATGGAGCTGCTTGTTGAATGCAGGCAGTGTGTTCCTGTGCCTGATGGTGCTCTCATCCACACATTTCTTGGCCAAGCCACCTCACTGAACTGTAAGACACCTGTGTTGAAGTCTACAACTTAGGTCAACAGCAAGACTGTGGATTGTTTTTACCTGGCTGATACAATTTTGCACAGTATCCCTGTCACATTTCTGTACTTGCAGCAAGCCGTCACTGGTGTGCAAATACTGTAGAATTCTCAGAAACTTTGCCAGTATTGTAAGCTATTCTAAAGGTATCCTTGTTTAAATTGGATCAGGGACACAGAGAGAGTGCTCTGACATGCAACTGGTCTCTACCCCTTAAGCAGGCTATGCCTGTGCTTTACCATTGCAAAACAGCAACCCCAGTGACAGCAGTATTTTTCCTTTGATTATATGAAAGTGATAGCAGGAAATTTCCAATTCACAAGCAAATAAGGTGGAGAGATATGTCAGTGCAATGTGAGTAATGAATTTTCTCCCTGCAATGCAGAAATGTTCTGTATTATTACTTTAACGTGATTACAAGATTACTTTTGTTAAAAACTGATGCCCTTTATCTGAAAAAAATAAAAAAAAAAAACAGAAAACCAGTCTTCAATCACAACAATCAACTATATAGATGTATTCTTTCTTAGCTATGTCTTTGTCTTACGTTCCTACTGAAATTTAATTAAAAGGAAAACTATTGAACCAAAACACAAGTCAGTAGAATAAATCAGTGTGATGAATTTGTTTTTATAAATGGTTTTGTACTTCTTCATGTGATGTCTTGTTCAGACTCTAGATCAAATTGAAACTCTGATTCCAAGGCCTAGAGAGAGTTTAGAAATTACTAATAATGAAAGTAGCTCATAGTGTATTGCTGAGCCATCCTGTCTCCTCAGATAGTTCATCTTTGATGCCTTGTGCAGAGCAGAAGATGAAGCGGCATGTTTCTCATCACATACAACTGCTCAAACACACATCAGTCCATAATGTTAGGTTCCTCATACACTTGGATAAATTCAAAGCATAAAATTGTAACCAGGGAATTGCTAAAGCACTCGTCTCAGGGAGGCAGTCTTTTACAGTATGCTGCAGCTCTCTCTGGCAAAAATTCAAGTTACAATCTGGCAATATCTGAAGCTCTGCTAGAACAATTACAGTGAATCCCACGCCCTTGCTATTAGAAAGCAAATCCTGCCTTCAGTTCCAACTTCAAAGCTGCCCAGCTTTTCACACTGCCTTATTCTTCTAGTTGAAGATGGCAAGGATAAGAAACAGAGAAGAGGTTGTTCATTCTTTTTTTTTCTGCTTGCCTCTTGTGTAGTTTCCAGAAGGGGTGTGCACAGTACATGGTCTTTACACATTCTTCTGTCCTCTCTATTAACACAAATCTGCTGGGTTTTCCTTCCCTCTTTCTTCCTTTGCAAATCAATTTTTTGTGCACAACATTCCTTTGTGAGGACTTGTTTGTGTGTGCCATCCATCTTTTCACCTTTCTTTATGTATGTATTTCCTCTCTGCTCTCATGGCCTCTGAACTCTCACCCACATTAGATTTCCTAATTTACCAATACAGAAATAACTCCTTGACTCATAAGTAATGACAAGCTTGAGTCCTTGAAAATCCTAACACTTTATATTTCCCATTCAAAACCTCTCCTTGGGTTATTTATCTTTGGGCTTCTTATAGGCATCTCAGATTGGGAAATTTTTACATAAAGCCCTTTAGTAAGTCGCCCATCTGGTAAGTAACCTGATGCTCGTTTTAATTTATCATAAGAACCAATCCCTAGCAGTTTCTATGTGACTCTTTTGTTAAGGGGTTATGCCCGTCAAGAGAGCTTGGTTTCTTTGAGATTTTTTTTTTTTTTGATATATTTCCTCTGACCCAACTGTTGAGTGTTAAGGATACACTAAAAAGAAAAAAAGTTTGTTTATCATGCATTCTTCTTGGGTCTCAGACTATTGAGTCTCAGGCTGTATGTGACAAGGATGTAAATTAGAAGGTGTTCTGGAGTAAAAAAAAAAATTTGCATCAATTCCTTTTAATGAAGAAATGCTGATTATGGAGAGAGATGTAGTTTATCTGTATGCTTCATATTAGAGGAATCACTGAGATTTATCTCTTTCTTTCTGTTGGTATCTCCCAGATTAAATAAACGCAATTGTGCTGTCAATGGTGCTGTTCCCATTCTCTCTCATTTCTGTTACAAAACCTGGAAGACATGGAGCCAGCTTGCAGGCCACAGCTAGATTTATCTCTCCAAGATCCCTGGTAGGAGGTTTGTTAGGATGGCCAGAGTTCTTGCCTCACCTTTGTTCCTTCCAAATAATCCTCTCAGATGAGACAATCCACTTGTTCAGACTGACATGACAAGTGGTCTCCTGGGAGAGCAGACAGGAGGAAACATAGGGTCAAAAATCACTTCTTGCCCATCTTCCCTGTAGAAAAAGTGCATAGCTTTACAAGGCACAAAGACTTCATAATAAGAAATTATTCCTGTGTGACCAATCCATTTCTGAATCCAGCCTCTTGGCAGGACACCCTGCAGGGGTGTGTTTATATCTTGCTTGTGTCAGCAGCTCCCTGAGATGCTTCTAAAAGGCAGGGTGAGGGCTTTAAATCACATCATGGGGAAATATTAAATGGAACTTGACTACGGGCCATACTATGGTCTCTTCCATTCTGAAACTTCTAGGACAGAAGAGCCTAAAAAGCACACTAAAAGAAATCCAGTGTCCTTCTACTTATGGTCTCGTTTCCAGCTCAGTGGTATCCAGCACGGTGGCATATGCTTGGAGATATTCTTGCTTAGTGTAGTCTGTGTGTCAGCATCAACAGGGGCCTGGAGGCGCCTTTGTGTTTCAAAATGAGGGGAGTAGCAAGACAAGCTGGCAGTGTCGCACTTGTCAGAGGGTTTCCTGTCAAGAACAGTGACAAAGACAGTGACTTGGGATGTCAGGCATATTACTCAGTATTTACAGCTATTTCTGGGTCAAGGGCTAAGACAAGAATCGGATATGAAATTGCCCTTCCCTCTAAACAGAGTAGTATAACACAAAGGAAAATGAAAAGCAATTTCAGGAATTGTGGGGTGAAAATTGGAGAGGAGTAAATTGTTCAAGTTGCTGCTGAAAGAGACAATTATGAACACTCTGTGTGGCAGTCAAATTCTCTGTACAATTATTGTCACAGTGCTGTAGTGCCTTGGAGCCATTTCCATGGAGCAAGACCTCACTGGTCTCAACAATTTTTTCCCACGAGTGTTCACCTTTTCATAAGAAAAAGACATGGTCCCAACTTTTTTTTATTCTCTGTATTGCAGTGAAAGGAGGAGACTCTCCTGCAATACTCCACGTGTACAGTCCAGCTGGGACGGTTTCTGAAGCTCCCTTCAGTTTGCTGTGTGCTCCCCATGTGAGCATGTGCTTGACTGAGCTACAGCACTACAGGAGAAAAGGACAAAGACAAGGTCTAGGGAGCAGCCAAAGTCTGTGGTTACTCTGTAAGTGTATCCAGTATCAGTTTAAGGTATTGCTGCTCTTGTAACAAATAGGTTGATACAACTCTGTATGACTAGGCTACAACTTGGCCTCTGGAGCTGGCCTACCTTTAAGAGCCAAAAATGTGCTTTAATCTCACATAAAACCAAAACCAACCAATTGCACTGCATTGAAACTCTGTCTAAGAGTATTTTAGTTACTATTGCACTGGCCTGATGGAGAGGGACTGATAAATGAAAGCCCCAGGGCTTTAATCCACTGCCCCAGCCACATGATCTTGAGTGAGTATTTGTGTCTCACTTTCAAAGTAGCTGATCTGAAGCTCCCTGACATATGCAGCTCTGGACCTCTCCAAGATGAGCAGGCATGAGAAGATGTAGTCATTTCTCCCCAAAGGTGTGTTACCGGTCTCAGCAAATCACAGACAGGATGAGTGTTAGCCCTGCTATGAACTTCCTGTGTGATAAAAATGTTTTCAACTTCTCAAAGGAAAAGAAGCCAAACAAAGCATGTGAACGCTTCCCAAGAAATGAACTGAAAGAGTTATTTCACATGTGTGGCAGCTACCTCACAAAACATTTATTAGTAGAATAATAGAATCATTTAGATTGGACAAGACCTCAAATCCAAGATCACCGAGTGAATGAAGGATTCACTTTATTACAGTCATGACACTTGGGTGGGGAGATTGAAAATGGATGTTTCTAAACCCCACCCCCATGGTCTGCTGAGCTACAGCCAAAATTATAATCTCTTTTCAAAGAAGCTGAAGAAATTAACAAAATAACTATTGCTCAGGGGCAGACAACTTGCAATTTGCTATTGAATGTGGAACAATGGGTATATCATTGTTCGATCCACCACAGCCTCCTCATTTGTTCTCACTGCAGCCTGAGCTCTCCTTTCCAAACGAGGCTGTCAGGAGCCTCAATGTCACTGGGGCTCTTTTGCTGCTGCCAGGAGCACTCTTCTTGATGGACAGTAGAAAATCGTCTGGTTTTTCACTTCAGGTGCTCACTGCACAATTGAGGTGCTCACTGCACAATTCAGGCAACAGCAACTAATAACCTGGGCATTGCTGCTGCATTGATTTTGGGTGAGGTGTTCTATCATTTTATGGCACTGAATTTAGGCACAGTTGCTTTAATTTACTCCTGAGTAAACATAATGAAATTTCTATGAAAGAAATATGTTTTTCCCTGCAATTGCATCGTTCTTTGTTTGTTTGTTTTTTTTTTCTGCTGCGATTTCTCCAAGGGCTGACACTTTTATTTCTGAGACAAGACAATGAAAATTCCCATCTGAGTCTAAGTAATCCCTCAGAACTGAATGTAAAGAACTGCTCGATAGTATCAATGACAACTGAAAACTAGGTTGTCAGAACCCAGGACATCCCTCTGGGTGCCCTGGATGGCTCAAGATCCTGGCAGGGGGGTCGGAGATTCTGGCATGCAGCCAAAGACCCCTGCAGCTTTGAGTTCAACTCATGGAACAAATTACCACCTTTGTATGAAGAATTAAAGGTCACAAAAGTTTAGATAGCATAACAGTAGTAGCTATAGGGTGAAAAGAGAAATTTTGGGGGTTTTACTATGGGGGGCGAGGAGGCAAAATGGAGGGATTTGGGCTTTGTCCTGTTCTTCTTCCTTCTTCTTCCTAGCCTCCATCTTCTTGGTGATGGTGTCACTCTGGTGTAAAGTAGAAAGTCACTGCCTAACATAGGTGATAGGTATTGGAACATAACTGTAAATATCAAATATGTAGTTTATAGTATAAAAGACAATGTCGGACCACAACAGTGGGAGGGCAGTGTGCCTCAGCCTGACCTGCAGAACAGATCTCAGCAGGCCAGACAGAAAATGTTTTAGATAAGAAATAATAAACAACCTTGGGAATGACAGCCGAAGACTTCTGACTCCTTCTTCGACAGCCAGGTTGGGGAAAAGAGACTTTTAATACATCTTGGCATCATCTTGATCAGAGGAGATCCTGAGACTAGGTGGTTTTAAAAATTAACAGAATGAGAACTAACTGAAACAAAGTACATTTTGACTGGGGTGTGTCCCCTTTCTGTCCTCTTACCAGCATCTTACTGGATATTGTTTTTCTTTAGTATGAGGACTTCATAATGTATTATAACTAAAGAAATTCTCTCCAGGATCACAGTGGAAAAAGATTTTGTATTCTCAGGATAAAAGAACCTCTTTTCCCTTAGTGAAACCTTGCCTCTTGTTTAAAGAAAACTGCACAGGATCATGCTGAGTCGAGAGGATTTTTTAACCTTTTTGAAATAAAAATAAAACATCAAACTGAGAGTTGAAGACACGTAGTGAAAGTTAGAAGCATGAAGGTTTATTACACAGGTCAATCGGAGAATCGCCAGTTTCTTTCAGAGAAAGTGTAAAATGTGCCATTAAATGGAAAATAATACTTCACTAGGAAAGGTCAGTTCCTCCCTGAAGTTCATAAAAAATCAGCATCTCCAAGGCATTACTGTTTTATTAGCCTTTTAATTTTGGCACAGAGAATGAAGCAAGGTGCTCAGCTGACCATTAAAAGTGGTATACCAAGAAGTAGTTCTCTAGGCCACTGAAGATTTCTGAGCATGTGAGGAGCTCTCAGACATACTAATATCTTAAAAGAAATAAGGCTAAACTTTAATTTTTACCTGCTTCTTTTGAGAAAATACTTTCCTTGAACAAGGAGAGGAAACGAAACTAAATTATGCCACCATTCCCCGAACTGCTGACTTCAAAATTAAAGGCAGCTCTCAAATATAACTTTCTAGGTTTTACTGTTCTTCAGTTTTTGAGATTCTAGAGTGTATTTGTGTCATAGTTTCTTTCCTAAAACCAGGAGTATTAGAAAATGGTTTTAAATTAAAACTTATAGAACCAGCCTGTTAATGACATGGAGGGTTACAGGTATGAAGAATAGCACCTAACACTGCAAGAGCTCACCCCGTGCTTTGAATCCTCTCCTTTGTCTGTAACTTTCTGCTGTAGAAAATACATTCGCTGTTCTCACCCCCAAATTGTCCACATCTATCACTATTCATGCTATGCCACAGTTTGCAGACTTTCTGTTCTCATTCTCAAATACTTCCTAAACTGATTCAGTCACAAGTAGTTGGCTCAGCTCATGGACTATCAATTTTCTGTTTAGGTTTAATACAAATCTATTAAGCCCATATGCCTAGCTGTGTGCTGAGCGAGTTAGAGAGCACCCATTTGAGATACTCTGCTGGCTGCCTGGAACAAGTGGTAGCACTGGGATGGAAAGAAACCAATTTGTTGGTGAGAAGAGCACATCACAATCAGAGAAGAGGCTTTCCTTAATGGTACAAACATGCTCTTTTCTTGCTTCTCCTCTCTCAAGCAGCGTACTTTGCTGCATATAGCCAGGGACTGGAAGTAGCATTAGTCAATCCTGCTGGATCATCTTCTGTAGCCATCTGTTTGCTCTGTAAATGGCTCCCTGAAGAGGCTTCACATGCTGCTTTTCCAAATGGTGCCTATGAAAGTCTACCAGTTCTCATTCTACACCTAGTGGTGATCTACAACACGTTTTTCTTGAGACGCTGTTAACTGTCAGCATAAATTGAACAAATATGCAAATTCAATTTACACATTTAATACCACCATGGAGATGATGATTAAATTACTGTTATCACTTTGAAAACATACTGTCCCATGCAAATAGCTAACAAATTACCCAAAATCTTCAGTCAGACCTTGGCCTAAAGAATGTTATTACTTGGCATCTGTGGACACATTTGGTGTCAGACACATTAATAATGCTCTGCTCTCATCCCAAAGAAATTATGTCCCAGATAAATATTTGTTGCACCAGAGGCATAGAAACCCTGTCAAATACTGTTGGCCAACTGTAACTTTCAAGTGCTTGGACACATCTGCTTTTGAATTTCCCTCTGCTCACCCAGGCACATTCCAAGCAGCCAGCACCCTGACATTACAGAGGTCTAGCATGGATGCACTGAACTGGCTGCAAACGGGCAAGAAAGTGTCTGGAAGATCACCTGGAGGTGTTCACAGCAATGGGGAGCACTGGGCACTGCGTGGCACTGGAACCTGTGAGCATCTTTTGGGCCACATTCCCTTGTTTACTCTCATTAATGCCGGACTGGACAAGCAGGCCAGGGTCTGTGCAAGGGAATTTCGGCCTGGCAGGAGGGATGAGCCTGGACCTCAGTATCCGCAGTGTTGAGGATTACACTGAGTGCTCAGTGTGCAGCTGCAGGCTGAGCTCTGGGGAGAAGCCTGAGGCAAGAGATTGTGAACCTGCCGAAGGACACAGGGATGGCTGGTGCCAGCCAGGTGCCCAGACACCTAAGGACAAGAAGGAGCCAAGGGTTCCAGACATGACTCTGCTTGGACTGTGCTTGGAGGGTATAAGAACCCTGAGGTTTCTTCACTTGGGGTCCCTCCTCAAAGGCACCAAACTCAAATTGTTATTTTATTGTGGTATTGTGATTAAACTATTTTAAGGATTGAGACGTCAGAGACTTTGTTATGGGAAACGTGGGGTCCACCCAGTAAGGAAACCTTGTCTGACTGTGGGGTGTGGAGCTGCCAGGGCAGCTCAGGGGGTATGAGTGTGACTGCTGGAGAGGCTTCTGGGTGGTAGGGCAGGGAAGTTTCCTCAATGCCCATTGCAGGACTGTGTGGTCCTGTTGGTCAAGCAACGCAGGGCTCCAATAAGCTGGTGTGCTGTGACATGGTGTTTGCTGTGACCTCCACCTGTGAGGCTGGTGAGCTCTGAGCAAGGCGTGGGATGGGACAACCCTGGGTGTGCCGACAGACTGGGGAATGAGAGGATGGAAAGTAGCACCACAGAAAGGGACCTGGGGGTCCTGGTCTGTGACAAGTTGAACATGAGCCAGCAGTGCCCTGGCAGCCAGGAGAGCCAAGCCTGTCCTGGGAGCATCAGGCACAGCACGGCCAGCCGGGCAGGGGAGGGGATTGTCCTGCTCTGCTCTGCTCTGGGGCAGCCTCACCTGCAGTGCTGGGGCAGTTCTGGGTGCCACCACATAAAAAAGAGACTAAACTACGGGAGAGTGTCCAGAGGACGGCAAAGAAGATGAAGGGACTGCAGAAGCCATTTGAGGTCACCTGCTGTGTTCAGCCTGGAGAAGAGGAGTCTGAGGGGAGACCTCACTGCAGTCTGCAGCTTCCTTGTGAGGGGAAGAGGAGGGGCAGGCACTGATCTCTGCTCTGTGGTGAGCAGTGCCAGACCCGAGGAAAGTGGCGTGCAGCTCAGTCAGGGGAGGTTTAAGTTGGATATTGAGGAAAGGTTCTTCACCCAGAGGGTGTTTGGGCACTGGAACAGGCTCCCCAGGGAAGTGGTCACAGCACCAGCCTGGCAGAGCTCAAGGAGCACTTGGACAACGCTCTGAGGCACACGGTGTGATTCTTGGGGATGGTGCTGTGCAGGAGCTGGACATTGGTGATCCCTGTGGGTCCCTTCCAACTCAAATATTCGATGATTCTATAACCCTGTCATGAGCCGAGCCCTTCGCGACAGACGCCGGCGAGAACAGAGGGGCTGAGGGACCGAGCCGGCACCAGAACCCGGCTCCGGGGAGGTCCCCGCCGTGCCCCGCTGTGCCCCCGTGCCCGGCTCTCCTCGCTGTCCCCGCGGTGCCCCCGTGCCCGGCTGTCCCCGCTGTCCCCGCCGTGCCCCCGTGCCCGGCTGTCCCCGCTATCCCCGCTGTCCCCGCTGTCCCCGCCGTGCCCCGCAGCCCTCTCGGGAGGAGCCGCAGCCGGTCCCCCCGCACCCCACCCCGCCATTCCCCGGGACGCTGTTCACGACAGTGTCGCGGCGGGGCTGCCGTACGGCCGCTGCGCGGCTTGCGGCAGGCTGTGCAGATGGCGTCCGGGCCGGGGAGCGAGCGGAGCCGGGAGCAGCGGGAGCAGCGGGAGCGGGAGGCGCTGATGGCACAGGTGCGGTGACCGGCCCGGCCCAGCCTTGCCCCGTTCCTCAGGCTTGGCGCTGGGTGCTCTGCGGGGTCGGTGCGCTCCTGAAGCTGCCCTGGCCGCGGCGGGGCCACGGGGACGCCGTGGGGAGTGGGGAGAGCCCCTTCAGTGCCCAGGGGAGCTGGGCTGCGGCACCGACAGTGGCAGGACGCAGTCTGGAGTTTCTGCCTGACAGCCGCCTGATTGCCTGCGTTTTGCCGCTTGTGGTATTGATCCGCTTGGTGTTTCACTCATTATGAATTTCTGTGCTTACACCTTTGGAAAGAGCCGGAGTCTTTGCATTCTCTCTTCAGATTTTTTTATACATCGATAGGATGGCACCACCCTCACTTCCCGGCCTTCTCTAGGCTGAACAGGCCCAGCTCTCAGCCTTTCCTTAAATGAGACATAAAAGGCGACTCCCCCTTGTCTTATGGGCTGTCTTTCCTAAAGAGCCTGTATGCCCCCATTGTAACATCCTGGTCATGGAATGGTAACAGCTTGAAGTTGTGTGCATGTGTTAAGAAGTGGGAGCCTGATTTTGTAGGATCAATTACTTGCGTGGTGATATGTTGCTGTACTGTAAGACAGGAATTAGGAGGCTCCCACTCACAGGTGCTTTGATAGAGCTTCTGTGACTTGGAGACCCCGTGCTAATCCTGATGCATTTTGCTCAAAACCTGCCTGTTTTTGGTGTTTGTGGTGATTCTTGTGACTTGTAGGTACAGTGAATGCTGTAGTCACAAATGGCACATCACGTAAGTGAGAAGGCTTGTTTTGGGGTTTAAGGGAGGATAACTAGAAAAGCATAAAAGAATGAGGTTGTGAAGATGGGCTTTTGACAAAAGGAAGGCCAGGGTAAGCAGCAGCCAAGTCTTCCTGGGCAAAGATATTGTCAGAAAAAAAGTAGAGGGAAAATGGCCTGGATAGCCTGCTGCTTACACAACAGTGATGCCTTTTCTCAAGGCCAAGCAGAAAGAAAGAGGATTTTATGTTATATATCATGGTGGGCATCTCCTTTGTACAGTTACGGAATCATTTCTTGGCAATAAAAGTTCCCTTCAGTGATTTACCCCCTTTTGACAAGCAGTTGAAGGGAAATTTGTTCAACTTAGTAATAGTGAATCACACTACCCTGCAAAAGTTTGTTGGTGTTGTTAAGATGTCTGTTGATTTACTTAAACTTCTCCTTTGCTCAGTTCAGCCTCTTGGATGTTCAGAAAATACATTTAACAGCAAGCAAAGCTTATGTAGGGCACTATTATCCTTTCCTTCTCAGCTGGTGCCACTTGGACAGCAAGCTGCCTGTGCCAGTGCTGCTGGCTTAGAATCCTAGAACAGCCCTGGCTGGAAAGACCTTGAAAGATCACTTGGTCCAACCCCTTGTGGGAAAGGCAGCCTAGGTGAGATTATTTAGTCCTCTGTTCAGTCATGTCTTGAAAAACTCCAGTGATGGGGTTAAGGAAATTCTCCTGGCTGACCATTCAGGGAGCACAGTCTCCCACCCGGGATGCACTCCCACCACCCAAGTGGGAGTCACTGCTGGCACTGAAGCCCCTTTGTGGAGGGCAGCTCCAGTGAGCCAATGTGTGCCCTGCTTGATTCCCTGTACACAGCACTCACAGTCAGTCAGACAAGTTTCCCTTATCAGCTTGACCCCAGGTTTTCCATGGAAGAGTCAGAGACATCTGGATCCTTACAGCAATTTAATCATGGTGCAAAACACAAAGCCAGCTCAAGCTGGGTGCCTCCAAGGAGGAACCCTGAAAAACTGAATCCCTGAGCTTTTATACCCTTGCAGCCTGAGTGTGCCATGGTCTGGGCTCCTCCTGCGGAGTCCTTGCTCCTGCAGGGTCTCTGAGTGCCTGCTCTCCTGGCTGGCCCCTGAGGTGTGCAAAGGGGCAGCACCAGTTCACAGCCTTTTTTCCTGGGGCACAGCTCGTCTTTGGCACAGTTCCAGTAGTTGCTAGGAAGTTTGGTGTCTTGAGCAGGGGGGTTACACTTCTCACTGCACTCTTAGGATATGTCTCAAAGAGTTGCTGCTTCAGCACCCCGGCTACGCTGTTAGGATATGTCTCAAGAGTTCTTTGATGATACTGTAGCTTCATAGGTCCTAACTCTTAGTCTTAATATGTTCTTGTAGGTTTAGATTCTGCTCATCAGCCTTGCTGAAGAATATTAGAAAAAGTGGTTTGGAGTTTTTAGAAAGAAACCAAATCTGATATTTTTTCTTATTGCTAAGCTGTAGTGTATTAAAAGGTATGCGTGTAGGATCTTTGTTGAATTTCATAATTTTCTTTGACTTGAGCAAGAAATTTTATGGTTCAGCATATTTTTTAAATGCCATGAATACAAATTACTCCTACATGAATATCTTAACATTGTATCTGCAATATTTGTGTGATACTAAAGAAAACCCAGTGTACAACCCTGATTTTCTGGAGTAAGGCAAACGCTGATTTTCTTTGTACAGCAGTGGGCTCAGCATTGGCTTTTACCATTCAAAACTCACAACTGGGGAATAAATAGCTCTATAAAGATGCTACATCATTGCTTAGACAAAAGCTGATCAAGTGTTAGAATTACTGTGAGATGAATAAAGAACAAAGGAAGTGCTTGCACAGACATGTTACCCATTTCTGTGTAATATCAAATAGCTTATGCAGCCCTGGTCCCAGCATCTCAAGAAGAACCAAACAACCTTGGAGAAGGTGAAAAGAAAGGTACAGAGATGATCATGGTGCAGACTGGCCAAGGACTCCAGAGGTTTTGAGACAAGGAAAGGTAGGCTGAAAATAAAGTTAATACAAGAGAGTTCTGTAAAACTGTTAAATGATATGGAGAAGGGAATAGAAGGTGCCATCTGCTGGTTCTTTCAGGTTAAGAATTAGGTGGTATTAAGGATTTTTCAGGTAGCCAGCTTAAAGCAGACAAAAGAAGTGAACTTTCAGATGATGCACAGAGAAGTTGTATGGTTTCTTGAATAGCATGTTGCAGATACCAGCAGTGCACTTCCATCCAAACAAGAATAGCATAAAATGTAAAGTATATGTTGGAAGCTGTTGATTGAAAAGTTGTTGAGCCTCAAATTGCTGGAGGATTCAGGAATATTTTGGAGATGGCTTACTTTGAACTTAAGCATGTATACACTTCAGCTTTCCTGGGCATTGCTGGACATTTTTCAGTTGGGATACTAGTTTAGATTCTCAGTTCTGAGTATGTCAGAGCACCAGAAGTCCAGTACAGGGAAACAGAATGGAGTATAGTTTGTGGAATAGTAACCACTATGATTCTTCAAGTCCATTTTTCATGGTGTGTAGGAATGGATCTGGAGACAATGACGTTGTTTTCTACAGAAGTTAACCATTAGAGATGCTTGGTCCCTATGTGGCTGATGAGAAACCTTCCCAATGTGACTTTTCAGCTTCTTACTGAAAGTGACAGTGTAGAGTCTGTGTTATATTTCCACATTGTTATGTTTTCACTTCCAGGCAATCTAAAGCTAAGTCAGATTCTCTGATTTTCAAAGATTCTCTTGTGTGCATTTGAGTAATACTGAAACATACATTAATGATCAAATGGTTTTCTTTGCTGTTGCTTGTGGAATTGCTCTTCATCACCTTATGAATGTCCTTGAACTATTTCTTTTCCTTGCAGTAACAATAAAAAGTTGAAGTAAGGAGAGACTATTGAAAGTTAGGAGTTTTCCCCCCACCTCCTTTTCTATACCAAAGTTTTAGAATGTGTTAGCAGAAGTGTATAATAAGCATTTTATTGTATACAAATCCATGTGGGCCAAAGGAAGCTGTAGAGATTCCTTTATTGCTTATTTGGATGATAGGGAAATTTAGAAATGAAACTTTTTGTTTTTTAAAAAACTCATTTCATGTTTCCTTTTCCCATTTATGGACCAAATAACCTAATATAGCTATGGAAATTGGCAACTTTTTAAAGACTCCTTCTGTAAATACTCTGTTATTTCTGTGAAAAGTCAATTTAGCATTTTATAATGTGAAAGCGTGAGGATGTCATAGTTGCCATGTCAATACTCTGCTGTCTGCTTTTCAGAAATGGACTTGTTGCTGCCTGTGTGAGAACAGATTAATGTCCTAAGTGTATTGACTTTCTCTGCTTTACTTTGATTATGGTTGGTCTGCCTGCTGCAGTGGAACAGCCAGGCAGTTGAGGGAGGGGATTGTCCTGCTCTGCTCTGCACTGGGGCGGCCTCACCTGCAGTACTGGCGCAGTTCTGGGTGCCACCACATAAAAAAGACATTAAACTATGGGAGAGTGTCCAGAGGAGGGCAACAAATACAGTGAAGGGCTTAGTGGTTGCGGGCGTGTGAGGACTGACTGAGGTCACTTGGCTGGTTCGGTGTAGAGAAGAGGAGATTGAGGGGAGACCTCGTCATGGTCTGCAGCTTCCTTGTGAGGGGAAGAGGAGGGCCAGGCACTGATCTCTCTGGTGACCAGTGACAGGACCTGAGGGAATGGCCTGACGTTGAGTCAGGGGAGGTTTAGGTTGGATATTCTGAAAAGGTTCTTCACCCAAAGGGTGGTTTAGCACTGGAACAGGTTCCCCTGGGAAGAGGTCACAGCACCGGCCTGGCAGAGTTCAAGATGTGTTAGGACAATGCTCTCAAGCACATGGTGTGACTCTTGGGATGTCCTTTGCAGGGGCAGGAGTTGCACATTGATGATCCTTGTGAGTCCCTTCCATGTCAGGATATTTGATGATTCTATGAACAGAACTGGGAAAAGACTACTGTGACACTTTTTCTCAATGTGTTTTGTTTGTCTTGCTTAGAAAGGCAGCAAGAGATTAGTAGGAATTTATCACAGCTGGCTAACGCAGTCAAGACAGTTACTTGGTGATTGTAATTCTGGAATCCCTTTATTTTGGGAAAGACAGTTGGAAAACTGTGTAGTCTTTGCTTCTGGTAATCTGAGAAATTTGCAGAAATAACTGTACTTTAGTAGATCTGATCTCATCTGGAAAGGTGAGATATTCAGCCAACTCACCTTAAGGAGCTTTTTCTTACGAAATAGTCAACTTGCAGTTGTTTTGATGAACCAAAATGCCACACAATTCATTGATCAAGATTTTTCTTTTAAATCTTGTAAGTGTATTCTTTTATTTGTGTAGTCTCTCTTCAAAACTGCACTGATAAAACCCAGCGGCTGAGAGTGTTTATGATAATGATCAGTAATCAAATAATTAAGTGTTGACATGCAAATCATTAGAAAGCTTCAGAAATAGCATCTTGTTTTGGTGAGCATGATAGTTCATGACACTGCTATTTTGGTTTACAAGTTTACAGCAAGAAAATAATCTGGGTGTTGTGGTAAGTGCAGAGATGTGTATTTTCCTAAACATGAACACCTCTTATCAAGACTTCAAATTTTGGATTATTTTTGCATCTGTTGTTTCATGCAGTATTTTTGTATTTTAGGGTTGCTCTTCTCTTACTTGGGTTTTTTTCCACGGACTTTGAGTCTTTCACTCTTTGGCCTCAGAGGGATGATGTGATTTGGCCATTCCTTGTGCAGAAAATCCTGCCTTTTAATTTTTAAGGATTACTGACAGATCAGAAGTTGAGTGTAGATAAATAAGACCTCAGTCAAATAATGTATGTTACTGAATCAATTAAAATAAATTGATACAATAAAATAAGTTCATTGTGTATAAATAAAACAAGAAATTGCATGTTTAGTTTTACTTATTTATATTTCTGAAAATTATTTATATTTATGAAAAAAATTGATTTGAGATTTACAAGCCATTATGTTTGGAAGCATTTGAAGCTTTTGATTAAACTTCTCCCTTTAATTTTTGGTTTATGTTTTTTGTTTTATTTTCTTTGAAAATACAACTTAAAGAAAAGCAAACAACAAACAGTGTATAACAGTATCACTGAGTTCACAGTATTAGAGCTCTAAAGAAGCTGTGAAATCAGCAGGTTTTGCTGGTGAAGTACGATCAGGTATTTCCTCCTAAAAGCCTAACAGTTGTCATTTTGCAGTGATCAGTATTTGCTGAGGTGATGGAGTGCTTGGCAGTATTTTACATTGCAGTGGAAAATTACAGAAATCTCTCCTTAGGCAGAAATTAGTAGAAAAGCATGTCTCTGTTAGGGGTTATAGTTGCTTCTGTGCTGTAATAGTAAGCACCTCCTTTTTGTTCTTTCCCTTTTAAATCCTTCATGAAGTGTTAAATTCCCAGCTCTATCTGCTGAAGGAAATAAGCACTTCAGCACTTTAATCTTTGGTATTGGAAGAGTAATAGTACTGAGAAATGAATACTGCCTTTTCACAAAAGATTTTTTGATTTTTGTCAAAGCACCTCTATGCATTTTTGCAAGCAACATCTTTGAACAGACAGGTAATTTTTGAAGGTCAGTGATGAAGACAGATGTCACATAACAAGAAATACTTATTGATGCTTTTCTAGCGGTAATAGCTTCTAGTTATCTGTTGTGTCTGCATGTGTACCAGCTGAACTTCTGCTGCCTCGCAGATGTTTCTGACTGAAGGCTGACATCTCCTGTAGCCTGCTCTTTAAATCACATCTGACTTTTGATTATTGATCACAAGAAGCTTAAATGACTGAAGTGATAGTCGCTTCGGTGACCTTTCTTCTGTGCCTTTTGGCAGGTGAAAATGACAAGAGTGGTGACATTTCCAGTTGGCAAAGCTGTGTCTGGAGGAAGTGGTGATGCAGGCAACTGTGTGACTCAAGTTGCAAGTTCCCAAGTTGGTCTGGAAGCTAAGCTCTTTCTTGTGTTTCCACTGTTGTCCTCCTTGGAAAGTCTTTATGGATGTAGCAATAATTGGAATATTGAGACTCGAAAAATAATCTAAGCATTCACCAAATTAAGTGTGTTATTCAGACAGAATTGGTATAAAAGCATCAGAGCTGCAAAGAAGGGTGTGTTCAAGTTCCCTAAGCACTCATGTAACCAGGGGTCTCTGTCCCTGAGCTTTGGGATGATGGAAAGTAATGGAGTGGTAATACATAGCATAGCAACCTTTCTGATACTTGATAATCAAAACAGTTAAAATAGTGGGGTAGTTTGTATGATAGCATGGAAGATGATCCTGAAATTAGAGAGAACAACTCATTGTAGATATTTTGAATGCCTTATCTTGGTGTCTGAAGGACTGGTTATGTGTTAGATTTTTTGAACTTTCTTAACAGAAGGCTGTTGCTGAAAAGAAGTTTTTGCCACACTTCTTTTCCCCTACGTGAACTTTGCCCTCTTTGTTCCTTGAGCCTTGATGACCTTGCTAGAGTGGCAACTTATAAGCTTGTTCTGCAGGAATCTGCACCATCCTTTTGGTGGGATTTATTTTGTGTCAGGGTGGTCCTGTAAGTGGCTTTCCTGAGACTGGAGTGCAGGAACAGGCCTGGGTGGGTGAGGTGGAGGGAACATGTGAGAGGCAGTGCAGAGAGGAGTGGTGTGGGATGGAGCCCTGCCCTTCCGTGGCAGGTGGCCAGGACAGCAGCTTAGCTGGTGCTCTCTCTGTTGAATGTTTTTGTCATACTCTAATGATCTGATGTGCTGTAGATTTTCTTCTGATTGCTTGTGGAGGAAAAGGGAATCTTTCTTCTTTTGGATGAAGAAATTGACTATTGAGTCATGGGGATTATCATTTAAAGAACTACAGGTTGACCATAGTTATAGGTGGAAAATGGTAAGGTCTTTCTAATGGTATGGAAAAGTTTCCCTGACCTTCATGAGAGCTGAAACAGTAAATAGAGTTGAGGTCAGAAAGGAGTCAGGTCAGGGTTTCTGTGAGCTGGGGAGGGAACTTTTACCTCATCCCTCCATCCCTTCTGGACATCCTTGAGGGACCACTGTGTAACAAGCTCATTTTATTGTGTGACCTATAACTTGGCTGTTAGCAGTGTCTTTGATCTTTTCTGCTTCTTCCTGGGGTAGCATGATGTACTTTTTATAGCTTTCGGGTTTTGCATCTGCAGTGTATTACAGGCTGCTTTGGAGCAAATTTTATTCATTTAGTAGATCATGTTGTCAGCTACTGGGCAGGCTGGCCTTAATGACCCACTTGATGGAAACCAGAAAGCACTTTCCTTGAACTTGGTTTCCTCCCACATTCAGCTGGATCTGTGAAATTCAAACCCCTTTCGCCTACTTGTGGTAAAGTCTGTGAAATTTGGCTCTCTTCAACCATGGCAAACATTGCTGACATAGTGCTGTAGAATAATTACTGTTTTTGTAGCACCATAACAACAGACCTTGCAGAGTGCCTTGCCAGCCTTACACGTCGCTTTTTTTCTTGCAAAGGAGACCATTAGCAATTTTATTAGGGTGTTGCAGAAGTGTGTAGTGTAGCATGACGCTTGTCCTTCTTTGACAGGTTGTTGCTTGTAATGTGTTCATGTGTACTTTTGAAACAGAGGTATTTCAGAAATGTATAATCCACTATTTATGGAGAAAAAACTGAAAAATATTGCTGTGGTGACCTAAAATGTACCTCCTTTTTAAAGGGGAAAAGTATAAATTATTGGATATTCCTATGGTATTGTGAGTATTAATGAACCTTAATTTGAATTAAATGCTTGGACTCCTGTGGGTTGACAGATGTGAAGCTATTAGAGTTGGTCCTCACAGACAGAATGGTAAATTTGACAGGAGAATTAATTAGTTTTTCTTTCTTTTTTACATTTTATGACATGCTAGTAAGCCCTGCAGCTTTTGAAAAGAAAAATAGAATATGAAGGTAAGTTTTGAAGCTAATAAAGCAGTGTAGGCAGATTTTCCGGCCCACTTCTACTTGAAGTAATTGTGTGTGTGTGTGAGGGGAAAGTATCACGAACAATAGGAATGCAATAATGTAATTTGAGGGAGCTAGATTTTTGAGACAGAAAGATTTAGAGGGTATTGCTGATAACTTTCTAGTGTTGTGTTAAAATGATAATTTAGGTGAAATTACAACTTCTTTCATATTTTTAGATGTCTAGGCAGTGTTTTTCTTTTTTTCTTTTTTCTATTTTTTTCTTTCTTTTTTTTTTTTTGATCTTGCATAGATACATTGTTAAGAATCTATATTTTGTATCCTTGTCTAGGATACAAAATATGGACAAACTTCCATCGCTTTTGTTTCTGTCTTTCTCTTTTTAAAAGCCTGGTGGTCAATCTGCCACTACACATTAATCTTGCCCAATCCTGTTTCATTTAGTATTCAGGAGACAGCAGTCTGTAGTCTGATGATGATTTCTAGTCAATCTGTGTTCTAAACGAGTATTTGTGTACTTCAGCCAAAATGATGATCCACCTCTTTCATTAGAATGATGTATCTCAATTACTTAAATACCTGCCTTCATTTATTCTGTTTATTTTTAGATCTAATAAAAAATATAAAAGCTCAGTTTGTGCCTTACTTATAACATCACCTCATTTTATTTGTAACTTTGGCAACATGAAGAAAATAGTAATGTTATTTAAAATGTACTTGTTATTATAGGAAATTATAAGAGGCTAAATCTTCCATGACAGGCAGAGAACATCTACAATGAAAAAATGTTGACAGACTGATCTTGAGTGGCCTTTATTTGTGGCATTTATAGATTTATGGGCTGGAGAACTGCAGAAAGGGTGGAAGGGAGCTGTTGACTCCAGCTGCAGTTCTTTCTTAACCAAAAGTGAAATGGAATATGCAGAAAAGCCTGCCTTTTTTTTCAATCTACATCTTGGCAACTTGTTTTGTGTTTGCTTGTGGAGTGAACAAGCTTGGAATCAGGGTTTTTTTTTTTTTTTTTTTTTTTTTTTTTTTTTTTGGGTTTTTTTTTTTTTTTTTTTTTTTTTTTTTTTTTTTTTTTTTTTCCCATCTAGAACTATATTCAGGTTCCCTTTATAGCCACTTTTTCATCTCTGACTAGTTATAAGCTTAAGTTTGGGAGTCTGTGGCTTGTAGACATTTTGTGAGTTGCACAGCTGAGGTTATTATCCTTCACTTGTCCAAAAATGTGGCAAATTTGGTTACTTTGTTTTAGTCAGATGAGCATATTTTTAAGACAAAAGAGCCATCATTGTCTCCATAGACTATAAAAGAATATATAAATTTGATATATTTCTGCATGAATTTTCAAGGGTGTTGTCTTAGGGTCGCCAGGGTTACCTCTCTGTACGATGGAGAAGTTGCAGGAAACACACCTGCATTATTTTGAGTCCTGGGTGGCTTTAGTGATACTATGTTATACTTAACAGCTATTTCACTCTCACTGAATTGTAGTCCTGCTCATTCTTTTGTTACTTTGTTTACTTGTAAACTAGAAAATGTTTTGATGTTGGAATAGATGTCTGAATGTGTTCCTAACTCTTTCTTTATGCCTGCCTTTTGAGTTTTAAGAGGTAGCATTCACCTTTGTAGACTGTCAGCTTCATTCTAGAGATGGAAGTCTCAGTCTTTGCCTCTTTTTTCAAGCTGATTTATACTATTTTTTGTTTGTTTTACAATATTCCTTTGTTTAAAATCAAGAAGTCTGGGTAGCAGCCTTGCTTTGCTTGCATTTAAGTGCATTGTAAAGTTTATCACGTGGATAAACATGGATAAACTGCCAAGAAAATAGGCAGTGAAAAGTTTAAAAGGGTGTTTTGTTTGGGCACAGATATGTAGTGGGCTTTTTTTTTTTTTTTTGAGTTCATTGTGTTGTTCCACTTTCAAAAACACAACAGCAGTCCTATCTCGTGAGCTGGCACTTTTAAAAAATCCCCTTTTAATCTTATTTTTTTTTAGCATGTGTTTCTGTTCTTTTGAACCCTTAGAGTGTCATCTTTCTGTAAGCATTGTTTTCTATCAGGACAAAAGCTGCAGATTTCCTTCTTGGCTATATCAAAAAAACAGAGATACTGCCCTGTGGTGGGGTGGTTACTCTCTTGTGCAATGCACAGGCTTGGATCTAGAGAACTAATAGCTGGCCAGGAGGAAAGACCTCAACTGTTGTTCAATCTCCTGAGACTGTTTTATTTGTTTGTTTTAAATATTGGTCTTTCTTAAACTTGTGTGTGTTCTCTTAGCTTATGTTTGACAACACTTTCTGGTAAAAGTTGGTGTTTTAGGATAAGAATTTCAAACTCTACCTTTAGTTTTTGTTTTGATTTTAGTTATTTTAAAAGAAGCCCCTCAAATAAATAAAAACCCAAAAGCATGTTGAAATTTGCAAGACTTATCTAACACAAAATTAGGGCTGTAACAATATAAAATAACTTTCCTCCTGTTTAATCAGGGTAGGGTGATATATGGCATATGATATATGAGATAAAGAATTTACTGAAGACACACTTAAGTAAACTTGCTTCTGAAAGTCATGTTTATGCTGAACGTAACAGAGTGAACTTCAGAGGTTGAAAAAATTAATTTTTTTTTGATGTGGCTTATAAAAATCCTTTTTTAGGAACTGAAACTGTTTGCAGTGGTGGTTATTTTTTCAGAAGTCAAAGTGTTTCTACATTTATCCACATAACTAGAAATGGAGGAACATTCTTAAGCCTGAAATGCAGTTCTCAACATTGTGTGTGGGAATGCTACTGAGCTCCACCTGATTATTTTTCTTCTCTTATATTCTTTCTTCATCTTAGGCCAAAATTAGTTACGAAAAGAAGGAGAGCTGCAAGCTGCTAAAGGATGTGCGAGGTGAAGATACATGGATGCCTGCTGATGTGAATGAACGTGTGGAACCACTGGAAAAGGTGACAAAATTGTAAATAATTAAATTGGGTTGTTACCTGTACAGAATGTTTGTATGAACAGAAGACTTGGTGGGCTTGAAGAACATCTTTAAACACATCCCAATTTCTGATTTCTTTATGCTTTCTTTATGCTTTATGCTAGCTTTTTTTTAAGGTAGACATTATCTTTTATTCACCAAGTGGAAAAATTCTGTTATTCAATTCCAGCTTTAATTTCTACCAAATGCAGAAAAGGAAGTGCTATCAGACAATGATAGTCCCATGGGAAGAAATCTGGAGGATTCAAGGCTTCATAACAATCTCATTTGTGTTCATTCAGAGGAGAAGCCTTAATGAAGCCTGTGAATATCACATCCTTTTAATGTGATGTGCAGATATTTAAACAGTGGAAAGATGTGTATTGATAATTTGGGGATACCTGAATAAATAGGTTTGACCAAAATAAATGTAGTGTAGTAGGTATTATCTATTTAGTTGTAGTTCCTTAGTTCCAATGAAAAAGATACTGAGAGGGGGAAGAAAAGCTGATCACGGATGTGAGGTATGCCCTCCCTGCCCCTACCACCCCAGCCCTTCTGCCATAGAAGAGAGAGAGGGTAGTAAAAATAAAAGGTATTTATGTGTATTTCACCTTTCTTCAGTGAGGTTTGGTAAGTAGGTTTTGATTTTTTTTTTTTTGTATATGGATGATTTGGTTTACTGAATCTCATTTACAAACATTTCCTTGTAGGAACATTCTGTGCACAAAAAAAAGAAAAAGGACAAACATTCCAAAAAAGCTAAGAAGGAAAAGAAGAAAAGTAGGAAACAGAAATCTGAAAAGAAGGATGACTTACTTGATAGTTCTTCTGTAAGTAAGAAATTTTAAAATAGTTCAAATTCAAATCAGTCTTAAAACTTGAACCATTTTAGTCCCTGTGGGTACGCATGGTTAGTAAAATTAAGGCTCGTTCTTATAATTTTCTGTTGGGAAAAATTGCAGCAAAATTTATCAGTTTTAATATACTGAGTATTTAATCAATTTAAAATAGGCTGTTACGTGAGTGCTTGTGAATTTTATGATATTAAATTCACTCATTAGGAACTAAGGGATTTATAGTTTTTCAGCAGAGAGAAAATGAAAAACAAAACCCTCTTTCTGATATAGAGAGGAAAATTTCATAGAAACCCTGTAGTGTGTGGTATATGATAGAAAGATGTGTCTACAATTGCAAGTAATTGACTTTGATTTTAAGCATGAGTTACCTCTGCCTTTTTCCACAGATGTTCAACCATGTACACTCCTAACAACGTGGGAGTTGTACATGGGTCTGAAGGACTTGTACATTTGAATCTGTAACGACATGCCTTCACATGGAAGAGCACTCTGGCAAAACAATGCAGAGACTGCATTTGAAATCTGGGTGCTGATTTCTGGTCACATTGTGGAAAACATCTTCCCAGCATTTTTGGTGCAAGTCAGGTGGCACTGTTAGTTTTAATTTTCAGAGTCACTTTTATGGAGTGAAGGAACATCCATTATAATGAGACTTACTTTTCAGGGGTTAATACCACAGATAAACTATTATATCAGTGTGGGAAGTAACCAAAGGCACAAATGTCCCTCATTTGGTGGGAGTCACCAAAACCCTTTAGATCACAACAGGGACTCCTAGGATGCAGCACAGTCCTGGCTGTAACTTCCATCCAAAGTCTTTCACTCCTAATACAGTTTCATGTGAATAGCAGAGAAAATCTGTTCAATGCAGTCCTGTTGGATTCAAGTGAAAAAACTCTGTACACTGTTTGCAAATGCAAGTGTGGGAAGCTGGATACAAAAGTAGCAGGTGATAGCATGTACCATGCTTTATATTGTGCTGTGTAACTGATCTAACTTTTGAAATGTGAAACATACTTAGTAGTGCCTGTAGATTTTAAAATATTTTGGTTTTGTTATGCCATAAATCCAGTTGGTTTTGTTTTTATTCTGACTGTTTTACTTTTAGTAGAGTTATGCAAATAAGCTGCCAGTATGATGTAATGTTGCATACTGTGATATGCTCATGTTTTGGTCATGATGGAGCAGTCTCATATGGGAATGTTAATGTTCTGGTTTTATTATCAGTATTTTTAAATATTAAACAGTATTATATTAGTAATGCTAATCAGCATTAATTTTGATTATCAATATAATTGCTAAGTATTGCATGTTATCAAGTAGTGTGTTGAGATATTATTTTTATTCTTTACATTAAACTCTCTTTTTAGGATTCTTCAGTTGAATGGGTTGAGTCAAATGTGTCACAGCCAGATGACACAGAAGAGGCTTGGAAGGTCAACAAGCAACCAGATGCTGAGAAAGAACCTTCCCTGCAGGTGGGCAGGCTCACAGCTACTCCAGAGATAAATGCAGCTTGAGAAACATGCTTTGGTTTCTTGGGAGCTCTTTTGCAGGGTGTTGAGAAAAACCTATATTACAGACAAATGTATTTGTTTAGCTGGGTGATGCTACTTTTCATTGATTGGAAGGCTTCTCTACCTAATAGTTCTGAGTGTTTAACAAGGCACTACTCTTTATGTTGCCCAGCACCAACTCCTATCAGGCTTTGAGGCTCTTACAAGTTAGTTTGATTTTCTTGAAGACATCATCTCAAAGGTCTTACCTAGACATGTTACTTTTTTCTTCACAATTTTGGTGGCTGTTCTACAATTGAATAAATTGGCAGCTGGCCCTAGGTGACCCTGCTTGAGTGGGGTTTGGGCCAGATGACCACCAGAGGTCCTGTGTACATCCACATTTGTTGATGCACATTGCTTGCTGATGTGGACATGGATATTATGGAATCACTTGGAGATAGATAATTTTTCAGTTCCTCCTCTTTCTTGGAAGAGATCTGAGAAATGGAATGTTGTGTTTCACGTCTGAAATTCTCTGGCATGTTGCCTAACATAATTTTTAAATAAGAGAGACAATGTAATCTGGTCATTTTGGTTGCTATGCTAGAGTTACAGAATTGCTCTAAATACTTGCCTTTATAGAGTAATTGCTTACAATGTGTATGTCACTGCTTGCTTTAGAGGCTTCACATTTTAACCTGTATAAAGGCAGTAGATATATCTAGGCTTTTAGAAAGCTGCTTTTCTTTAGTCTTGTCCTTATTTTTAAAATCTCCTTGGTCTGGCTTAGGTTCTGTTAATGCAGTATCCTAGCTGTTATTGTGGGTACAGTTCACAGAATTTAGATTTATAACTGTTAAGTGTAAAGGTGCAGTTAGTGCCTGGATATCTGAGGTATAAACTATGCTCAGATACTGATTGCAGATTTTGTATACACTAGAAGAGATGTAAGAGATCATGAGATTAGAGTTAGCTAAATGAGATGTACAGTATTTGTTTGTTCTAATGATTAGCAGTCTGTACAATATGCATGTTTACTAATGTCTTAAGTACCATTGTAAATATGTATTTCATATTACAGGGAGACATGAAATTTGTTTAAGTATTAAAAAATTGGAAGATTAGAGTTCTTAAAATCATATTTGCCTTTCATTGAAGTATTTCATATGTGTTTGTAGAGCCTGTACTGTTTATTGTTAGCAACATTTGTCAGTAGTTGCACTGCTTTGGTTTGGCACATAAGCCATGCTTTTTGTTAGAATTATGAACACTGATTCTTTGTGTTTATTTTAAAGAGAGAAGAATGGATGAATTTAAACTTCATGTCATTGAAAACAACATCAGTAGCAGCTGTCAAAGGTGAAAGACACAAAGAAAAAGTATTGGAACGGCAGAAAGCTCAAGAACTTGAGCAGGTAGGAGGAATTAATATCTTAATTTTTTATGCCTTTTACTAAATTTTGTGTGATGAATAAAGTAATTAGTTGGTTCAAATATGTAAGTTATTAAAACTAATATTGTTATTTAAATGAATGCCTGATGTGATAATGATTTTAATTAAATTGCTCTGTTTGGATGGAAGGCTTAATACATCAGGCTTGTGGAGAAAAGCCTTTTAACTTCTAGGTAAGGAGAAAGCTACTTTTGTTAGTACTAAGTTCTGTGAGTAGCAATGACAGACTGTTGGTCTGGCCTTCTCCATGGTGTGTCAAAGGAGCACCATTGTTAAGTGTGGTAAAAGCTTACTTACATTACTGTATGAAAATGTAGGGTACAGAGGCTTGTTTCTTCCTAAAGAAAGAACTCAGAGCAGTTGTTGTGCCTTTCATGTCTCAGTTGTTGGTGAACACATGGGTGACTCAGGGTCTGGCTGGAAAAAGGGCTGCTGTCATTGAATTAACTCTTTTTACATACAGTTGATGGTGCCTTCATTTGCTCATTTACCTTGTTAAATGCTGTGTAGTCTGATCTGAAAACACAGTGATGGATCACTAGCTAATTTTGTCCCCACCTCTCACATCAGGCTCTTTCTTGCCATTAAGTTTCCCAGTTAGCTGTGTTGTGCTTGGGAACCAGACTGACCTGGATCACTGTTTTTGTGTAGTATGCAGTGCCTTAGTTATTGTCTTTAGACAAGGAAGTAATATTTTAAAAAATTTTTCTCCACAATTTTTTTTCCTGAACATCATTTCAAGAGCTCTTGGAGGACCATTTAATGTGGACATCTTAAATCACCAGGATGTCAGCATGTGTTATATGGTTAATGACAATTTATATGTATTCTTAGTCTTAGAAAAGAATGATTTTTATAGACTCTCCTGCCCAACTACTTGCTGTCCACGTAGGTTTATACTCCTGTGTTTTCTCCACCAGAGTGTCTGCTTTTTCTTTGGTAGTCAAAACAATGTGTACAACAGATGCTTAGACCATGAAAGTGGCAGTGGTGAATTGTGTGACTTCACACACAAGTCTCTCAAAATTTAGTAGATCTTCTATAAAATACAAACCATATGCTATGCAAACATTTAAATTATTTCTGTTTTAGGCCATGCTGTCTGAAAGAGAACTCAATCCCTATTGGAAAGATGGTGGTACTGGTTTGCCACCAGAGAAGGATGAAGAGGCTTCAGTTAAGAAAGGTTAAGAGCAACTTTAAGTAATAATCTTAAATTTCTGTTTCAAATTTCTGGACTCTGTTGCTAACAAATTACTCCTAATGTTGTTGTAACAGGATTATGAATAATATATATATAGTATTAATAATATAGGTAAAAAAGTAAAATTTGTATAAAAATTCCATCGTGAATATTGGGTTAGTGTCATAGTATGTGTTTTGCAGAATTTATCTTCACTGGGTTTTAATCTTGAGTGGTTTGACCTTCAATATCCTTACGAAATTCTCCATTTTGAACTAATTAAAGAAAAGCATGATTTAACCAAGACAAGATAAATTGTTGTCAACTCATTTGGTTCCTTTCATTCCATTGCACAAATTGCAATTTTAAAGTATTCACCCACAGAAGTCTGAGTCACATCAAAATGAAGTACATTACAGATGCAGTTTGTGAAAAATAGTATTTCTGTAGCCTTTTCACTTTTTTCCTTACCCAGGGTTATCCTGCTCAGTTCCAGCAAACACAGTAACAAAAACATTTTTCATAATGTCATGAAACATTTATTATGTGGTGAGAATGATCCTTGTCACAGAGAATGATTCTGTCAACAGAGAAATGTGGGGTCTGCTTTTTGAGAGCCTTTCCCTGTGGACAGTCTGTCCCAGAAACCATTAGGCTCATGCCCACTTTTAGGAGTCACAGAGATTAGAGATCTGAAAGAGTTGGCAGGTGTCAGTGAGTGTGTGTTCAGAATGTCAAGACCACTGCTAGCTTCTCACATGGGAAGCAGTGGGTTACTCATTCAATTTCTGAGAAAGGGAATTCACTTGTCTGTGTGTAAGGGGCTTACCTAAGAATGGACACAGGATGTGGGAATGACAGGAAGGTTCTTTAATGTCATAAAGAAGCTCTACAGCTTCTCATATGCCACTCCTGTATTGGAAACTGCTTGTGATAAACTAGAGAAGCTTAAATTAAGTGAGTCATATTGCTGAGGTATAATCAGCATTAACTTATGAAAATATGTAATTGTATTTGTATATTAATTCTGTTTTTCTTTTGCACTCCTTCAATTTTTACAATAAGTTTAGGTGAAGCTTTAATGTCACATACAGAATAAGGTTAAATAGGAATAGTTACTTGAGATGTAAAACTACAACCTCTCATTGTTTTCTACTTTAGTTACAGTGGTAGAAGATGCTGGATTAAGTTGGCTGAGAAAATCATACCAAAGGATGAAGGAGCAGGCTGAGAGAGAGAAGCGAAATTTTGACGAAATTGTAGCTGAGAGATATGGGGTAAGGATCTTCAGCTAAATTTTCTTAATACTAATAGATGCATGGAAAAGATTACTTTCATATAAAGGAACAAGTACTTAATGTATAAAGTAAGACATGTGAAAAGAAGCCAGAAAAAACAGTCCCTGAAGCTTCTCTCAAGTGATGCTGGATTTAGAGCTACCCAGCCTTTTATATATTTTTCTTGTTAAATGTTTTCAATATATGAGAATCTTATAGCAAATTTGAAATACTTCAACAATACCCCATGGCCTTAAAAGTGGTATGACTATTTTTGTTTTTTCTTTTAGTCAGTGGAGGTATTTCAGTCACGATTAGAAGAAGCTGAAAAAGCTGCATCTAAAAAGGAAAATTATCATAGAAGTGGAAGATGGAAGAAGACTGACTATTCAGAAAGTGAGAAAGAGAAGAAAGACAAGAAAGAGCAGCATATTGAAAAGGTGACACGAGATGAAGATGATAGAGACAGACACAAATTTGGGGGCTATTCCAGGGAGAAGTATGGCAAGGGGTGGGCGCAGGAAGACAGGGATTACAAAAGAGATGTGTCAAGAGCAGACCAGGAATGTGGGCACAGCAGCATGGACTCAGTATCAAGGGGCTACAGCTCCAAAACAGAAAAATACTCCAGTGAAAAACGAAATCAGGAGAGGAGTTCATCTCTAAGCAACTTGAAACACAAATTTTTGAAACCTTCTGAAGATGATTTAACATCTTACAGTGCACCCAGAGACTCCAAGTTAAAGCAGTTGTCTTCCAAGGATGACTCAGCTCACAGCTCTTTGAGCAGCCGTTTCCAGAAACCCGGTGAGGATACTGCACTGTGGACCAAAACACACACAGAAGATAGCAATGAGAAATTAAAGTCTGATCAAAAATCATCAGGTACTAGGGAACAAATTGATGGCAAAAGCTGGAAAAGAACTCCAAGTGATGAAAAAGAGAAGTCAAGACAGGAACACGCAAGTGATGCACCTGACAAGAAACAGATTTTATCTGACAGTAAAACATCATCCTCTAGGTATTTTATGAACATCTTTACTTGGTTTTTATTTGCTGTATTTTCCATGGCAAAATATGACAAAAGCTCTATCTCCTTTTTGACATTATAAACACTAATTATATCAGATCTCTTTAGTTTGGAGGAGGAGTCAGCCTCCACCTAAGGACAGGTAGAAGAAGTAAGTTCAGCAGAAGTAGTGAACATCCCCTACCTGATCTGTCTCCTCAGCACATTTGAGAATTGCTAATGATAGGTTATTTCCTGCTTCTTTCTAATGTTAGTTCACACTGTGGTAAAATTGGCCTCTTAGGCAAAAAAACCTCCAAAAATATCTCAATGGTCATTGAATTTATAAAATACAATCTTGAAATGTTAGAAAATGCTGACTAAAAACTGAAATAATTAATACAGCAGGGATAGGTTTGCCACTTGTGAGATGAGCTCATATGCTAAAGTATTAGCATATGAAAAATAGTAGAAGGTGTTTAATAGAAAGTGTGTTTTCTGTGGTAAAGAGGAAGCATTAATAGGAGTGCAAAAGGAAACACAAACTTAATAGGCAGCAGGAATTTAGTTTTCTATGTCTTGCTTTTATGAAAGACAATGGAGAGTAGTAAGGAGAGGTGATCAGACAAGTTGTAGAAAACTGACCTTTTGCTCTGCTCATGGCCTCCTGTTCTCCAGTACTAGCAGCTTAGTTGTTCTTCCAGTGATCTGACTGGTGTGGTTGTTACTATGAATCTTCTCTTTCAGATTGTCCCAACAATTCACATATGCATGCACATGGGTGAAAAGAGATATATAGGGATAAAAGTGTATAAATGTATAAAAATATGTGAATATATATAAAAAAGCCTATTAAGAATTCCTCTTGAGTTCAGTGAAATACTTCAAATGTATTGTATCAACAAGCAGGAGTTGAGCCTCAGGGAGTGGAGGGTTTCAGCTTTCTGTGACAGCGCTCTAATCTTTGCAAACTGGGGAGTTGGTGATTTCTGAGAGGTGTCCCACTCGGTGCAATGCAGGCACAGCTTGCTGTGGTCTCAGAGGGCCTCACACAGCTCTGCTGTTGGTGGGGTCGCAGCATGCTGGGCTGCAGTCATCAGTAAATTTACATCCTGGCCACAGTCCGTCACAGTCACTGGAATTTTGAAAATTCCAGTAGCAATGGTACAGTTCTACTCAGGCTGTGGTTCAGGTGAGTAATGATCAGAGGCTGCCAGGGGCTGACTGAGTGTTTCTGCCTTTGTTCCCCACTTGTGGCAGGCACCAGGAGTTCTGGGTGCAGACAGTGTGCTCCCATCTTAGCCTGGCAGGAGTTCCTGCTGCAGTCAAGGGATGCTTCATTGGTCCTCAAGGCCAAAGCATAATGGGAATTCCTGGGATTGCAGAATGGCCTGGGAAGGGGAGGGCTAGGCACAATGTGGAGGAAAATGCACCACCACATCGCTGTGGACAAAATAAATTCCATCCTATCCAGCCAGACCTAGTAGAACATTGCCTCAGTATTGTTTTCTTTGAAGAAGCAGCTACTCTTTTCAGTCCTTTTTTTTTTTTTTTTTTTTTTTTTTGTGTAATAACAGTTATTCACTTTTTTCAGTTGCAGGTACAAAAACAGTACCTTTTTTAACTGCCACATTTACTAAGTGCAATGGTAATTGTAACTGGACAAAGCTGCAAATTTTGGGAAATGAGGTTGTGTGCGGAAGTGGTTTACTTGCTCAAGTTCAAAGAATTCAATTATTATGACAGAAAAGATAGTTCTTTTCCTCACAGAAGAGAACTAGATGTAGAAACTGTTCTGCTGATATTTTCTTTTCCATGTGTTTTCCATTCTGGTGCTGTTAAACCCAATTGTGCATCTTCTTTGATATTTTAATTCTATTTCTTAGCCAATGCAATTACTAAGCTGACTTATTAGTAAAGTGGGGATTACTTAGGCCTGCAAAGCCATATAGCCTCTGCTTATTGACATAACTTATTTCCAAGTTCTTCTAAGATGACTTCTTAACTCCCGAGACTCTGTGTTTTGAAGTAGTGAATAACCTGTCTTTCTGTTTCTAGCAGTAAGAAGTAATTTTTTTTTGGTATTGTATTTTGTAGAAAATTCTGTCTTTTGGAATGTTTCAGGTTTGGATTTATGCAGTAGATATCTGTTGAGAGTAATTTATAAGCTGCTGCTTTCTTTTTCTTCTTAAAGTTTCAAGACTTGTAATACATGTACTCTCTTGGTAGTGTTGTCAGTCACAGAAAGTAAATCTTTGAGGTGAAGGCTTGAATTAATAGGTGTTGCTGGTTCAGTTCCTCATCTCTCATGCTAAAAGTATGGCTTTTAAATTTTATCTTTTCTAAAGCACAGAGGAAGTCTCTTCAGCCTATAAATCAAAGTGTTTTGGACAGTTATGACACAGGTTAATTAAAAGTGCTGATTTGATGTCCAAGGGATCTCCCCAGAGGAAAAGTCCATCAGCTAGTGTTTGCTGGAAGTCACACTTAATAATGTGACTGCTTCAGAGTTTAATTTGAGACAAGATAAAAATCAAATCAAAGCAATGTCTCAAGTCTCAAAAAGTTCAGACAATGATTCAAGCACTAGCAGCATTCAAAAAAAGGCATATATGAATTAACAAACACCTTTTGTTCCCTTTTCTGAAGTAGTCTGCCTTGCTTTGAAGGGTACTGCTTAAGGAACAGAGGGAACTTAATCTTTGCATATTTTGTTTCTGGTGAAATTAAAGTAAATTCTGGTGAACTTTGAGGGTTTGGATTGGGCATCTTGAAAATGAAGATAAGCAACTTTAGTAATTTTCTCAGGACTGGGGAGATCTAGTGCTCAAAGAGGACACCATCTTCAAAGATTTCCCCTTCTTCAAATCCTACAGGTATCAATTACTGAGTGAATTCTGTCTCTGACAGCAGGAGCCAATATCATGACTGTACTCTTATGTATCTTCTGTGTTAGGTATTTTACTTTTAGAATTAATTTGTTTTAGTCTTTCCTAGGGTCAGAGAACAAGAGCCAAACTTATTTGATGCCTCTTTGCAGTATTTCTTGGAATCTGTATTTAATAAATATCATAAAAAGTCATATGCTAAGTTTTTAATACTAACATTAAGGTACAATACTCTTCATTACCAGCTGTGGCTTCTCTAGGGGGACTTCATATTTTTAAAATGATACCAGTTAATTTTCCATGGAAACTCTTCTGTATCAGCCATAAAATATTCAGATGCTAAGATTGTTTTGTGAGCAGATAAATATGGGAAAATAAGTAATCTTCAAGAGGTGGAAGGCCGTTTGACAAACATAAGAACTCAGAAATGGGTGATTTTGCAGAAGCTGAGAAGTAAAAGCATGGCCAAAGCCGGAAAGAAGAATTAGAGTAGGTTAAAATAACACATTCTGTTTCTCTTTCCCTTGTTTTTTTCCTGCTTATACTTGCTACAGATTCTTGATTGTTTATTCATCCTCGGAGAATGTTCATAGATAGTGCTTTTCATCTGAGTTGTTCTCAAAAGTTAAAGGAAACAAACCTCATAAAAATATGATTCAAGGTCTTTGGTTTCAGAGTCCTTGGCAACTTCAGTCTGCAAATACCTTTTTCTAATACATTGTTTTTAATTATTTTGCCAGTAGACACATCTATACAAGTATAGTAGGCTTATCATACTGAATTACACAGGTGAATACTGCACTGTTTTTCTGTGGCTTTAGTGCAGCTGCTGTTTTACAGATCATCAAAGGATGAGCCGCCTCAGGTCCTTAGTGAAGAGGAGATGAACAGACTGGGAGCGAGGATTGTGAAAGCAGAACTCATGGGAGACGCGGTAATGGCTGTGAAAAACTGTCATGATTTACTGCAGTTTTTCTTCAAAGCTCACAGCAATTTAATTGTTTGGGTGTGTTTTTTAAAAGGGTATTGATTCAAGCAAATAAAGGCTTGCAAAATTTGGTAGGATTTGAAGATACTGCTTTTACAGTAATTTCTGCTTTAAATGCAGTAGTTCATAGACTTGAGTAGAGTATTCAGGACCCCAGGCTTTTTAAGATAAGCGGCATATCTAAACCAGTTGTTCTCTGCCCTTTTTATAGTATTTATTCTCTTTTTATAAAAAAGGGAGCAGGTGAAAACTACAAAGCTCCCTGTCTTTGTTACAAGGTAAACAGTGTCTGGAGCTTTACTTATTTCATCAGCTTTGTCACAAGTGGGTGCTTGTGGTCCACAGCTCTGCTGTATAAGCGGGCTTATTAATTGTGATATGGAAATTGTAAAACTGAAAGGAATAGCATATTGCAGCCCGCTCTGAGAACTGCTGTGGAATGCTTTGTGCTGCTGCTCTGATTGAGGTTGGTCTGGGGAGCTGGGAGAAACAGCTGCATATTTAATGTGGCTTGTTTCAGCCAGCTACCTGAAGGAACAAGTATTTCACTCTTCTGCAACATTAAATTTGGAGGTTTATGTATTTTATTTATTACATTAAACATGGCTATAATGAGTTAATTCCTTTCAGTAGTACGTCTGGAAACTTCAGTTATAACAAGGTCAGAGTCTGCTAGTTTTTAAGCTGTGTTTTTCAAGTGCTTGGCTCTGAATAGCTGCTCTTAAGGAAATATTTTCATATTTTTTAGAAGCAAATGCTATCACTGTGGGCTTTTGTATTTATTTTTTAAGCTTAATTTTTACTGCACCTGTTTAGTTTGCCTCTTGTGACATAATATTTGCACCAAAATCTGCATCTTTAAGAAATAATAAATATTTATTTATAGTAATATATAAAACATGTTATGTCTCCAAGTGATAAATTAATATTTCTCAAGAGCTATTGATTCTTTGATTTGTGGAAAGTTTTAGTATATTTTGTCATTATTGCTGGACTAGGACATGGTGTTGATCCTTGTTAAAGCCCCTATCATATAATTCAAATTTTGTTAGGAGAAAATATCCATTTTACAAATATTTTCTCTTCCAACCAATTTTATGTTATGAATTCTTTTTCCACAGACTTTAGACATAGATATGGGTATGTAACTTTAAAAATTTGAACAGCAATACCTTATTTAGAAATCATGTCCATTTTAAATGTTATTAGCTTCAAAGGTGAATTAAAAGTAACTTGAAGCAATGTATTTCCTACTAAGGTATAGTGTTAATGATTTAAATAGATGTATTCATATATTAATCTCTAGTTTTATTAGTTAATACTAAAAAACATACATTAATGAGGAAAAATATGAAAGTAATTATGATAGGTTTGTGAGGGACTGGTGTAGTGTAAGCTATCTATACACTAGTTGCTAAAGTACTGTGGAGGGGAAGGTTTTCCAAAAACTGATGGAAAGCAGCAAAAAATTGTAAACTTTTTTTTCTGATACTGCTCAGCTTCAGTAGCATTGCGTAAACAAAACTTTGGACACAAATCTTGTCTTTTTCTTTTCAACCTGATGGGAACTGAATGCAAGTGATTTGATGAAAAATATACATGTATTTTGTGGGGACACTGTAATTCATTTAATATTCTATCATTTTGGTTTGTTTTGACCCAAATCATGTGGCAGAAACCAGTACTACAATTTTATTATTATTTATATATATACAGTTTTCTATATATGCACTCTGAATCAACCTAGTTAAAAAAAACCAACAAAACTAAAACCAAACAACAACAATTTAAATAATAAAATAGCTAATATAATATATATAATAGCCTTGTGGCATTTTAAATATTTTTCATGGTCTTTCTCTAATCAGATTGAAAATGCAGCTTGTTTAAGCAAGTTCATCCCCACACACCAGAACAGATGGTTATGTAACAGCACGTTCTGGTGGCTGGAGCTTGAGGTTGGCCATGTGGGCCAAATGAATTCTGAATCTGTTTTTGCTACTGATTTGCTGCCTGGTGTTGACCAAATTACTTAATTTTAGGCGGTAAGTATGGGCATGATGATTGGAGTCCAGTCAGTGAAACTGACAGAGGGGTTAGAGTATAGATGCTTCTGTTCTTTACAGGTTGATAGGCTGGCAATTCTAAGCAATGTAAGATATTCTGAAATACTTCTTTTTAGTTAATAGTCAGATGGTTAAGGGAGTACAGGAGCATCAAAACCAATTTGCACAAGACTGTAAACTGTTCTTATTTTCTACCTCTTGTAGAGGTAGAAAATTTTAATTCTCAGTTTAAAGTCTGAAGAGCAGAAGTTGGACATGGAGTGTAGAGAGATGTGAAACTTAATAGCAAAAATTTCTGAGAGATATTTCCCTCATAGATCCAGAGACCTTATATATGTGTGTAAAGATGTGTATGTGTGTGTGTGTACAAGAAAAAAAAAAGGATAGGATGTGTTCAGGCTTTGTTATTTAGCTTCCTAAACATAAAGTAATATCTGTGCTTAGTTATGCAAGGCATTTATTAGTAGAACTTAATAATACTTTAGAATACATTTTCTGGTCTCTTTATGGCAATACTTGTTCTTATATTTCAGATGCCTCTATTCTGAACATTTTTTTCATGTTATATTCTATAAAGATTTGTGTGAATTATATTGATGTTTTCTTTAGTATTTTGTGTCATTAGAGTTTAAAATTTTAAATCAAAACACAAAAAATGAAATTAATAGTTCATTTTGATATAAAAATATCCTGAAAGTTTAAGATAGTTAAACTAATGGAGTACTATCACTTTCATTGAAGGAGTTAGCTTCAGAACTTCAAGCAAAACTTGACAGTGCTCGCAAGTTGAGAGAGACTCAGGGACAGATTCCAGCAAAGACTGGCAGAGAGGTAAGTGCAAAAATATTTCTCTTTTCTTTGCACTAACACAGTTACATGTATGATACAGGTAGCAGCTGAATTAGAGATCAGATGTACTTAGGAACATTAGAAAGTGTGACTTAGGTGAGTGACTGTCCAAATTGAATTGTAGTTTTTGTTGGTAAACAAAACTTTGTCCGTGGTACTTCAGCGAATTCAATGGTTTTTTTTTACTCATAGTATTTCCTCAGCAAGGAAACATATCTTCCATTAAAAATGAAACTGATATGTGCTGGCTGTTACATGACTGCTGTCTCTGAAGAAGCTGGCACTTCAAATGTTATTCCTTTTGAAGGGTGGTATTTAAGAAATGTTAAGAAAGCTTCTCTGTACCAACACTGATACGATATAAGGAAACAGGGCTATCTGATACCTTAAGTTATGAGCTCTATCCTCATGATGGAGAGGAAACTTTCAGACAAAAACTAATGTTCTTGTTCAGTTTGACCCCAATTCCACAGTAAAAACTCAGGTGCTAGTGAGTTGAGTTTGAAAAGCCACTGAATTTTTCTGTCCTGAAAGGCATCATGTCAGACCTCATACACCAACTAGTATTTGTCCAGTCTTTAGGAGACAAACTAAACTGAATTACAATGTGTGGTCTCTGCCTGATTACCTTGATAGTATTTAAGTCTCACACCTGAATTCACAACAATTCAAAATTACAAAAGTTCTATGTAGGTAGATTCTGCTTCATTGCAGTGCAGTTCTTTGGCATGTTTTTCATATCTGTAAAAAAAAGCCTAAATAAAGCAGACTGGAGTTGTATAATTGCACAGGAAAAAAATCCATTCAGATTTTAAAACTGAGAAGTAAAGAGCATGTTGGCTCTGCATGACTCAGCCTTTCTGTGGCACAGACCACCCAAGTGCCAGCCTCAGCCACTTCAGACAGGTGTACTCCAAGTGAGGGACCTGAAGCAGTTGCCACAGAAATGGTTTTCCAGATAGATATCCTATTGATCCCAAAGCTTGATAGCTGTGCCTCCATTACCAGTAACAAGCATGAAGCATTTTATTTCAGGCAGGTCTGTCTCTGCTTCTGAGGAGCAGCATGGCCAGTGTCATGCTGGGTGGTCCTAAAGTGTGGCTTTGCCTTTTTTCAGTTTCTGTTGGAGAGCTGGGGAGATAAATCAGGAAGTAGTGAAGGCAATTTTGGATGCATCTCTGTAGGAAGTTTTTTTTTCTTAATTAATTGGACACAGATCAATTTCCCAATTCTGTTCCCTGTGTGACTGAGTGAAGACTTATGCTGGTATAAGGGGGTGTATGAATGGCTGGGGTTTGTACAGAGGACAGGATCAATTCTTTTGATAGTGGTGCTGGTTTATTCTGCCTTAAAGTGATCAAGAAACTACAGACTGAAGGGACTATAAAGTGCTAGCTTAAATCCTATTTCAACTTTATATCATTTTATTTTGTTTTTAAGTGGGAGTAGAGGCAAATATAGCTTTTACAATGGGACTTAGTGACTAGTTTTGTAATTTTTTTGACTTAGACAAGAATTCTATCCCAAGCAATCTCAAAAATGTGGTTGTGAAGTACAGTTTTCAAAAACTGATGTTTGGAGTTTAAAAACATTGTGTTTCTCAGCTGATCTATTTCACCAAGTCTCAGCTTGGGTAGAATCTCTGTGTTGTTCACTGCAGAGTAACCCTAGTGTGTAACCCTATAAATTTTAGTATGAACATAGTTAAATTGTCTGTTAATGGAATTTGGGGTCTTAATAGGTATTGTAGTTAAATGCTTGAGCCACATTTAGATTGTGCTTGTTTTGTCTTTAAGTTTGAGCAGGAGGCAACCTCCAGGGTCTATGGAAATCAAAAAAACTTTTGATTTCATTTGGGATGGAATGAAATGATGTGTATTTTCAGATGCTTATTATCTGATTTGTCATGGGTATTTTGAGAAAGCAAGGCTGCACTTTGAGTCCTAGGAAACTGTGTAAAGAGAAGGCTTTTGTACCATAGGGTTTCTAAGTTGGGATAGGTGATGAAAATTATACCTATTGAATGTAAGGAGACAGCAGAAAATTGTGGAGAATTCAGCATTTAGAAAACAACTTCCGTGTGTTCATAGTTTACCTCTTAAATACAGTTTGTATTTCTGTTCTGAGAGTGCTACACAACCCTAGATTTTATTACACTGATTATGAGGATGTCACCTCTGCCATTGTCTGTACCAGTCACAACTGATGTAATTTATACTTTTATTCAGTATTTTTATTTAACAAACTGTATCTGGAACGTTAGCACTCCTATGGGGCACATAATTTGCAGTGGGTTTTGCTACTACAAAAATTGGAATGTATAAATTTAAATGAGGAAGAAGCAGAATACAAAATATATCCTTTGGAAGGGACTTACCATGAACATCTGGTCCAACAACGTGGTGGTGGATGAATATAGTATAAGAGTATGCATCTTCTAAGACTGTTTTCAATCCCAAATGAAGTATGGCTTAGAAGAAAAGCTTCTCAACCCTAAGCTTTTTTCTGTATTCCATAGAACATAATTAGTATGCAGGAAACAGAAAGTAGTCTCTGCTGAGCAAATGCTAGAGACAGTTTTCAATAATGATGAATTGCATTTGAAAGAGAAAATCAATACAAAATTGAATGAAAGCTGGAAGGTGGTGCTTTAAGCAGAATAACATGGTAGGGTGTAGTGTCACTGATTATTTAAAAGAAGAGAGTTCTGAAAAATAGAAACAGCTATAGGCTTTTCTGCTATGCATTTGAGAATATGTAGGGAAAATATGAATTATTTAATCACAGAAAATCTTCATTTGAATAACTGAATTTTCTGTGGAAGTCCTTCAGCCTTTGGTCTAGTATGAGTGTTTTTCTACTGAAGAGTATTCAGTGCTTCTGTGAAGCCTCTTGGGCATAGAAGATATCCATAGAGTAAGACTTGAATTTTGGCAGGCACAGCATTTCACTTTACAGTGGCTGACATGATGCTGCTTTAAAGGAGAAAACCTTTTCTAGGCTACGTGTTGCATCTGTGAGAGTAACAGACTCCAGGCCATTGCTTGTGCATCTCAGGTGAAGAAGATTTATTGTGCAAGGAAAAGTTAATTTGGTGAGTTTCATGGCAGAAGTGGGGCTCATCTTTTAGTGAAAACCTTCATAGTATTAAGAACTCCATGTACTTCAAGCCCTTTTGCTATTTTTATTTAATTATTCTTCTTGAGTATAAATAATAAGATTGATTATGTTTCCAACACCTCCTATCTGAACACAAATTTTGATGTATTGAAGTTCTGATGTTTAATTTGGATTCCTGAGATTCATTAGACTCCAGACTGAGGAAGAATTCTAGGGAAACTAGCTCAATATAAATAATATTTTAAAAATTATTTTTGAAGGAATAACACTGGTTTTTAGAAAAGAAACTGAATAAAACAGCTTGGCTTAAATCTCAAATCCTACTTGTCTGATGGGGGCCTACAGAGAAGCCAGAGAGGGACTCTTCGTTAGGAGCTGTAGTGACAGGACAAGGAGTAATGGGTGCAAATTGAAAGAGGTAAAATTTAGGTTAGATATTAGAAAGAATTTTTTACTGAGAGGGTGGAGAGGCACTGGTACTGGCTGCCCAGTGAGGTTGTGGATCCCCCAGTCCTCCCAGTGGGAGGTCCTGCCTATGGCAGGAGGATGGGACTAGATGATCTTTAATGTCCCTTCCAAACCCTTCGTATTCTCTGATTCTATAAAATTGCATCCCATTGTATACAGTTCTGCCTTAGGAGAGACAGGATGGAACATGCTGGATCTTTACCCAGAGAAATGATTTGCTGCACAGTTACTATCCTGAGACAAGTAAACCATGTGACATTAGGAGTGAGTAGCTGAGAGGAATCCGATGTGGAACAAACCTGAAATGATGTTCTCTTGGTTCCAATAATGATAATGGGGAAAACAAGAATGTATTATTTTTCATATGTTTTCAAGATTGACCTGTTCACAAATAGCTTAAAAATGGCAGTGATTCCTTGGAGAAAGAGACACTTATCTCAAAGTCAGGTGGGGTGTGTGTGCATGTGGTGTGTGTGTATATGTGTGTATACATGTAAAATTTAGATAGTGATTAGTACTTCAGAGTAGGAAGTGAAAGAAAGAAGGAAAAGAATGCTGCTGATGTGTGGGGGTTTTTATTTAAAAAGAAACCAAGCCAATGCTAAACAAACACAAAGAAAGCAAAAGCCAAATCACCCTGAAAATTAATGTTCGAAATTGCAGGTGTGCCAGGTTGTTAAATTTTAGGTTTGGGAATTGAGACTATAAACACAGATATTTTTCTGAAATGAAAATATTTGGTTGTCAAAATTTACCTATAATATGTTTTCATAACTTTCATTCTGACTTAACCAATGCAGAACCTAAATACAGCTGTAGGGTAGACTTACCATATATAAAGAATCCTTTAAAAATTATTTTAAATTGCTTGGCATAGAAGTATAACTGAGACACTTGTGTAAAAATTAGAAGGCTGGGGATTAATGATCCTCACTAAATGCACAGTAAAAATCTGAGATTTTATTTGGAACTTCAGATGGTGGGGAGATACAGCAACAGATGGCTCATGGCCTGTTTACTCTCAGATGCTTTCAGCTCATCATAATTCCTGATTCCTGCTGTTCCATCACACTTGAATCTTGTCTGCAAGATGGCTGTGCCATTCTTTCTTCAGCAAAAGTTTGTGTTTTCCCTACAGACTTGACTAGCTCTAAATGTAACACAGAATAATGAAGGGGGTATACTTCTGCAGAACAGCTTTCATATAATTAGTGCACACTTTTAAAAAATAATAGGTGTATGCTGTTATTGATTAGTTTATTTCCTGAACATTCTTGTTGATGTCAGTAAGAGTGGATTACACAGTTATTTAAGACAAAGACATAATAAGACAAAGTGGTTTATCTTCCTGAATGTAATTTATAGGAAATTGGCTTTTGCAGTTAAAACATGTTGGAAAAATTGTATCAGTAAGTAAATGGTGTAAAATATCTTACCATTTCAGCATTTCTAAAAAGTATAAAAGGGGAGAATGGCTAAAACTTCTTAGAATTCAAACTGAGAATACGAAAACTTCCAAGTATGCTTTAACACCAGAGGCAAAAACCATATCCAAGTGTGATGCAGCACTTGTATGGTATCTCTTTTTCTGGCTGTGTTTTTCTCCCAACACCATGTTAAATTTCTACATATTTTTACTGCTGTATGTACCCTTTCACTGTGTTAAATCAGTTGATAAGATGAAATAGAAATCTGTGGACTTAAGAACCCACTTGCTGCAATACTTCTCTTTTTTTTTGTGGTCTGAGTATATATGTTCTGTGTCAGATATTCTTGCTGTAAAAACAGGCCTTACAGATTTTACAAATTTTCTTACACCTCATACCTGCAGTGGCTCGTTGATGTGGCTAAGTGACTAACCATTTCAAAGTGTAGCTAACAGTTTAGAGTATCAAACTGAATATTTTGAGCTTTTTTTTAAAGTTGCATTTTCAAGGCTTCCTGATATCCAGGATATTATTTTAAAGTTAGACTTAATTGCTTTAGTTTTCCCCATTTCTAGGTGCATCAATGGACAGACACATTACAAGCTGCTGTAAGTTATATGTTACTAGTTCCAGTTTTACTTCCACAGGCTGGCAATCTGACTTAATGAATTTGACTCTGGATTTGTATTTGTGGCCATTCTACTCAAGAGATGATATTCTGATCGCCCTATCTTAAAGGTGCTCTAAGAAAATAAGTACTGAGCAGAAATAGAAGTATTTCTGCATGCAGGGCTGAGGTCAGAGACATTAATTGTAAAGAGGAGATTAATGAAGATTAATAAACTGCTTATTCTGAGTAATAAACAGTTTAGCCAAAATGACCTTTTTGTAATATAACGACAAAGAATTGCTGAATTTGAAGGGCAATTGACTTTATATTAATTAGAACAAATGAAGCTTTTTACTTATTGTGTTATTAACCAGTGTCACTGGCAGAAAAAAAAGGAAAAAAAGGATAGAGACCTAATCCTTTTCCATGAGGATTTTTTTTTAGTGCAGTGCTTTACACCCAAACCAGGCACTGCCTGGTACAGGTGCTCTTCTGTAGAATAGTTCACCTCTGTGTTGCAGCCTGCATTAGGTTTTATAATGCTTCTCTTTGCTGTTAAACACAATGGGCCTAATTATGGCAGTCCAACTTTCTGATCTTGTAAAACCTTTTAAAAATCCCATTACTGTGTTAGCACCTTTTGAATGTGTAATAGTGAATATTAATATATTCATGAAGTCCTGAAATACTAAATTTTTAACCTAGTTTTTAGAAGTTTGCTTTTGCTTTCCTTCCTCATGCTGTTAATTCTCTTATTCTTATCATTTTTCTGCTTGAAGAAACCCAAATCAAAGATACAGCATGTATACAGTGGACTGCTGTTATAGTCCTCTGACCATTTTAATTTCATCTTCCTGTGAGATGCAAACCTCAGTCTTGCCATAGAGAATGGCTAACCTACTGATTTTTATAAGCATTACACTGAAGGCTACAGTGCCACTATTCACAGCAAATGTTAGAGCCTGAAGGGGAGCTTAGATGCTTTGAAATGTGTTACTTGGGGACTCCAGATTGGGAATAAAATGACTCCTGAATATGAGATATGGTGCCCTTAGGAACAGCCAGCACTGAAGGAGGCAGATGTTCTTCCTGCATGGGATTTACCCATCCTTCTGGTAACTGGTGATTATGCGTGAATGCAAGCTGAGAGCCTAAGAGAAAGGTTACTGGAATGGGAAGAGAAGAAGCAATGGAGGTGAAGAGGAGACAGTGGATGGGAGAAACAGCTGAGTCCAGCACTCTGAGAAGTACTAGATATCTTTTAGGCACTTACTGATACTGTAACGTAAGGACAGACTTCTCCAGTAGAGGAATAAGACAATATTCAAAGCATTTCCATTTGCCAGAGACTGTAGGGGAAAGGAAACAGGTGGCATGCTTAATGCAGCATCTGATTTGACAAAGCCAGCATGTGGTTGTAGAGGCTAGTTCCTTCCTAAAGACTGTTCCTTTGTTATTCCTTCATTACACTGTGCTTGTACCACTTGAATGCAGCTCTCAGTAAACATGTGCAGAAAGCTTTCAGATCATGCAGCATCCAGCTTTTTGTTGGCTCAGTAATTAAATTTTTTTTTAAACTTTAGTTGTTCCCTACCCTACAATACACTGACTACTAAAATATATTTTATTCCCTATAGCTATTAGCATTGAAAAACAGTTCTGAGTGGATCTTGGCTCAGATGCTTGGCCTGACTACTTCATTTGTTCACCTGCTCCAGTGTCTGTTCCTCAAAATAAGCTGTGCACCTGATGTCACAGAGGATTTCCACTTCCTCCTGCTGGATTATGGAACAGGGATAATCTCTGTAGAGTTCAAAATTCTTATTCAGATCTGTATCTTATTTATTTATGTGTTTAAAGCTTTTATCTTTCAGAACCAGACTTGTCTGCTTCTTTTGTTCAGCTGAGTGTTAATTGCTGTATAGCAGTTTGTACATTTGGTGAGAGCAACTGTGTACTTTGCATATTTAATTGGCCTGAAGTAAAAAGTCATGTTCCTTAATTAATGGCAACAAATAATTCCCTCTCATTCTGGAAATAGACCCTATTTTTATTCAATTCAGACTGTAAATTATATTGTTTGTTTAGCAATCATCACAAGATGTAGGGATAGTGACTGAACCTCTTCTCCAGTTTCAATTTTAACATTTCACAATAGGTATGTTAAAAGTACTTCAATATGTTTTTAAACTTATTGTTGTACTTAATAGAAATATTATTTATCTGATCAAAATTATTAATGAGTATTTATTATATCACAGTGACCACACTGTGTTATCATATACCTTTTCATATAGTCATGGGAATACAAGTGTAAAGAAAATATCAATAAATAAAAAGAGAACATTAAGTAACTCTTGCAGTTAGATTGATATCCACACTCCTTTGAAAAAGTCTCTTACTTCTGTGAGTGGTGGATTTTTCCTGCAAAGGCTCTTTCTCAGTATGGTGCAATTGTTCAAGTGTAGAGGAAGTCTAGTTTTTATTTTACTTGTGTGAACTTGTCTATTACAAATGTTAGATACGTTGCCCCAGAATTCCCAGGATCAGCCTTTGGCACATTTTAAAGCTTTTTATTATATTGGCTGCTTTCCATTATTTTTGTACTGAGACCTGTTTAAGGGATATAGTATATGCTGAAGGATGTGGACATTATATTGGAATTCTTTTTTGGAGGCTCAAGTAAAAATCATTACTTCATGACAGCTTACTTAAAAAAACTCCTTTTACTGATATTTCAGTTTAAAGATGATTTCTAAAGTTCTAGAGTTTTCTTTCTTTTTTATTTCAAAAAGTGCTGTTGAATAAAATACAATTAATTAATATATTATTCAAATGACACCATCTGATAATGCTGTAACCACTTGAGCATTTTTTTCTACCAGAAAGCTTTTTGCTTCTGATATGTTTAGAAATAGCTTTACTAATTATTGTTAGTAAGAGTCTACTAAAAAATTCATTTTTTGTGTGAATACAATTAACTTTCTGTTATGCTGTATTTTTAAGTTAGTTCTATGTAGATAGGGTTTTGAGTTCTGATGGATGTCTTTACCTCTAATAACATCTTTAATCTTCTGAATAATCATGTTTGGCTTGCATCCATTGGATTCATTTTGGTTCTTAGTATTCATTTGCTGTTAGTCTCTAACATGACTTCACATTAGTCTTCGCACTGTCCATAATTATTTTATCCTTTTATCTGCTTCCTTTAATCTCTCTTTGAAGGACCACTTCAAATTTTTTTGTACTTTGCATTCTAAAGCTAAAAATTACTGTAATTTTTTGCCCTTTTTTCCCCCCTCTGGAATATTAAATCTGAATACATTTTAGTCACTATTACATGCTTTGTGTCAGGACTCAGGAGTCTTGGAAATTAGGGAGAAAAAACCTCAAAGCCCCATAAAGCAGACAAAGCCTTACCAGCTGCAGGGTTCTGACCCAAAGAATTCAGTATGTATTATAGCTATTGCTCCCCTCTCCATTCTCTGTCCCTGTCCTAACTCATTCCATGGTTCAGATTCAGAAGATACTCTTCTGCTGCTTGTATGTTATTGTGTAAGGATTGGGAAGAAATGGGAAGAAAAAAGAAAGTTGCTTTTGGATCTAACATTTTACAGCCCTTCTTCAAAGGCGAAGGAAGTCTAACACAAAGAACACCTTGCCAATTCCATTAACTTTTGGGAAAATAACAGCCTGCACATGAATGACATCCTTTTTGAAATGTCTGTATTAAGAATTTCAGTGAAATGTCTGTATTAAGAATTTTAGTGAAGACAAAGTTTGGGATGGATGTCTTTAAAAGGAACTAAATGGTTATAAGTTGATATAGAATCTGGTATTTACTGTTCTTTGCAGTTGTTGAAGCAAGTGCTGTTGTAGTGACTGTTGGTTTTAGTGATTTGTATTTTTTAAAAGTCTTGTATACAGTGAGGTTAAAGTTTAGAGACTGGGAATGGAAAAGTTCATCCTTTTCTTGTCTCAGTAACACAAAGGTGTGGGGAAGGAGAGACGTGAAGTTAGCATCCTTTTGGAGGTGTTATATGGGCAGCAGGTAAAAGGAGCTGAATAACTGGAAAGATGCTCCTGGCATAGGATTTCACATAAACAGGACCCTTCAGAAGTGGCTACTGGTAGATTATTCACTGAAAACTGTAAAGGGTCTGCTGTGTGGATTTGACTAGGCCTCTTGGCAGAGCTTTATATCCCTACTTGGCCATGCGGGTATGGTGAGTTTAGAACAAGGCGGGGTTTCTTCCTCTACAAAGGTCTGTATCATTTCAAAATAATTAGCAATGCTCTGGATTTTTGAGCTTTCACTGCAATATCTATGGTTATATGTTCATCCACCAAACTTGCAAAGTCACACAAGTTTTAAAGGAATTGTGGCATTGGAGAAGTTTGCTGTGATATATTCTTATTGATGTTAACTTCACCTGTGCTTTCTGTATCTGCTGTGAATAAGGTTTTATGGCATAGTAAAACCTGGTCCCCTCAGTCTGGCTGTTTGTGTCTCAGTCAGCTGTGACCTTTTTATCACATAACATGTGTGGGGTGAATACACACAGCCTTTTTCTCCTATTGGAATGAGCACCTTTTCTCCCACTCCCAATAGGAACAAAAGTCCTTACCTTGTGAAAAAGGAACAGTTGAGGTACAGGTTACACGAAGATAATATGTATCTGGGTGATGCTGGAAATAAGTCATGTTGTATTCTCTGAAAATAGCAGTATTGTTATTGGAGCCAAAGTGGTGCTGGACATCCTTGTTTGGTTTGCGAAATGAGATTTGCCTTTGGTGTTACAGAAGAGAGAGGTCTGGTTTACCCAGGCAGCTTTTTGGTTCATAACTTCTACTTTCATATGACTTTCTTTGGAAAAATGTAATTAAGCTGTTGAAGTATACTTCAGTATCTACAGATTTTCCAGACTTTATTTGGGTTTCTGGGACAAGCTTTCCTTAGGCAAGGATGGCAGGTGGAAAGCAGTTTGGTAGAAAATAGCTTGAAATGGAGATTAATGAAGTTGTTTATAAGATTTGACAGAGGCTGTCCTAATATCATCTGATTAAGTAGTGACCCCATTATGTGCTCTAATTTAAACAACTGATTTACCTAAACGTCTTTGGAGTATAATCAGGCAGTTCACAGGCTGTTAAATTATTTTAAAAATTGTTCTTAATATTTTAGAAAGTTAAATACATACTCTTTCCCCAGCTCTGTGTGTGTATATATAATACATCTATCCCCTATATCTATATAGGGGCCCCCTATCAAGTGGGGGCCCTATAAAGAACTTTCCATGAAGACAGGTTCTATACCTTTTTGGGGAACAGAAGTGAGGGTGTTTATTCTCCACACTCCCAATCCATAAAAGAAGTGGTAATGGGCTGTAGCCTTTTAGATGGTTTTCAGGAATACAGCATTATAATGATGGTGGTGTGTATTAATTCAGTGTTATTTCTTTAACTCTTTCAGAAGCATTGTGTGTCTTCTGGAAATAAAGCTTTATGTGAAAAAAGCAGGAATACAAACTTGGTTCTTTTGGAAAGAAAAGCTCTGCATTTAATTAATTTAATGTATTTTTAATACTTTTTTCCTTTTTGAATGTGAAAAGAATATCCCACTAAGGTGAAACTGTCTACTTTGAATTATACTGAACATACAAAATGTAAAGAATCTGTTACTTAATCTTTAGGATTTTAAACATTTATTTAATGTGGATTAGGTATTTCTTTTGGCTTGTCTGTACCATCTGTTTTAAAATATGCCTTAAAACCTGACACAGACTTCAAGCCGTCAAGAAGATGAACAAGTGGTCCTTGTGAGAACAGATGGAAGTGGAAGGGCATGGCCTGTGATGGGACCAACGGAGCCACTGGAACCAAAAGGAGGACGAAGAAAGCAGCAGATGGTAAGTTTTACAAATCTGAGTATTTAACTGCAACTCTTAACTGATTTTGTAGTTTTACTTTTATGATGCCATTATTAATGAATGTCTTATCAGAAAGTCAATAGGTAATTAAAAAGGTCCTTTTGTAAGAGGATTGTAATTAAGTATTAGAGTACTTATTTATTAAGCATATATTCAGTTTATTTTCAGATTGCATTTCCCAGGGGATCACTTTAGGGCTTATTTAAATGCATGTTAAGGAAAAGTTATCCCAGTCTCTTTAGTTTATATTACATAAAGGTATGTAAATAACAAAAATTAGCAGGAGCTCAGTATTTCCAAATTAAGAAAGATTTTGCTGAGATACTCAGGTCTCAGGGGCTAATTTCACTTTAGTTCTAACAAAAAATATGGCTACTGATGACAATAATAATTATGACCTAATCTTTGTAACAAAGTCCTTTGGGGAAGAATAAGAAACTTGGAAGCTGGAGCAGTGTTTTATTCTTAGGATAATTGCTTCCAACAGTAAACATAGTAGCACTTTGATCTTTTTGAAATAAGAGGAGGTGACACTAGCTCATAATTCTAGCAAGCATTCTTGATTAGTCGGACAGACCAGCTTGCAACACTGCTATGGAGAAGTAAAAGACACAAGAGGGTGAGGAATTTGTTATCGTTGTCCTGTTGTTTCCACTTTGGAAAATGATGTCCTGCTTTATGTTAATGGCCACTCCCTGTACTCCTTTGGAATTTAGTTTATTCCTATCCTAAGGGACATCTCTGTTCCCTTGTGCACTCTAAGGTGGCAGCATTTCCCAGAGGTACCGTATTCACACAAGTTTTCAGCACTGTCTGTGATTACTGTATTTCAGTGATGTCTGTGACTTTACAAAAGCTTTAGAATTGTCAATAATGAAAATTACTTTTTAGGATGTTTCATTTTTATGAGCTAATTAACTGTACTGTCTATCTTTCCTGAGTGGTAATGTTGTAGCTCTGATACCTTAAGGGTGTTAAGGATATAGTGACTTTGGGAAGAGGCTATATTTTTATTTAGACATTCTGATGCAATTGAAGAAAGGGAAAGATGTTTTTCTCCTTAAATAAAATAGAGCTGTTAGCCCAGTTGTTTCGGATCTGCTTAGCTTGATTCATGATTCTTTAAACTTGTTGAAATTGTTGGGGTCTGAATTTTATAGCCAATGTTTCTGATTAGGTTAATATTTATTTTTAATGTGTTTTGCTTCCAGATGCCTACTCATGTAGATAAAGAGAGAGTAAGGTATTTTCAGGATGATGATAGTATGAACCTGAAGGATTTGGTCAAAAATGAGAAGATGAGAACAGCAGAGGATCAAAACTCACTGTTCATGCGTATGGCTTCAAAGGTGAGGTGCTGTGTGTATGACTTTTTAATTAAGCATATTGTTATTAGAAATATCAGGGAGGGCATGAGGCCTGAGTAAAGGGAAAGCCTGAAGGAAGATGAGAATTGTTTAGGGTTACAGAATTATGCAGGACTGTCAAAAACAGGGGCCATAGTAAATTGTAGAATTTCCAAGTACAAAGCGAGGATTTTTCTAACATTGTGAAACATCTGAGCTGATTCTTAGGATCCACTTCAGAGGGTTGCTGGAGAGACGTACATATTTTAGTGATGTGAGTCACCTGTCCTATTTTAAATGGTGTCTGAAAGGCATTATGGGTATAAAAGGAATTAAAAGTCTAGTTCAGACACAGGAGATTATTCCATAGAACTCTCAAACAAAAAGGAAGAGATCCCATCACAGGTATTGAGACAATAAATTCAGATGAAAGACAGGGCTGATGAAGGCAAAATGTTGATAATCTTGAAGCTGTGTGAGGCCATGACTGTACATATACAAGAGGCTGTTGATGCCTGATTTGAGAGTTGTTGTGAGTCTGCAAATGTCGTCTCAGTGCTGGTGTGATTAAAAGGAGAATCAGAATTTTGGAGGTTATGAAAAAGGAGAATTTAGCATTTTAAAGCATATAGTGAACCCATCATGCACCCATATCTTGAATGCTGCCTGAGCTGTTAAAGCATACCCTGTAATCAGGAGCACAGAGCAGTGGCCATTTGAAGAAAACCTAAGTAAACAAAATTTCTTCAGCTTGGGGGGAATGGGTGGATGGGTAAGGGAAGGCAGGTGCTAGACTAGAACAATTAGCACAAAAGTTTAATAGAACACAACTATTTTTGTTTCACATATGGGATGTGGCCACAGAGCAGATAACATGAAGGAGTGGTTTGAGATTTTTTTTCAGTGAAGAAGGTAATTGTAGAACTTGTGTTGTAGAGCATGAAATGCAGTGGAGGCCTTGATTGTGAGTGGGAGCAAAAAAAGACAGCAACTTAGTGAAATACAGTTTCATTGTTAAATATTAAATAGGGAGATCTAGATAGGTTTTGGCTCAGGATTTCCACAGTAAGTGCTGAGAGCTGCAAATGTGTAGAAGAGTCAATTTTATTGTCTCCCCCATATGTCTTAGCCTTTGCTGGAGATTGATTTTGCAACATAAAATGGTCACACTGGGTGAGAAAGCAGCTGTTTCATTCCAAAGGGTTTTTTCCTTTTTTTAAAAAAAAAAAATTTTTTTGTTTGCTTTTTTGTTTTGTTTTTGTTTTCTTGTTTTATTTTTGTTTGGATTTTTGAAGGATAGAATTTGTTAATAATGTTACAAGAATGTATTGTGTTTCCTACTCTATACAAATACTTTATCGTAGTTTTGGAAGGCTCTGAATTCCTACTAACTTCAGTGAGCTTTGGATCAGATGCTAAGTAATGTGTTTCTTTTTTGTTACTGGGCAAAGAAATACTGCATCAACTTGTTTTATTAGAACAAGTTTCTTGACTAACCTTTTAAGATTCAGCCATACTATATATTTACTGGCTAAGTGTATTGGAGCATATGCTCAAAGTAGATATTTTATCAAAGCAATGTCCATATTTTGGTTCATGGTACTGTAGTCTTTCAGTCCTATGCAATGTCACATTTAGGTTTTGAAGGTATCTTTGTTTGGCTTTCATAAAAAGAAGCATCTCAGATGCCAATTGTTCTTCTCCATTAAGATCTAAAATGCTTTTGGTAGGTTCTGTGCAGGTGATTCCCAGATCCTGTCACCACAAAATGTGATGGTCTTCCCCAGACGATGTTTGTTGCTTGATCTTAGGTTAAGAAACTGGCTCCTAGGCCTCCCTGAGGTTTCCATGTATTTCCATGTCTGTAGAATGCATTCTTATTCACAGTACAAGATCAGTGTTACCACTCAAGTGTTGGCAGCAGTCTGAAAAATTTGTGGGTGATCTCACATATACTAGCTGGTTATGTACTTTATAAGCCCATACTACATGGAGTATCTGCATTATGATCTGGTGCTCAGTAAGTTAGTCTTCAAAATTCTTTCAGCTCTCCTCAGTGGTTTCAGCGAGGTGTTTTATTCCAGCTGGAAATGTAGCAAACAAACCTCTTTTGCCAGTTTTAGTTTGATAACATAGTACACAAATTTGACACATACAAATTACTTTCTCTTTCTGCCTTCATTTGAGAAATGAAAAAATTATCAACAAAAATTAATCTGTCGTATTGCAGAGGAGTGGTGGGAGGAAACTGCTGCAAGTCTACAAATGATATCCTGCCTCGGATGGGAGACGGGAGATTGTGTCCCTTAAATTCTGTTCAACAATTTCAGTCATCTAATCACTGTGAATTACCTAGGGCACTATTATTTCCTTCAGAGATTTTCCCAGGGCTTCTGTCACTTTCCCAGACTATGCCCAAAAGAAACTTCCAGCCCCACAGCTGTTGAGGATGGAGGAAATAGGTGCTGCTCTCACAGATGGGAACAGAATGAGAACGACAGAGCAGCATGTTTTCTGGCTTTTACACAGCTGAATGCTCTGCTCTAGATCAGTGTTACTTTCCTGATATTTACTGCTTTTAACAGTAGTTCAAATGAAATACAGGTTAGTTGTTATTGAAGATAATAACATAATTGCAGTTTTGTAGAGATGGGGATGTTGAAATAGAAGGGTATAATTCATGAAAGGATTTATTTTCTTGAATGGGACTTGGAAGAAATATCAGTACGTAGACCCAAAGTCTCTCTTCACGAAACCTCTGTCTAATCCCATTGGCAGATGAAAGTCTGTGTATTATCTCGTGCCAGGCTCCCACTCAGATTGACAGAATAAACATCTGCAGTGTTCAAGCCATACTTGTACTTATTAAATCTTTTTCCCACCTCTCCTTTTCTCAAGAGCTCAACAAGATGAGATGGAGGCATTTTGCTGTCTCCTTGCTATTTGTTTACCTGTTGTGTCTTTGTTTTAAATTTTGATTCTGACTTATCATTGCCCTCTTGTCCATTCTTATTTTTGTAGTCATGGTTCTAAGACAGCCCTGCTGTGCTTGAGGCTTTTGCCTCCTATTCCCCTTCGGCCTCTGTTTGAAGGTGGCTGATGTGGGTGTCACTTACCTCAGCAGTTTGAATTGCTGCCTTTCCCACAGCCGTCCCATGCATGCTATTATGTAAAATTTATGAATATCATGAAAAAATCTTTAATTTACAGTGCTGAAAAAAAACCTTTTTAAAACCCAGCGCTAATCTTTTTGATATATATGGAGAAAAAGCAGGCCTAGAGTTTGATTTGTTCATGTTTTGCTATTATGGCTCAATGACAAAACCATCCATTTAAATCACTATTTCTACTTTTTATTTTCTTCACCTTTGAAAGTGGTTTTGGTTCTCACTGTTGTAGAAGCATGACTTGAGGATATAAAGAAGTCAATAAAACATTTGAAAGCTGTTTTTTTCTGACATTTCTAGAGTACAAAATATGTGTGAAGTCTTAGACTTTCACTACTGATAGCTTTAAGTACCCTGTTTGTAGTTTCTTCAGCCTCTGACTGTTGTAAGTGGTTCAGTTTTCCCAAATTCATGCTGTTAAGACTTATGTAATCCTTTCACTCATGTCAGTAGATGCTTGTGGGTGTTTAGAGACTGATTCCTGGAACATAACCTCAAGAGAAATTACCTTGTATTTGTATGTATTAATTCTACTAAAGCATTTTTTTCCTTTTTATATTTTACTTCAGGAAAGAGAGAACAATTAATTTGAGTGGTTCATCAGGACATTTTAGTTTTTGCCAGAAATGAATTTTATTTTAAAATATGTGCAGTAATTCCTAAGAGGAATTCAGCAGTGAAAAATAAAATGCTTTATTAGTAATGCTGACCTTCCTTTATGGATTTAGCTGAGTGGTATTCTGGTATTATAGGTTTGCAAAAAGAAATTTGCATGTTGGCTTTCCTTGCTTCTCTAAAAGTCTGTAAAATGGAAAATTACTTTCAGCCTAATCATTTTTGCTTGCTGTGCAAGTCTACCTGTTCACATTTTTGCATTTCTGTCATCATAAACCAAAATAATAGTCTTGAAAAAAACCTTGGAAGCGAAAGTGAAAAATGCAAAATGTTGCTGCTGCTGCTGCTATTATGTAATGAAGCTTTTTCTTCTCCTTCTTCACATGGTGAAGCAATTTTAGCACAATATTTAATAGACATGATAAAGCCAGCAAAGCTCTGGTGCTCTATTGCTTTTTACATTTGCTTCAAGATTATGTGCATGGTTTGTTGTAAAAAATTATAGCGATAACCCAAGAGAAATAATTTCCAACGCCTTGTTCTGCTACATGTCAATTCAATTCACTAAACAACCTTCTGGGTATATTGTGTGGACACAAAATTAAAGCTGTTTCTGCATTTGGAAACAAATCAACAACAGTGACAGCTGCATTAGGAAAGAAAACCAGGGAAGAGTAAGAACTGTGTAGATGTAGCCCATATGAAATTACTGCATGAGCACGTAGGATTCTGCCAGAATTATGTTAAAATTACACGATATGTTGCAATTTAAGACTTGTGCAGGACAGTCTTTCCTAGACATTAAAATTATGGCCAGGAATAACTGTAAAGTGAAATGCTAATCAGAATTTTAAAAGTAGAATTCTATGGCTGAAGGTATTTTTGTTTAGTTTACATTTTATGCCACTGACTTTATATAAAGTTTTGTCTATCCTAATAACTACTTATAGCAAAATCTAGAGTTTTCATTTCATATAGCAGAAACAAAAAGGAGGTTGATCCCTAGCCATTTAGCAGTCCTCTGTCATCTTTTTGCTTGACTTCTGCTGCTCAAAGATAATCCTGAGCTACCTTGCTCACCAGCATGACTTTTCTTGTCAGTGACACAGGCCTTAAAAGAACTCTGTGCACTGATATATTAAAATCCTTTGATACTATGTGTTTAAAGTATTCTTTAATTCAGTGTGGTGATAAGTTTTGAAAATGCCTATTCACTGAATTATATGATGAATTAAACCTACAAATTTAAATGTCTGTGTTCACAGGGGGACTGGAATTGTAATAAGGTTTACATGATAAAATTCTGCCTTTGTTTGTCTTAAGCAAATACTATTTGAGATCGAAGAACTTTTCTGAGATGATTTTGTTGTTCAGAATAGGTGCTAAATGCTGAATAAATTTAAATGTGATGAGGTGTATTCTTATGTCACTCAGGTTTGTATTCTAAAATAATAGATTATTCTTCTTTGCAGCTTCCTGAAATACATTATGATACAACATTCCACAAATATTAGCTCTGTCATTTAAAGACGTCAGTGTTGCCATGACAATTTAAACCCATACTGATACATTTTATACAATCTATAGACTTTTTTTGACAAATTTTTCAAGCAGATGCACTTTTATTAGCTTATATGGAAGCAACTCCAGCTATGATTGCGTTAGCAAGGAAACAGGAAAAGCAGAAGTTCAATAGTTGCATACAAATTGGAGCAAGAAAATAAGCAGAAAAGAAACAGTACAAAAAAGCTGAAAATAACCCACACTGGAACCACGCAGGTATCTTTTGTTCCTCTGCTTATTGTGCTTAATAGAATTTCCCATTTCATCCACAAATTTCAAAGGAAATTTGAAGTGGGGGGAAAAAAGTATACTTGAGGTATTATACAAGCATAATCTCGAATCTCAATCATTAGGAATTCTGTCTCTTAAGGTTTCCTTTCAGTATCACAATGATACTAAATTCTTTAGCAGGGCTTTTTATTCAAAGGGGCCACCCAAAAAGCAAGTAGTAGCAGCAGAGGGAGTAATAAGAGACAGAACGTGCAGTATGCTCAAGGTGGAGTGTGTAGGAAGCCAGAAGTGTGTAAGACTACAGAGGTTTTATTGTGGAATAAGAAAAAAAGAATTGGTTTAAAATCAAGCTATGAAATATGGTTCCAGTGGCCTGAACATAGGTTGGCAGAAAAATGAGGCTGACCAAGGAGTGTACCTTGCACAGATTTGCAAGAGTTACTTCAGGAAGTAGCCCCATGCCATGGTGCCTGATGGCTTCACTAACATAGCAAATTAAAAAGGGCTTCAATTATTTAGTAAACAGAATGTTATATAATGAAATAATTCATGTAATTTATTCATATTATTCATGGTAATTATCATGATAAGGATTTAATCAGAAAATACAACACTGTAATTTTTCCTTCTCTCAAATCATTCTAATTTATGCATAGTCAGATGTTGATTTCTTTCTAAACTCCTGTGCTGAATGGTTAGAGATCTCACCCCTTTTCTTGTGTTTTAGCCACATTTGCGCTGTATTTGAGCTGTCCAAATGAAAGCCCAGAGGGCTCCTGAGAGAAGTTTGGATGCCTTCCCTGACTGCTGTTTAAATGTTTGTGTGTTACAGCCCTCTCTTGGCCAGGGCAAGCACAGTTGTGATTTTTCTGTGTTGGTTAAACGAAAACTGCATCCTGGTTGTGGAAAATCAGATGGACGGTAGCAATGATGTAGTTGCACAATTATGCTGTAAGATGTGGGAGGAGGCCATGTCATTTTGCCTGGTGCTAAGAGTCCTAAAACTGCCTTTGTGTCCTCTGGTTAATCAGTGCTCGCCAAAAGAGAAGGGAAAGCTGGAAAAAAAGAGGGTGTATATGAAGGAAGAATGTGGCAGATAAGCCCAGAATAAAGAAAAGTGAAGTAGGAAAAAGAATGGGGATTGTAGAGCTGAGCTGTCTTATGAACATGTCAGTTTAGCACAGCTCTGGGCTTTGGCCAGTGTCTGGTAGAAAGGAGGACTTCAGGTGCATTGCCCTTATAGGAACCTGAATTTCCTTTGTTAGCTTTAGGTGATTCAGTGATGTATTGTAGGACATCCCAACTGTAAACTAATAGATCAGAATGACTTCCTGCATCTTTCTGATCTCTGTGCAGCACCTGAGCAGCAAGGGCATACCAAACAACATCAGTCATGGTGAGAGAACTAAATACACAACATCCAAAATGCATTGGCTTTCATATTTGGCAGGTGTGATGTTGCACCTACGATTCAGAACAGCAGCTTTCCAGCAACTCTAATACATCAGCAAAGTTCCTTCTTTGGATGTGTACTAGCTCTGTCTTTTGTATGGAAGAATATATGTATGAAAGAAATTGGTTTTTAAATGATTACTTGCTTTCCTTCTGGTGTTTTAGAGAACAATTTCTTATTGTTCTTTTGATTCCCCTTTAACTTATTTTTGAGAGATTTAGTTATAGCCAAATAATGCAGTTGGCAGAACTCACTGGGCACCTTGTTGTACAAATAGAAGTATAAATATTTTAAAAGAGGGATGGAGCACCTCTCCTATGAAGACAGTCTGAGAGTTGGGGTCGTTCAGCCTGGGGAAGAGAAGGCTCTAAGGAGACCTTATAAAACCTTCCAGTACCTAAAGGGGGATTAGAAAAGAGACAGAGAGCAACTTTTCACACAGGCAGACAGAGCAAGGGCTAATGGCCCCAAACAGAAAGAGGGTAGATTTAGTTCAGTTATTTGGAAGAAATTCCTTACTTTGAGGGAAATCAGGCACTAGGACAGGTTGCCCAGAGAAGTTGTGGATACCCCCATCCCTAGAGCATCCAAGACCAGGCTGATGGGGCCCTGAGCAGCTTGGCTTAGAGGAAGGTGTCTCTTTAAAGTCTCTTTCAACCTAAACCATTGTATGGTTCTATGATCTGTTGGTCATGACTGTACCAGAAGAAACAAAATCTGGATTTTAGACAGCACCTACTTTATAAAAGTTTGCTATTTTATATGTAAGAATTTTGCTTTGGATCTCAGATATCATGTTGTATACAGTAATTTATCCATCTTGAAGAGAGGCATCTTCCAGGCTGTTTAATAAGATGAATATTAATTCTATCACAAGGGATTCTCTGGAGTATTTTGAAAAGTATTATTATTTAAAAGAAGTTGTGGAGGTTGTTTGTAACAAACCATGAATTTCCATGATGACTTCTAAGTGCAAGCAGAACAGAGTAGTAATGGTATTCTGTGTTACGTATGATACTCCTGGTAGCCAGAATGTTGTGATTTCCACTCTTCCTTTCCTTTCTAGTCTGCCAATTGTCATGTTTCCTGTGTACTTTCATTCTCATGGCAGAATTTTTATTTAAATAAAAATCCCAAACTTAATGTTTAGTAATAACAAAATGCTGCTATTCTCTAAGCAGTGCTTTGGCTGCAGGTCTAACTTTACCTTATTAATGCTTTTATGACAGAAGAACAGAGACTTGATTTTAGACACCCAAACCACTACCTATTTTTTCTAAATTTCAGAAATCTCCTTATTCTGTTAAATGTAGAATTGCAGCAAGACAGAAGAAGAATGGAGTTAAACTCTTGAACTGTTGGTTTTAGTATGCAGTGGCTTCCAGTAGGAAATGCACGTAAGCACTTAAGTGTATTATAGCTGAATAAAGTAATATTAAGGAGGCTCTTCCTCAGTTGTTTGATAAGAAGAGTACTAAGCATATTAAAACAAGGTTTTGGTGTGTGTTAGAGAACTGCAATATTTGGGAAAAGCAAGAACTTTTGTCTTTTTGGGGGAAAGTTACTTATGTACTCTGTCCTTTTTTTTTAATATCATATTATCTACAGAAACTATGCCTGGGATATTTGGAAGTATTTCTTTAATTTGGAGACTGTGCTTCATTTATGATAGCCTGCCTTCCAAATGTCTTCAGTTAACATTAGTTCTTTTCTAGGGCTACCCTAGTCAGTATCCTAAAATATATTAAGATTTGTTGTGGTGTGCAACAGGTGCACTCAGAAAGACTTAGTATTGAAGGCAAAGACTGATTTCTTCCCAAAATGGCTTAGTCCTGTTCCCTTGGTAAGAATAAATGTTGGCATATTTTCACAGAATGTGAATATGAAGTGCAGAGTCATGGTCTAGTTATTTCACAAAAGATAATATAATGGTAGTTGTAAAAGGAGAGGAGGAGGAGATGAGAGGGGATAAAATATATGATATAAATGATATATGAAATTGTGCATCTCTTTAAAGATAGCTGAAGTTATGTCAAGATAATGTTGAAATACCTAGCCCTTAATTTGAAATGGAATATAGTAATATACTCTTCTCACTGCTGTCACATATCTGTATTTTAATATCTGTGTATGACTGCTCTCAGGAGAGGTACCTGATGATTCTGTCTGCAGCAGATGCCATATGAAAAGAAGAAATGCTACTGCTTATGTTCTTTGTGCTTTTTTCAAGGAAGGAAGCTCTTTTTCAAAGAGCTAAGTATTTTTTCTTGCTACTTTATAAATAAGTGCAATTTTTCTATATATCTTTTCAGCTCATGGAAAAAACAGACAGAGAGTACTACACTCTGGATGACATGTTTGTTTCCAAAGCAGCCAAGAGAGCACGCAGTGGGGAAGAGGAGGAAGTACAAAGAAGAAAAGCAATCCGTGAGCACCAGCAACTTGCTGCATGCATGGAAAAGTGCCCCTACTGCTTTGATAGCAGTGAACTTTCTAAACATCTTATTATTGCAATTGGCACCAAGGTAAGAAAATAGCAATTTAACACCAGTGTAGAAATAAAAAAGAAATTACGTTAGAGTGTTTAAAATTAGGAACAAAATTGCTTCTATGGAAGGATTTATTGTTCTGCATCTTACTTTCCTTGCTCTTTCAGTTGATTCCACAACTTCATCAAGGGTGAGGAGGAAAAGGATATAAATCTGTCATGAATTTTAAAGCTAATCTTTGATGTCAGGACTTCATGTTTGTAGAAGACAAGAGTAATAATGAAAGATCTCAGTGCAGAGATTAGACTGTCGGTGGATTTGAGGAAGATTAAATCACACTTCACTGAAGGAAATTTGAACTAGTGAAGAACTGTGTCTTGATATCAAAGAAAACTAAGTGGGGAATTCAGTTTTTAAGCTTAGAATCCTTTGAAATAGACAGAAGTTTGGTTTGGAAACCTTTCTGGTTCTGTTAATGCTTTTAAAAGTTGCATAAATATTTGGATTTATAACATCTGAAATGCTTAAATATAGCGTTTTTTGTAGTTTTTTTTTTACTACAGTTTTCATTTACCAGTGATGTTTTCATTTGATCTGAAACTCTTTATAGGTAAAGAGTTACACAGCTGGTACAGGTATACAGAATTGTACAGCTGAGAGGTGTACAGCTGATACAGTGCTGTGTTTTGGATTTAGGATGAGTGTAATGTTAAAAAGACACTGATGTTTTTAGTTGTTGCTAAGTAGTGCTCAGGAACTTTTCTGATTCTCATACTGCCCAACCATTGAGAAAGTGGTGGGGGCACAAGGAGTTGAGAGGGGACATGGCAGGACAGCTGGCCCTAGCTGACCTTAGGGACATTCCAGACCATATGACATCATGCTCAGTGGATAAACTTGGGGGAAAGTCGGCCAGGGGCCAGTGCTTGGGAAGTGGCTGGGCAACAGTGGGTGGGTGGTGGGCAATTGATTGTGCATCACTTGGTTTGTACATTGTTGTTGTTGTTGTTGTTATTATCATCATCGTCATTTAATTTCCTATCCTTTTAAACTGTCTTTATCTCAACCCACAAATTCTACATTTTTTCTTGATTCTCTCCCACTTATCCCACTGAGAACAGGGAGTGAGTGAACAATTGTGTGATGTCTAGCTGCCTGCCAGGTTAAACCATGACATGGAGTATGCATTATATCTATATCTATGTCTATATAGATACAGATACATGTACATTTTATTAAAAATGCATACAGCCATGTATCTATATTAAAAAATACTGGACTGCACTAAACAGTGTGATTTCATAGCAGTTATGATAGCAGTTGTTTTATAAGGGTGATATTAATGCCTTGGTGGTGGAACTGCTCTCTGGATACTACTGGTTGGTTTGATCTACTGGTGGACAATGGGCCCTTTTAAAAAGCACTAAAATTGCAAATACCTTGCTGTAGTTAGTACCTAATGGCTTCTTTGGTTTGAATTTAACAAATGATGAATTTCTTAGCCTCAGCAATGGGAAGGTTTTTAATGCTGGAAAACTGGGCACTTGAGTTTTTGTTTGTTTTTCCTAGGTGTACTTGTCTCTACCAAGCAGCCAGTCCCTTACTGAAGGTCACTGCCTGATAGCCCCTCTACAGCACCATACTGCAGCCACTCTTTTGGATGAAGACATCTGGGAAGAAATCCAGGTCTGCTGAGCAACTGTCTCCTGTTCTAACCCTTTTGTAAAATAATTTTCTTGTGGATAATAACATCCTTGTCATAAGTACATATTTTCATAATTTGCAGTCTGGCAGCTCTGTTCTGATTCCACTAAGGGGCAGAACCTTCTCACATTATGGATGAAAATTAGTGGTCAAATATTAACAGGAAAGAGAGGCAGGGTAAATACTGAAGCAAATTTTCAATTTATAAGCAGTAGAAGAAGTTTCCTGGAATGCTGCAGAATGTGCATCCTTGGAGGTCTTTGAAACCATGTTAGAGGAATGTCTATTGGAAATTAAGAAGGTACAGCTGATCCCTTACAGAAAATAGAATAACTGGCTTCATAGGATTCTCTTGGGAGTTCCAAGAAAAAGAAAAGAATTGTCAGAGCAAGCAGAACACTTAAAATTAAATACAAATATGTTGTTTACATATCTTCAGTTTTTTAATCTGTTTTTGGGTGGATATTAATTAAAAGAGAAATACCTTACTCTTAAAACCAATGAGATCCCTGTTGAAGTCCAATTTTCTGTCTTTTTTGAAGAGAATTATTAAAATAAAGCAGCAAGCATGATGGGTTGTGCTTTCCAAGTTTCTTATGAAGACATTTTGAAGATTTTGAGTTCTGTTTTCTTTGGAGATGGAAAATCAAGGGAGGGATGTAACAAGCTTCTGCCTAAGAGATTGACTGTGTTTTCAATCCCCTATCCTGCCATCACGATTATTACAAGGGGAAAACAATTTGCCACATCTTATATTGAAATATTGGAGACTATATCAGACTAGAGAAAGGTTTCATTGTTGTAGTTGCTGAGATTTAAAACCAGCATAATTTATAAGTTTGTAATAATGTAAATAATGTTGGTCTTGCCTCAAGTCTGGCAGATGGATTCTCTGACTTTTCAAATTTGCCCCCCACATTGATTCTCATGTCTGATGTTGTTTCATATAGTAAATTATGCTCCCTTCTAACCAGAAAGAAAAGGAGTTCTCTTGCATATGACAGAAATACCTAAGAAAGTTGGATAAGAAACAAATAAGTGCAACAACTAGGATCAGGAGGAACAAAAGAGCATGCAGAAAAGTGATAAATGTGTTTATCCTCAATCTTCTATTTACCCCAAACTCTTAACTAAACAATTACAAATTTTAAATTGTATGAGAAAGAAAATAGCATAATGAAAAGATAAGCAAATGCAGTCCCTGTCTTCAACAGTAGTCTTTTACTTGTTAGAAAAGGCATCTAGTTGATAAAACCATTATCCTTTCATCCTGTAAATATATTCATAGACAGAATATAGATATTCTTAGATATTTCTTTGCAGTGAAATGTCTAAGGAAGAAGTCTGGAAAATGTTAGCAAGAGTATAAGCAGTCAGTCAATGACTAAACTAACTTTCTGATGCAAGAGACATATTTTTTATTACTTTTGAAGGGAAAAAAACCACTTTAAGTATTCACAAAATGTTGTGTGAAGTATGAGTTTTAGCTAACTATTTTTGCATTTTTTTTTGTTTTGTTTTGTTTTGTTTTTTTTTTTTTTTTTTTTTGGTTTTTTTTTTTTTTTTTTTTAGGATATATTGGAGTAAAGCAAAAAGAGTTCCTTTATGCTGTATGCCTTCAAGCTCTTGAATTTAATGTATTGTGTAGTTTAGACACTGATGTGCTCACTTGCCAAAGCAAATTTGCATGGAATATTTTTAGTATGAAAAGATACAAATCTTTACACATTCTGTGTTGGCTGAACTGTTGCTTCTATTAATGTTGTGTGCACCCAAGCATAAACCAAGCCTTCTTATTTCCCCTTATGGATGGCTTTCTCCTTTCCAGTGTTAATTGTTCTTGATGCTTTGGCCTGCTCAGAATTTGGAGGAAAAGTCCAATGTGTTTAAAAACAAAAAAAATGCAACTGGGGAAAGTTAGCTAACATCTGCTGATACTCTAGGCTTTTTTGGTGGATTTGTATTTCAGCTGATACTGCAGGGTAGCAGCTGTAAGTCATAGTCTTTCTCAGCTTTTGCTATCTCACCACATTGCTTGCTTCAGTGTGTTTCAGAAGTAGTGTTCTGATGGCTGGAGTGACAAGGAGAAGACAAAAGCTGTTAATCTAGAGTAGCCTGTCACTGCGCTGGAGAGTCCCATATGCCTCATGGAACACTGGGCAGTGTCTTCTGGCTGTAATTCATCAGTTTCTTTAGGACAATGATGGTAGCATTCTCCTGTCACAGCACGGAGCAGCTCGTTAGTGAGGAAAAATTCAGGGCACAAGGGCCTGCTTTGAAGAGCTTAAATGCCTAGTTTAGATATATATTTGGCCATGTTTCTTAGACTTTTAGTTTGATTAATACTGAGCAAGATGGCAAAAGGATGGAGAGCTCAATTTGTAGTCCTGTTGCATTGAAAACCTGGTAGTGATTTGTTTTCCTTTTATTTTACTTCAGTACTTGCTGATGTTGCTGATGTGTATTTTTTTATATATGTTTGAATTATCAAGTATCCATTTACATTAAAATAAGGAACCTTAAACCTTTAGATGGGATTTGCATTTTAATGGTGCTGTTTGTACTTCTGAGCATTGTTAATTGGGAAAAAATACCAGTGCAAAAAGGACTACCTATGAATTATGTGAGTCTTAGGGTTATGGTACCTTGGTCTATGAGGCTCCTACAGTTTCAGTGATTTCTTGGCTTACACTTGGAAATTGTTATAGAAGCACATGTAAGACAAAAATCTTCATTTTTAAAAAGCATTTTTCAAGGTCTTGAGATACTTTCAGAAACATTCACCCTATTAGAAAATTAGATCTTGTGTGCACTTGAAAATGAATTTGAATGACTCTCAGAAATCATCCCTTGTTCTTGATAATTTGTTCATCATCTGAACATTTTAAGCTATAGAATGATGCTTTTGCATATCTTGGATGCAATTGCCAACTGTCAAGAGCCGGGGAACAGCCAGAGCCAGCTGCTGTGCAGGAAAGCAAGTTCAAGGTGATGGGCAAGGCAGGTGGGGGAGCTCATCTCATTGACAAGGCACACTCCCATGGTACCAGGCCAGGAGTGTTGCTGTGGAAGTAGGCAAGGTCATCCATGGCTCCTTGATGCCAGGCAGGTTTACAGTGATGACTTAGGTCTGAGATGAAGTTAGGGCCAAGAACTGCTACGTACCTGGCTGGGCAAGGACCAAAACAGACAACCTGGACTTAATTACAGCTCCTGAGTGACAGGGGGCCAGGTCCACACTTCTCACCTCTTTAATAACTCTTAAATACTCCATCTCTTTCTGCTGGACCTGATCCAGTTCACAACTGAAGTGCATCAGAACTTCCCACCACATAGGCAGCCCGAGCCTCAGCAGGTCTGGCCCAGCCCCTGCAGTGCCTCTTGGGTGTGTGCAGGACCCTGACACTGGAACTAGCATAATTGTTAACTGAAATACACTTTGAGTAGGTGCAGCACCTCCTCCCTCTGACAGGGAACTGGTAAATGTAGCTTGAGGCCACATGTAGTGTTACATTTGGTTTGCTTCCATACAGTGAAGATGGTGGATTTATTTTGTGAGGCAATTATTAATATTTTACTTGAAGATCAAGCAAGCCTAGTAAAAATACTTTCCTTCCCCCCCCCCCGCCTTTTTTTTTTTTTTTTTTTGGTTGAACTGTATAATTGGAAAGAGTAGTAAAAGGGTAATTGTAACTATAGTCAATAAAAGCCAGGTCGTTACTTCTTAGGAATTGCAAGCTTGGGACCTACTGTTAAAGCCATGTTGTTTTATGGAGCACTGCAGTTAAGAAATTCAACACAGTTTCAATTTCAGCTGTAAAAATATGTGGTATTTATTAAAACTAAGTTTGTAGTGTTAATTATATTGTGTGTTTCAAAATAGTTTCCTAGATTTCCTATGTTTTTATCATAGGAAATATAGTTAATCTTAAATATTTTAAATCTTAAAGTAAATAATACATAATTTTCCTGGTATGATTGCTACTATTTTCCATTTTATTGTTAGTTTATTACGAATATAATATGCTAGTGAAATAATACATTATATCTGAAAGTTCTGCAAAGTCAGTTTAAATAACACAATTTTTGCCTTTAAACAGATGTTCCGAAATGCATTGGTGAAAATGTTTGAAGCTAAAGACTTGGATTGTGTGTTCCTAGAAACAAACATGAGTATGAAGAAGAGGTATCATATGGTATATGAATGCATTCCTCTTCCAAAAGAAGTAGGAGATATGGCTCCAATCTACTTTAAGGTACATAAAAATGGTTTTGTTTATGAAGTCATTTTAATGATTATATCATAATTCATCTATTTCTGGAAAAAATTTGATATTCAAATGCTATTTTTGAGATGTATTCTTTGATTCTGCTTCTGGATCCATTCTTTGCTAGAATTCCTTGATCTTAAAATAAGTGGTGTGATATAATTCAGTTTTTCAAGTTGCCAGTAGAAGAGCTGTTTTTCACTGAGCATTTGTCCCAAGTCTGACTGCACTGAAAATACTAGAAGAAGATGAGAGAATTTTAGTCTCCTGAAGTGCATTAAGGATTGCAGTACTTCTTACTTGAGTCCTGTAGTATAAACTTAAAGCACAATACTTGTGCCTTGGCAAGCATTAAATGAGAAAATAATGTTAACCTATTTTAAGAAATACCAATATAGATATTGTTTCATCGCCATTTTATTTCAGTAAACCCAAATTTTACACGTGTCTTAGGCCTCTGATGAACATTCTACAGCGGGATAAATATTTCTTCTGCAGCTTTTCTGGTCTCTTTGCCCTGACCCTTTAAGAAAAGGTTCATTGAGGCTTCTGACTGGAACTGAGTCCTTTCAGCTTTCAGCAACTGACTCATTATTTGCCTTTTATAAGTAAATTATTTTATTTGATTTTTGAAATACTATTTATGCTTTCTGGAAATAATGTGATTAGGTTTTGATGAAGCGGGGCAGCAGTATGGTGAGCAACAATACAGTAACTTTTACCACATTTGAAACCCTCCATCTGTCAGATCTGACTGCTGTGCTTCAAGTGCTGGTAAAACTTGTGTTTTCTTTGAATACTCAAGGAAAGAGAAAGAACAAGATTTAATGCAATGTCATTTATTTTGGAAGTATCTACCATTAAAATGCACTGCAAATGAAATTTAAAGGTACCTACCCTACAATATACCCAATTCCATGCTATGGGGAATAGAGTTAGCTTTGGTTTTTAAGAGCAATCATCCTACTAAGCTGGATTCTTCTCTTAGTGTTTAAAATAGAAAGACGGCTGATTTAGTGTAATGAATTCATAAGAGATTTTGTATGGGGTGCGTAAAAAGAGAGTGTGACCTTTTATTTGAAACTTATGTCAAGCAAAACTTAAATTAAAATAAAAAAGAAACAGAATCTGAATTGTGTGGGTCTGAAGATGCTATATAATGTCTTTATAAAGTAGCTTGTGGAAATGAGACAGGTTACCAAAAATACAGTTACTTTGTTAGGAAGTTATTGTTACTTGCCCTGCTACAATGTACTTCACTACTAATAAAGTTAGTTCTTTATTTGCTGTATGAAGGACTGTTTCACCTTTAGATAAAATAATTTTACAGAAAGCTATAATGGAGTCTGATGAAGAGTGGTCCATGAACAAGAAGTTAATTGATCTTTCTTCAAAAGACATTCGGAAATCTGTAAGTAATGAAGTGTTTTGTATCCTGAATTTATCATCAAATTCTTCTAACATTTTTCCATTATTAACCATTTCAAAGGGAGAAGAAAGGGAACACAATTAGATTAGTGCATCAGAAGATGGCATAGGTATGAGGAGAATTACCAGTCTGCACTCTTAACTGACATTAGGGAAAAGACTCCCATTTATTTCAACAATTGGTGGACTAAGCTGCCAGCATTAGTTGAGAACAAAGCTGACTCTTTGAGGACGTGTACTGGCATAATATTCTTGATTAACTTTTAAGAATTAAGGTAGATCAAAGATTTGCAAATTACTTTCCTGAAACAAATATGATTTGTCCTTTTCATTAACCTATAACAGCTGTTTGCGTTGCTAAGTTTATGAAGTGAAAACATAAATAGCATTATGAATCTTTTTTTTGTAAAACAAGGGAACAGTACCTTCTCTGTCTCCTGGATACTGAGATGAAACATCTTTATATAAACAAATCTTAAAGGAATTATGCTGGATCGGTGAGGTTCGGAGATTGTTCTGTCATTTTAATATTGAGGTGGAAGATGTGTGTTATATAGCCATACATTTTTGTGACTATTATGTATTTATTGAAGATAGGCCAGTTTTCAGATTAAGTCAGGACAGTTCTTTACATTAATACAATGTATCTGAACATAAATTGTTACAGAGTTCTGTGATTTTAACATTATTGTTGGGTAAGAAATGACTGTAGGCTTCAGGAAGATCAGAGAGTGTGGCTTAGAGACTGAGCTGAGGTTTGGGCATTTGGAGAGTTGTATTGGGAGATGGTGGTACCTGGCTGGAAGGTCAGACATGGCTGAGACATCACCTAATGGGTGGATTGTGTGCAGAAATTGTGAGAAATAAGACAAAGCTGACCTTTTCTTTAAGGTGTCACCCACCAACCCATTTTTCCTTATTTAATGATTTTTTTAAAGTCTATTTAAAGTGTTAAATGTTTCTTGCTATGCTACATTGCCCCTCTGTATTAAATCTTAATTATTTTTAAAATCAGTATTTCAAGCAATATATGGAACACGCCTCCTGCAAGTTGTATGGTTATTTGGACTGTAGCAGAGGAAATGCTTATGAATTGGAGGCTTTGTAAATCTTACCAGTACAGAAATGTCTTCTGCAATTAAAGGAGTGAAAAATAACTTGTCGCAGTGAAACTGCAGAAATTACTTGCAGTACTGTAGCAATAAATGGATCCACTTCTGTTAGATGGAGAGTCTTTTGTTGTGGCAGATATCCAGCATCTCCCCTGCAGGCTGACAGAATTATTGTTTGATTTGGCAAGCTAAGGATAATATCTGTCCATTCATGTAGAGGGGGTTTCTGGTAATTTTTTGTCCTTCCTCCTGAGTGTCAATTTTTTTCACTGGGTAAATATTTCCTATTACCATAGGAATGTTGTCCAAAGTCAACATCTTTAATAAATGCAGCTTGCTTGCTAGTGGTTGTCTTAAATTTCTGTTAAACTTAGGTAATTCAGAGATGTGGAGTCAGGGAAGCATTTGCCCGCTGTGCACACTGCTGCCTGGTGTCCCCATCTCTTACCTGCTATTCCCACTGTGGCCTCTGGAGGTTCTGCCACCCAGTCACCCTCTCTTCAGTGGCTTTGTCCAGTTGCTGTATATTGTTCTTTTCCCTTACCTGTTTGCTTTACTGTTTCTCTGTTGCAATTTTATCCTACATGTAGTTGGTTTGGGAAGTAGTTTAAAATAAAACGTGATACTGTCAACTCCAAAACCATGTTCAAATTAGTTCTCCTGGGGGGAGGTTGACTAAATGGCAGCAATGTTTGCTAAATATCTGAAAATGTGGTTTTGTATGTAGGTTCCTAAAGGGTTGCCATACTTTTCTGTGGACTTTGGCCTTCAGGGAGGATTTGCTCACGTGATTGAAGATCAACACAATTTCCCTCATTACTTTGGAAAGGTATTGTTATGTAAAAGATTAATTTACCAATTATAGTCTGTTTTGGAAAATATAAGTAATTAAACCAAGATGCTGCCAGAACAGTTACTTTGATGTACCCTATCTGAGTTTATTATCTGTCTTTTCTTGATGAGTCATTGTAACTTGGCTTGTTGAAAGAAGCAGTTGATTTTTTTCACTAGCTGACACTGAGACTGTGATTCTAAATTGGTGTTTCTTTCAATTTGATCTGAACTGCTGATATTTGAAATAATGGGTATATAATCTTTAGATGGAAGATACTTGCATCTACTTCAGAATTTTCATGGCCATAGTATTGATACATAGGTGCACTGACACCTGCTTGTATAAATTAGTGTGCATACACATACAGACTTACAGACAACTCCTTCTAAAATCCTCGTATGGTTAAATTGCTACTCATGGTATGTATAGTGTAAAATGTATATACAGGGAGAGCTGTAATAAACTCTTCCTTTCTTTACTGTGTCACAGAAAACATTTTTTTGAAAGAGCCAGTGTTGCAAAAAAATGAGAGGAATTGGGGGAGAAATATAACACTGGAAACAGCAAAGTGAGCAGCCTTCCTTCTCTGAACTTACCTTAATCACAAATGCACTAATGCATTAACAGTCTTGCAATGTTAGGATATTTAAGCAGTACATCAGTGTGCTGTGCTTACAAGAATTTTGCTGAGGCAACCATCTAACAATTGCAGTTCTATGTTTAAATCAGTATATTTTTCAGAATTTCAAGTTTTAATTAGCTCTTGAAAATGGACAATCTCATAATTTGAAAATACATATTTCTTTATTCTGTGATAAGAAAGTGTTAAGTAATATGGTAATTTTGCATTTATCATTATCTATCTTACTTTTACTTGCAAAGGAAATTATTGGTGGCATGTTGGACTTGGAACCGCGGCTGTGGAGAAAAGGAATCCGACAGAACTTTGAGGAGCAGCGGAAAAAGGTGTTGCAGTTTGCACAGTGGTGGAAACCATATGACTTCACCAAAAAGAAAGAATGAGAACAACCTGGAGTCAAGGACTACATAAGCCATTAATTACACTAAAGGACACTTCAAATGTTAGGAATAACACCAATGTGTTATGTGTGGCTAATATATTTTAAAATATAGGATATTTGTTAATTGCTGATGATCTGTTTCTGTTTTCTACACTGGATCACATGTACCTGCAAGCATAAAAAAACAGATTTGTACAGTGGGTTTAGTTTTTCCTTTTTCAGCTGAGCCAAAAGGATAATATCCATGTGGCCATTTGAGTTCTTAAAAATGTAACTTTTGCTTTTGGAGTTTTTATAATCTTTGAGACAGCTGATATTTTTTATATTATATTAAGCCAGTGTTTAATTATCATGGTGAACTTTTGTCAAAAATGGTGTACATTTTAAGAACATTTTGATTAATACAGATACATTGCTACAGAAGGAAATTATACAGAAAATAATCTTCTGATTTTGTGTCCTTGTGGTCTTTAAATTGAGGTCATTGCAGTAACACAAACATTCACGAAGAATGTGATTGATAAACCTGCTGTTGCCCCCCTGCACAGGAATGAATACAATTTTTTGTACTTTCTTTCAATATGAAGTAGTGTTTTTCAAGCACAAAGGATAATGAGACAGTCCACAGCTGATGACAAATGACATCTTTAATAGTAACAGTTACCTTTGGTAGCAGTGAAAAAAGAATCTCAAGGGAAAATGCTCTCTGATGGCCAACAAAGAAGAAAATCATCACAGGGATCTCCCCAGGTGACTCTTCTCCCCTGGATGTCCCCTCTCATGCCACAGATGGTTTTTGGTAATACTTTGCCCTAATAGTTTTCATCAAGATCAGCTCAAAATCCCTGCTTGTTTTTCCTGCTTGTGATGCTGTTAGAGCTGGTGGAAGCACACTCTGACCAGAGGCAAGAGTTGTGTGTTAATTGATTGTTAAGCATGGATGTCACCAGGAAGTGCCTGCATGCTGTTTCAAGGACCACTTTCCACCATTTATTTGCTAGATTTTGCTTTTTTCCTGTGTGTAAAAGATATGAAATGAGGGTAGGGAAGTGTGAGGTGGGGAAAAGATGATTCTTACATCAGTGTCCACCACTTCCTGTGGAAACCCTAACATGGCAGGCTTGGACTTTGCAGGTAGGGAGCTGTGAGGGCAAGGAGAACGGGAGAAAGGACAGAAGGACATGGATAGAAACATTACAGCAGCACAAGGGAAAGGTACAGACTTGAGAACAGAGGACTGCAGTGCTCCTGGGGAAGGCTGCAAATGGCAGAAGGTGGAAGGCCCTTGACATAGTATAGATTAAGGCATTGTGTAAGCGTCTCAATGTGCTTCCTGTTCTTTTCCTTCTGAACCATGGCTCTATACAGCTCTGTTAACTATTGTGAGCTGCTCAGATTAAGAAATGGATCACTAAATATTACAGGGTTCAATAAGTATTTCATATGGTGGTCTTTTGCAGCTTTGCTGAAGATGTTTTCCCTGTTCCTACCCCACATTTTGGCAAATAAGTCTGGTAGAGATAGGAATCTGCTGTGTTGTGAATTATTTTCTGTAGGATCTTTGTCAACTGGTGCCACTGCAAGAAAAATAACTTAAAAGTAAGTTTGATGATGACTGTAGTGATCTAATGTCTGATTTACACTCTGTTCACCAGCCAGGTGTGGATAAAGGGACAGTTCTACTGTTCTCCTTAGGCTGTTGGGAAGATTGCTTAGCAAATAGGATGTGAAATAGTAGCTGCTAGTAGTTGCTTAGAATGTAGAAATACTGAACCAAATTTAGCTAAAGCACAGTCTTTGGTGGTGTAAAGCATTACTAAAAATTGCTTTCTCTGAAAGCATATGTAGCCTCCAGTCTCATCTGCCTCCTGGGATGATAGCTGGAAGCAGCAGAGGTGACTGTCTTTTAAGGCCATGGAAAAGTCTTTATCCAGTGCTGTGCTGGAAATGCAATTCATCTGACAGCTCTTCTCTCAGAATTTGTGTTCCTCGAGGGAAGTGCTATGTTTCACAAAGAATATCTAGCTTGTGTGTAGAAAAGTCCTCTGACTCATGGTCCATGCATATTTTATTGTTCTGCTTTCAGCAAAACTACAAAACTACTGGTATTGTTTGGAAAGGACTCTGAAATATGGGATAAGAGTAACCTAAAAGAAAATGTTCCTTACCCTGTTAGAAGTTTTCAAAATGGGAGACTGTGTTTACCACATACACTAAGAATAGTATCTTGTCGTAATTGGTCACAGACCAGAAAAGCATATTGTCAGGTTAAGCTGTTCCTCCTCATAAGTATCTCTAAATATTCATGAGGCTGTGACAGTAAACACAGCTTGTTAGGGCATTTTTAGAAGGCATGGTATGCTTAGACTTCCATCCTTACCCTTATAAATACTAAAAAAATTTAAATTGACTTCTTTCATCAGTAAGAATACCCAATAATTAAGTTCTTTAGCAGTAAGGTAGAAAATATTAATTCAGGTGTCTATAGGGAAAGCCAGGATTGGAAGCTTGATTTCTTACATTGTTATAAATGTGCTTCTGTGTACTCTTTTGTGTGACCAGGGAAGAGAAGGATCTTCTTTCTTCAAGTGAATTTACGTGTGTGATTTAACAAGTATTGGATTGTATCCATGTCTTGCCCTGTGTTACAAGAAGATGGTGTAATATGTGCTACTCTTTCTGAAAGGAAAACGTGTTAAAATTAATAGTAATGCTCATGGCAGTTCACCAATTTCATGAAATCTCATGAAGTAAGAAAACTTTTTCTGCATCCCCCGAGAGTTCTTTCTTACGTTGAAATTGCTTCAGCATTTCCTGTTTTCTGCATTTGTCATTTTATCATTAAAGTATGTTTTTCTAATTGACTGCAGTTGAAAAGTCAGGAAACACAGGCTGCTATACTCTTGCTTTAAGTGTAGCTGTTTTGTAAACTGGATCTTTAATATCCTGGGTAAACTAGGACTAGATACTAGAGTACAAAACATCTTTACCTACAAGCATCTTTACCCTTCCTGGCTCATGGGTATGACCCAAACACTGTACAGAGGTACATCTCACATGTTGCTTATGTTAGAGAAAGCAGAGTTTGAGCTCATGATGTGTGGGTAGTTGTAAAAGGTTCATTCTTCAGTGCTCAAGCATGTGCCTTTGTACATGTGATCTGAGGGCAGCAGGCAGCCTGAAATTGCTCTGATGAGACAACTTTTAAGTTCTGTATTTGAACTGAAAATGCATCAATTAATTATTTTTAAAATTTTAGCTTTCGTAAAGCAAGTACCCTAGAGCATACATGCAGTAAAAACAAATTTAGCAAAAACCCACGAGCACAATTAACATTTTAGAATAAAGTTGAAAGTATTCTTCTTGGGCCACTATCTTTGAGGTAATGTTTTTAATCAAGATTTTCTGGTTTGGAATTTCTGGCCATTGATGCACAACTATTGGTCATCTGCCAATCTGGAATGAGAGATACAGTTTGGTATCCAGACCAGACAAGATGACTTTTCCAAGTCTCTCCCATGGCATGGTGAAGCCCATGACTCCTTGCAATCTTCAGATCCTCTCTGCTCTCAAGTCAACAGTTTGCTATTATAGCAAATTACACCCAAGTCTGTGTTCTTGCTCTTATTGACTTAATTTCCTTTTTATAGACCTTTTTTATTTTCATGAGATAATTTTGAGTTCTACTTCTGCTTTTAAATTATTTTTTACACCCTCTTGAGTAATGTGCAAAATGAAGGAACAATGTTGTATTGCAACAACTAGCAGTTGGTGCCACATCCATGTTCACCCTGCAATATTTTTGTGCACTGGCTAAACTGTTTCCCTGCTGTCCCCTGGACTGTTGCTGGTGGACTTGCTGCAACTTCTGATCCCATTTTTCTAGCTACAGATGTGTCTGCTGTGGGCACCTCAAGTACCAAATGCAATAGGAAGGGTTGCTTTAGTAGAGTCAGAAACTAGTATCATCTGTAGAAGGTGAGATGGAAATTAATTATTGTCCAGGATTATATTCTGGTTTTCCATAGGAAAAAAATGGCCTGAAATTCAGACCCTGCAGTTATACCTTTCTCATTCAGGTCATCTGCTTGGCTGGGTCCCTTCCCAGCCTCTTGCACATTCAGAGCACTGAGGGGGCAGAGGGAGAAACAGGAGAGGTTGTTGATGTTGTGAAAACACTGCTCAGCAATATGTGAAACTTCAGTGTCCTATCAGCATTGTTTTGGTCACAGGTCTAGTTCACAGCACCAAGCAAGCTGTGCCCTGTGCTAGTGGCAGATAGTGGCAGGGCCACTGCTCAGCAGGAGTTCTGAGAGGCTTGGTTGAAATTATGTGCCATGAGTTCTTGCTGTGATTTACAGTCAGGTTGGTTGAATTTAAAAGTATATACTACTGGTCATTCCTGAAAATATTTTCACTGAGGAAAATATTGTCTGTAATGAAAACATAGATTCAGATTAAAAGCCCTGAACAACTTGATAGGCTTTAGAAGGCAGAGTGGAAAGAGAATTTGGCTATTATCTCTTTTAACAAACAGCACACGGCTTCTTGAGAGGTTCCTGTTCACCAGTTCCCCATTTTTATTGAAGTGTAATCTTCTGTGGAAAGCTTTTAAATTATTTTCTCTTCAGAGCAAAAATACTTTGGCCAATATTAGAACAGCAACAGATGATATGGAATGCATCTGACATCAGTGTGAGTAGTTCTTGTCTCTGTCTATAGCTGTCAGCAAGACTGTGAGTAAATAGCATTTTATACTTCCTATCAAATAAAAAAACTTTTAAAAGCTTTGTTTTAAAGTAGAAAAAAAGAGAATAGCATCCTCTAAGGAAATCTTAATCCACAGGACCTTGATCTTCAGAGCTCCTTACAAACATGAACTTTGTGCTCTGAAAGTTTTGACAGACACAGCTTCCTCTGACAGCTGCTGAATCTATTGTCTCTTTGGATCAAGTGAATTTCCCTCAAGCCGTTGCACATGCCCTGCAGTTTTGACAGACACAGCTTCCTCTGACAGCTGCTGAATCTATTGTCTCTGGACCAAGTGAATTTCCCCTCAAGCCTTTGCACATGCCCTGTCCCAACCCAGCACCTGGAATTTGGGTTGCTTAGGGCACCTAGAAAATTCTCTCAGATTCCAGCTCCTTTTGCATCCTTAGGATCCCATCCACTTCAGTTGGACACATCATCCTTGAAGTGCTCTTTGTTCGTGAACACAGTTTTAAATGTTTTATCACTGCACAGTCTTTTATTTTTAGCTTCTGTGCAAAGCTTCCAAATCAAATCTTGATGGGAACTGCTGTCTGTGATGATTTTATTGTCTTCATTTCCACTAATGAAAACCAAGTAGAATCTTGCAGTTAAACTGTGTGGTTGTCTTCCTTAGTGTATTTTTTACACAAATCAAACAGGAATACAGGTGGAGGAGAGCAGTAATATAATTCTGGCATATTAAATAATTAACTTTAAAAGGGTCAGTGAGTGTCTTCCTAACCAAACAGCACTGCTAGAAAGCTTGGATTGTTTTTTAATGTTGGGATGTGAGGACATGCAAGAGGATTGTGAGGACTCACAAGATATTGTGAGCTGGGTAATGCAGTTGGCACACCATAAGGATGGGATGCCATCCTGTGGGGCTGGAGAAGTGGTCCATGAGAACCTCATGAGGTTCAACAAGTCTAAGTGCTACTTCTGGGTCAGGGCAATCCCAGACATGAGAACAGACTGGGAAAAGAAGTCACAGAGGGCAGCCTACCCAAGAAGGATGTGGTGGTGCTGGTGGAAGACAAACTGGATTCAATATGTCATTGTGTGCTCACATCCCAGAAAGCCAGTTGTATCCCGGGATGTATCAAAAGCAGTGTGGCCAGCAGGGTGAGGGAGGTGATTCTGCCCCTCTGCTCTGTTCTGGTTTTTATCATCATGTGATTCCTCAGTTCTGATGCTGCTGGCCCTGTGGTGTTTTGTGCGTCTGCATTATGTGTGTCTGCATTATGTGGTCAATAAAACTGTATGTTTCATTTTCTTAAATTATCCTAAATGCATTACTTCGTTTATGCAGACATCTTCGTGCAACTTCTGGTTGATGCGTTTTCTCTTCTCAGAAGATTTGTGGCTGTGCAGTTTTCATTGCATATTTTTGGTTTTTGTTTTGCTGGGTTTTGTTTTCCCCTGTAACACACTGACTGCAGTATGTCTTTCAGAGTGCCAACCAGAGTGCTTCTCCTGTGTGGTATTGTGCTTAGCTGCTCTGTGTATGACTGGCTCTCAGTTAAGTTGACCGGTACTGCCTGATCCTGGGGAGTTCTTGGAGACCTGTGCTGCTCCCTCTCCTAAGGGCTGGGGTCTTGGAGAGAGGGTTTGTTTATTGGAGATGGGCTGCGTGGTTATTGATTGTCTCGCCCTCATGAAAGGAGTCTGTTGTGCAAGAGGACAGGTCTTGGGGAATAATCTAAAAACTATCACTCTCACTTTCTCAGGAACTGTGTTTCACATCTGGATCAGCTTATTAAGGATATTTACTAATGAAGCCCCAGTAAGGTGACACTGCAGCCAATTATTTTTTGCACTGAGTTCCCACTTGTTTAATGACTGACAGCAGGACCTTTTAAAACTGCAGGCCTGACAACTTTGTAATAATCAGTTATTTCAGTTTAGTTTTTAACAGTATGTTTAAATCCCAACCTGAATCCCCAAATATAATCAATTACAGACCAATTATTCTGCTTGCTGAGTCACTTTGTCAGTTTGACAGCATGCCTAGCAGAAAATTTCGAATCCTTTCAATTCTTTGATTAAAGAAATGAATTAATTCAGAGTTTTATTTTGTTTGGAGATATGGAAGTCTGACTCTCCCACTGATTCATAGTCGCCATTTGAAGCTGGAGAGTTCTCTTTTGTGGTAAATGTAGTCACAATTCTGGGCAAAATCTTTGTTTTTTCCATGCTGTGGTGCAGGTTCTTGTATTTGAAGGCCTACTCCCTGCTTTTTTGCTTGTACTGACCAGAGGTTGACTGTATTTCACTCTAGCAGCCATGAATGGCCGATGAGACAGGTAGTCATGAGGAGAGAGTGGATCCGTACAAAGGGTGTCTTCCTGATGGATTATCATTTAAAACAAATATACAAAGAATATAAAGATGTGTAGAGAGAGTTTGGAGCTGGAAAAGAATCCTTTTGAACAAGCAGGTCTTCAAGTTGGAAGTTAGCAAATATTCATAGTGTTTGACCTTCAAAATATTTGGTTGGCTTAGAAAAATTGGGTATCTGCAGCCTGCAGTGAAGACAGAGACTTGTTAACAAAATCATACTATCATAGGTCTCTGTTTGATGTATCTTCCTACTCATAATGGGAAAGGAATAGTATTAGTTTTGTTTCTCAAATACCACGACCACGTTATGATTTGGAATTTACAAATATTGCACTGCTATCTGCATGCTGCAGACCAAGTCAGCTGCTGTGCTGGCTGCTGCCCAGTCACATCATTAGGCCATGCATGTCATACAGAGTTAACAAAAACCCCACCCAGAGCAGAGGAAAGCCCATAATTTTCATTCCCGTGCTGCTAATGAGGAATGACCTACAGGAAGGTTAGAGCTGGGGCAGGGTTCCACTTCACAGTGTGCAATCCCTGCTGGGCAGATGTGGGCAGCACAGGGCAGTGTTTGATGGGAGGGATGATCATCCACTCAAAATTAGGGAAAGGGAAGTTATTAGAGAGCTATGTAAGGGCGTTATAGGAATGTGTGGGGATACAATCAAAAGAACTAAAATGTGAAGTGGATCCAGTGACTTTTAGGCTCGTGAAAGACAAGGAGAGAAGTTTAACACCTGCACTAAGAGGAAGGCAATGATACCATGGCATCGTTTCTGAGTTAGGAAGACTCTCAAATAACTGATGCAAAAGAGATATGAATTCGTTTTGGCTTTTAACTTTATAAAAAGAATAATTTTGACCAGACTTAAACACAATTAAGTTTTCAAAGGGGAAAATAGTTGTCAGGAGTAAGGAAAGAAGCAGTAGAACAAAATATTCAGTAACTTACATGTGTGTCAGTGTTTAAAAATTCAGCCATAAACTATCTGGATGCTGTAGAATATTTGGGGGAGATGTGAAAATGCCATTAATAAATATTTACAGACACATTCAAATATGGTATGTGTAAAGCTGCCTAGACCTATATCCCATAGCTTTGTTCCTGTTCTCAAGGACTTTTGGGGGGGTGTTGGGGGAAGAAGCAAGCAAGCTTTCAAAGAGAATACATTTTTTTTATGTTCTCCTCATGAGAATCTTCACAATTCCTTTGAAAGTTACCTTTCCATCTAAGCAAATTTTCAGTATTTCTACTTTGAGTTTTCTGTCATTATGCAGTCTAAATAAAATTCATCTTTGAAAAATTTCTTTCAGATAGAGCTTTACTGCCAAGAAAGAGAGTATAATTTTCACTTTTCTCTTGGGGGTTTGTGCAGCAGAAAGGTTGTTTTGAAGTGCACAAAACCTGCTCTTTGTGCTGGGTAATTTTGCACCCTCCAGTGGCTGTGAAGCTTCTTTTTTAGTCCCGAATTCCCTGAAGTAGACAGAACACATTGCTGCAGGAAGTAAAATGTTCAGATTCTGAAAGCCATCTGTGTGTTTTTTTCCTATAATCAAATAATCCACAGCTGTTTCCAAAAGGATATATTCCATTAACTCTGTGCTTTTATGAACATTTTCTTATTCTTTCCACTGTACTCTACCATTGCTGGGGGAGAAAAGGGCCATCTCACTTGTGACATGCTGTTTATGTTTAATAACTGCCATAGGCAGGCCAGAGTCCTGCAGCATTTTCTTGTCACCTTTGGCAAGTTTTGTTGTATCACAGAAAAATGGTCCTTGGGAATTAAAAATAATGAGCTGTGATTCCATGTCTGCATCTCTTCCTTCTGTTGGGATAAATTCCTGAGAGGAGAAAGTGCTGACACTGTTTGTGTATTCTTACATCAGCAAGAGGTAGTGAAATTCTGAGTACCGCAGTGGTTGCCTGGGTTTGTTCCCAGCTAAATCACAGACCTGCTTGATACTTTGTCCATATGTGGAAAGAAATATCTTTCAAATGTCCATCAGTATCCCCTGGAGGAGACCCTGATATGCGACTGTGGAACTGTAGATGTATTTCGAGCAAGGCTCCTTATCTCTCTTGAATTCAGTTTTTACATTGAACAATTTACCTTTTAACTTCTGAGAAGCCACCAAAGGCAGTGCTACCCATGCTGGCAGGTAATCCTCAGCCTTCAGTTCTTCTGTAATGAGTCAGAATTTGCTTGGAATTTACTTCTCCAGTTTCACTAAGAAATGTTTTAAAAAGTGTAGGGTTTTTGCTACTCAGCAGTGAGATGCAAAGAGTAGAATACATCTCAGCTTAAGTTTGGGGGGGTGATTTGCCACCAGCATGGGGAAGATGTCTAAACTCCTGTTACAGTCAGCATAGTGAGCAGAGCTGAGAGTGATTCAGCTCCTCAGAGTGGGTGGTGTTCTTGGGATGAGTCAGTGGACTCCAGGCCTGGTCTGTCCTGTCCTGCCTGGCTCTTCATGGGCTGTGATGGGAGCTTGGACACCTGCCTCACACAGACACACCTGCATTTTAGAAACCCAGATCCAAGAAGGGTGGATTGTAGCCTGTATTTTTATGTAGAAAATGACTGCCATTATTTTTGCTCCTATATAGGAGTTACATCCTTTAGAATGTAACTTCTCTCCTGGGAGTCTTGCAGCAGCCATCAGAGCACTATTGAATTTTCTTGCTCTGAGATGTTAGGCAAATTGTGTCTTATTAAAGGTGGGAAAGTTTAATATGTTTCACAAATTGAATGTTAGATGTTTGGGAATATATTTTAATGTTCTAATGAGGGATAGGATATGCAGGGAGAAATGAGCTCTCCTCTGTCTAGAGCCACAGGATCTTAACTTGAGGTCAGTTCCCAAAAAATGAGGGTAAGTTTTCATATAAACCAGTAGTTGTATTTCAGAAGTCAAAGGAATTGGATAAGGTCCCAAAGGACTTGCAGAAGAAAAATGTTTTTCTAAAAACAGACTAAAGAGAACCTAGAGACCTGCACTTTTTAAACTCATACCTTGGAACTGGGAAAAGAGCAAGTAAACTACTAATGGTTGATGTATACAGGTAAGAAAAAAACAAACAAAAAGGATTTTGAAAATTCCTCAAGACTGTTTTTTATTTGAATGGTCTACAGAGAAAGCAGTAGATATATATTTGGAATTTTTATGATTCTGTAACTCATGTGTGATACTTCCATAATCAACCTAGGAGGATAATGAAACCCTGGAAATGTTGGTACATTCTACTATTCAATTCACATTTTTGGTCTTGTATAGCACTGTGATCCAGATGATCAGTGTGATGCTGTTAAATGTCATGTGGTTGTTAGGTTTAGGAAATATGGTTTTTATAGCTTTAGCACAATCCTGAAAACGTGAAGAACAGCAAGGAGGTTATTTTGGCAGAATGGGAATTACTTTGAGTTTGTACTCAAATCCACAATCAAGATGAAGGAGCTCTTAAAAACATTTTGCTCAAGATGAAATGAGGCATTGTAGCAACACGTGATGCTTCTGAAGTGTAGTTTTGCTGCCTTTGACATAAAAGCAAGATGGTAAAATAGCAGAGGTGATAGAAAATAATGAAGGATGTAGTTTGGACAGAAGCAGTCAGATGCCTCTTCTCATTCTCTCCCTGCCCTTAATGAAAAGAGCATGATTTTTTTTTTTCCCTTTCCCTAATTAGGTCAAATTTAAACATGCCAGTTGTGTTCTGCTGGGTTCTAGTTCTCAAGTTCTTCTTGCACAAATGGTGGTACATATTCCCCTAGGTAACATCAGTTGCCTCTCCCTCTGACTGGATAAACCCCTGTGTTTAATTTTTTGCTGACTTTTATGAACCATTTTATTTTAATGATTTCAGTTGTTTGGAGTTTTTTTTGCTTTCCCTTGGACAGGCCCTTGAACAGGTGAGATGTCTTACTTCACACCATTGTGGGTAATATGGCACTTTCAAATCATCAGAAATCCCAGAGGCACAATTGCTCTGGTCTCTGTACCTGTGCTGAGTGCAGCAAAGAGGAGCTGCTGGTGTCAGCATGAGAGCTCTGAGCTCTTATGCTGACAGTGAACCTGTTATTTCAGATAGGATGTGTGTCTTTGGAGGATCTGCTGTTCCTTGTGGCTCGTGTTTCTGGGTGCACTGCAGGAGCATCAGGAAATGGAAAATTTAGTAAAAGTAACATACAGCTGTAAAGGTCAAGAGTTTGATTAAACAACATGGATCCATGACAGCTTACATTTTCAAAAAGGGCTTTCTTTTTAAAAAATTATTGCTTGAGGGGCTGAGAAGAGTCCCTGGCTCCAGACTAAACAGCCCACAAAGTGGCATCTGTCCTCCAAAGTTCCCCAAGCAAAGAGTAGCACAGATATTTCCCTAAGCTTCAGAAGATTATATGATTGTTTTGTGGATCCTGACTGCCACTGTGATTGCAATTGCAGCAGAAGAAGTTTCCTCTATCCTTCTGTTTTGTTTGTTTGTTTTTTGGTGTTTTTTTTTTTTAAATAACTTTATTTTGGTGGAATGGCTCAAGACTTTAGGAATGATAGGCAGTGGTATTTCTCATTCCTGGTAATATTGATTTCAGACCTCTAACTCAGTTATCTGTTAGCATGATGAGTTTATTGTCTAATAGCTATTTCTCTGCTGAAACAAAAGTTATTTGAAGAACAGAGAAAATAATACACTATTTTATTACTACTTGGGTCTCCAAGAAGATGAGACAGGAAATGCTGTGGTTATACAGAGCAAGAGCAGTTTCTGTCCCAAATACATCATAATCTATTGGAAAGGAAGGACTCTCAGCCTGTTATTGAGAGATGGGAAACTGAGGTACAAAAATATATCTTTTCCTGCTTTGTTACAGCTGTGATAGTTGTATTCAAGACGTTTGTTGCGTATTTTCAAGTCTTTCAGATTTGACCTGATGTGCACATAACAACTTTTAACTACCTGTATCAGAAGCTTTATACCTAGAAATTATATCTCCTCCTTTGGTGAGAGAGAGACAATTGGAACTCAAGCCAACACAATGCAGTTAATAAAAAAAAACTTTAGTTGCTGATAAATGTACCTGTCAAAAACCTACAAACCTACTCAGGCACAGCCTTGAAGGCATCAGCCTCAGCTTTGTCACTGATAGAGAGAGGAAACATGATTATTGCAAGTATGTTCAGAATTTGAGGGGGATTTTGGGTGTATGTGAAGCTTATTATGGGATTTCAGAAGAGGTTTGTGGGATTATGTAGAATTTATTACAGGAAGTTTAGGGGAAGGGAAGGGATCAGGGTAAATGGGTGAGAAGCATGAGGCAATGAGAAAGAGGGATATAAATGGCTCAACATACTGAACCCTGTGCCTGCCCAGAATTCCTGTCCTAACTTTGTATTAAATCCTTTCCCCAAACCATTCTTTCTTTGTAATCTTCCTGGGCTGTTTGTGAGAGCTGTGAGGTCCAAGTGTCAGCATCTGGAGAAGGACTGAGGAGGTCAAGTTGTCAGCATCTGTGAATGAGATTCCTAAATGCCAGTAACTGGAAAAATCTGTGTCCTGCTTCCTACGACTGCTAACAATAATAAAAAAAAAGTTGTGTAAAGGTCGCATCTTATTTCTGTGAGTTACCAAAAACATGCTTTCCTAAAACTCCCACAGCACCAAATGTAATGACTCATTGCCTCTGTTTATTCCTTAATTACAAAGTTCCTATGTGGGGGTCTCAATTTTACGACAACGCGTCTCATGGCATGGCTTTCATAATGACTCTGCTCCATGGCATGTTTGAGCTCAAGCATGGAATTAGGCTGAGGGAAAAATGTTTCCAGTGGGGTTTCCAGTGATAGATGCCTCCACCATCCCCAGTTCCAGCACCTACTGACTCAGAGCTGAAGAGAAAATGACTAGAAAATTCAGAGGGATCTGCCGTACCTGCCAAGAAAGTGAAGAAAGGAAACTGTAAGATTTAAGGGAGAAATCAGTGATTTATGTGGTGATACTGGATGAGCCACCTAAAGAAAATTACCACTTCCAGGTTCATATTCCATCATTAAGCACTTCCCACAGTGCTGCTGGACACAGACTTGAAAATGATGCTGTTTTACTCTGTAATTTGGAAGCCAGAAGGAATTGCAGTTATCCAGTTGACTGATGTCCAGCTTTTATCTGAAATTTGCTAATAAAACACCGTTGTTTTCCTGACTGCCTGTACTCTGCTAATGCCTGCTCCTACCTGTGGCAGAGCCTTGATTAATGGCACTGGTGCTGGTAATGCTTCTGTGCTAGGAAGTCCTGCCAACATGAAGAGAAGCTAATCCTGAAAGAGAGACAAAGCACAAAAGGGGAAGCTGCTCCAGGCATGCTGGCAAAGTTGATCAGAGGGGACAAAGGAGGAACTCTGCTGGCCCTGAAAATATGCTGGGTGAGGTTGCTGAGGGTGCTTGGAGAAAGTACAGAAATGTTTTTTGAAAATAACAAGGAAAACAAAACATTGGAAGAGCAATTGAGAGAAGAAGCTGGGAGCAAATATTTTCCCTCTTATCTTCACCCCAATCAATATGCAAATTAGGAGAGACAAAAGTGTTTTCAAGAGGTCTGAGTCATCTCTTCTAATGTGGGGTAGAAATATTCTGCAAAGTCCTCTCTCCTCTTCAGGGTGTGCTGCTGGGAATCAGTCTCCCTAACTGAGGTGCTTTAGGCCTTGCAGAGAAAATTGGAATTGCATTACATCTACTTGCTGCCTTAGTACAAGCAGAAAGAAATGTGTTGGGGGTAGCTGCTGAGCTTGCAAGCACCCACTTTTGATGATTTTGGTTTCAAAGGTGGCATGTATTACCTCTGAATAATTAAAGTTTATCCTAATTAATCTGGACCTACAGATCATAGTGTCTCTGAGATACATTTTCTCCATTAATTAGTGATTTTAACAGTGTGGTTAGGTACAAAAAAGTCTACATTTCCCTGGCAGGGGATTTGCTCTAGCTTCCTTTAATGTGTTTTTCTGAAAGAAAATCAAATCTAATTTTCTTTTAAAAAAATCTTCATTTAGCCAATCATTCTTCGTGAAGCTGTACTAAAAGAAGTTTCTTTAGATTATTAAATTGAGGATACAAAAAGAAATAACTGAAACACATTCAACCCGAGGAGCTGGAGATGACTTTTTCACCAGCCTTTTAACCAAACTGGTATGGCTTGCCCAACACATGGGCAGCAGCTCAGCAATAAAGATTTCCTGACAAGTCCAAGGACAATACTGGCTCTTGACTTGGCTTTTTCTGTGCTGTCAGGACAACATCACCCAACAAGGACTTGTGTTTATTGATTAATTACGTTTTTCTCTTGAGGAACCTCAGCACAATTTGACCCCTAAGAAAATTTATTCCTCCTGTGCAAAGGAATGACTCAGGTTTTTGTAGCTGTTGGGCCTGACTAAAAGTATATTACTCACTTTGTATGAAAATTAATGTTGGAGACATATGACTCTGTAATGGCTGCTCTGCAGCCAATTTTGTGGTCTTTGTCTCTCTCTCTACCATTATTAATCTTGTATTTTTTGAGGGATTTCCAACTCACTTATTGAAATTTGCATCACCTTAATGTTCAGCCTTCAAGATGTTGCCTAATTTTCTTAGAAGAATTATCCAGGAGTATAAAAAGATGCAGATTCCTTAGTCAAAGGCAGGTTCTCCTAAGACACAACATTTCTTCCTCTTGGCATTATCTGAGTTTGCATGAGAAGCCTTGGGGAGGGAGGCAAACCCTTTGTTGCAGTCCAGATGTCCTCTTACAGTAGACACCCTATGTACAAAATAAGATTATGCTCGGCCCAAACAGCTTAAAGCCCAAAGAAAATGAGGCCCAAACTGATAAAAAAAGTTGGGGAAAACTGACATTTATGGATAACAGGACAAATGCTTCCTGCCCAACTGTAGATCTTAAGTTGGACAGGGTGCTGGGCCATCTTGTCCACACCTTGATTTTGCTAAGAAAGGTTGAACCAGGTGATCCTCGAGGTCCCTTTCCAACCTGGTATTCTGTGATTTTGTGACTTTTCAGCCCAAGAAAATTACACTGACACCAGAATGGTTTTATGTTCTTTCTCCCCATTGCAGTTACTGGGACATGGCATCTGAAACTGCTACAAGGAGCAGAAAGGAAGATCTGTAATAAAGGCATCAGTTTAGGTTTAAAACAGGTTCTGTACCGAAGTGAAAGACACAAGATGACACTTAGTACTTTTAGACCCGTTACCTTGTTACAGATGACAGAGGTGCATTTAGATAAAGCTGTGTAAGCAGACAAGCAATATTTAGAGAAGAAGGGCAGTTGGGTGTTTAGACAGTAGCTGTTTTTTGTCAGGCCACTGTGATGAAATGGCAAAAAATACCTGCATAATGAGAGTCTGGTAGATGTAGTACAAGTGTACAAATACAAGACACAGATATTAGCAAGATGATGAAATTATTGCTCCTCCTTGGTGCCTTGTTCTTGTAAAAGTAGATGTGAGACTTGCAAGCACCATGAGAACAGCAAATGGTGCTGTTCATATAATCAATTTTCTATGGTTTTTTTTTTAACTATAGTTGAAAATAATTCCAGAGAAAAGAAGAATGAGAGGTGATTTTTTTCCTCTACTATTAAGATACTCCCTCTACAGTATCACCACTGCAGGCTGGTACTGGGAAGCTTTCAAAAGATGTCCTTATCCCTTCAAACACTAAGAAGAAACCTCACCTGAAAAATCAGCTGCATAGACAACATAGCTAAGGCAGAAAATCTCTCACTTCCTTTGCCAAAATGTTCTGGGTAGAGTGCATTACTGAATTGGTTGTGAAAGGTCCAGGTGGCTGCAAACCTCCCTGGACAGGTGAACTTTCCTCTTCTTCAGCGAGGCCACCTTCACACCTTGGCAGGGGATCGAGTCCTTCATGGACACCCAAGGGGACTTGCTGTGGGTATTGGCAAAGTGGCATGGATGGTGTGGTGTCCCCACTCCTCTTTCCTGTCAGCAGACAGACTATTCCTACATCAGCTGCCGAATCCCACAGAAGGAAGAGGGCTGCTCTCCACGGAAATGTCCCTGCAAGCACTGCGGTGAAGCTGAGCAGAAGGAAATCCCCAGTACAGCAGTAGGTGTTAGAAATTTTGTATCCAAAGTCATGGCTGAGGATGAATGCTATTTTTGCTAGAAAATCAAAGAGAAGATATAAAATATGAAGGGATAGAAAAGAAAAAAGGGAAAAACATTAATACCAAAGAAATGACAGCTGACACTGGTTTGCATCAGTAGAGATTACAGCCCTTCTTTTACTAATGGACTTTCCAGAGGTAAAGAGTTACATCAATTTATCTTGAAATGACACTTGCCAAAGAGCAAAGTGTCCATTATAATCTCATTTAATAAACTGCTAGGCCACCTAAATATGCATTCTGTCTGAATTATTCACTGGAAATATGTGCTTTAGCAATTCATTAACCTTCCTTCTAATTATCTTGATACAGGCAGCCCTCTGCTATGGCCCTGCAGAGCCACAGCACAAGAAATTTTGTTCTTTTGCTCAAAGTACATGTTTGTTATGAAAAGGGGCACAGAAAGGTCAGAGGGATGTACTCTTCCTTGGATTTACTGGAATTGTTACTTGTTCAGAATTAGCCATTACTTCAGTACAGATTTTATTACAGGTCAAAGACACAGTTGTGGAAGCAAAACCAAATCTCCTACTAAAATAAAAAACAGGAGATAAAATCAGATACAGTATTTCTACTTCAAGGAAAATATAAATAAGTACTTCATTAAAGATGTTCTAGAGGAAATAAGCTGGCTTGGAAGGGTTCTGAACTTTGGGGACATTTGCTCAATGCAGAGTCAAGTTCAATTTTTGCAGTTTTTCTGGAGGGAATGTGGTGGTCTCAGAGGATGAGAATGCTGATAAGCACCAGAGATCTCCTAGGCTGCAGCATCTCACAATGCAGTTTAGAGTGGAGTCCAACCCTTGCTGCTTTTAGAGAGGAAACAAATTTCCCAGGAGACTTTTGGGGCTGACCTCTGTTACAGAGGTAGTTTGTTTGAATTGCTCAGTGCCTAGTGGTGGGTTCCTGATGTCTGACATGAACATTTTTCAAAGCTTTGAATACTGCAATTTCCCAGATTCATTATTTCAGCTCTGTCATGTGACAGTGATGTCTGAAGGCTGCTAATGCACCAGGGCAACCAAACCTTGGAATGAGAATGGGGAAGATCCAAACGTTCTGTGTCTTCCTTCAGTGCTCTTGGGAGAAACAACAGGAAGATGTCCAAGGTGTTTTTCATCCTGCTCTATTTCATTACTCATATTTATTCTCTCACTCCAGGAAGAGTGCTGCAGGTGTTGTGACAGCTGGGGGACAGGACTGTGGCTTCTAAGAAGTGCACTGTCACCTCACTGAGCACATGAAGAGGATGCCTGCTAATGTGTGTGCTTGAGTTGCAGCAAACCTTAGAGCATGGACCTTCCTTCTGCTCCCTGCTTGCACAAAGGCAAATGCCACAGGAGCTCTGGATCATTACTGTGGTTTTTATGTATGAACTCTGTCACCAGAACAGACAGTGAAAGTGAGACAGAGTCCCTCTGGTAGAACAGGGGCTATCAGCTGTCTGCTTAAGGCCAACATGCCAGCACCATCACAGGAATGCTCCTGTTTGGTGCATGTCTAAGCTGTGGAGAGACCCTCATGGTTTGTGTTTCACTCACTGGAGCGTAGATTACATCACTGAATTGCCTTTACTACCTGCGCCCTTACCAAAGATTTTAGCTTGAGGATATCCCCTGATGCAATTCTTTACTGTAGTGAAACTCCATATTGGACAAGTAACTAGGGCTTTCTGAGGAGGAAAGCTGTTTTTTTTGGGTAGAACAAGACCACCATCCCTCCCCTTACCCAACAAAATGGGTACAAGGTGAGCCCTGGGAGTTATTTTATTGCTAGTCCTCACCCCCCAGATGCTCAAACCCATCCATATGTGAATAACTGGTGTTTCTTCATTACCAGCTGTTGCTGCACATCACCTGTGTCTTTTGGGGGAGTGTGGCTTTGAATATCTTTACATGCAGTTTTGAGCACTGTGCTTGTTCTGCCCAGTGCATGGGGGAAAGGTGGGTGCTGCTGGCTATTTTTCACCACAGATGCCTAAAGGCAAAACATGTATGTAGTGAGGGATGTAAGATTAAACATCTCCACCAGCTCTTGCTGGTGCCTCAAGGTGAGTAATTGCACAAGAAGCAAGATGATTATGGAAGAGCCTTGGCTTTCCATCTGTTCCATTCAGGTTTTCCTGAGAGAAGAGTGGTCACATGCTGGTGTGAGTGCACAGGAAGTGAGTGCTTGACATGAGCCTTGCCACTTTGTGGTGGGCTGTGACAAACCCTGACCTTCACTGCTGTGGAGTAGTGACAGACACAGTAGAAAATCTGATATTAGTCAAATAATGAATTTGAAGGAGTAATGGACAGGGATATCTCTTCCAGCATTTCACTGTTAGATATCCTCTGCCTGGAAAATGGGATAGTTATTATTCAAAAGGATCTGCCAGGGAATTTAGATTCAACCCAATAAATTTTTTTTTTTTATGATGGACAGGGCTAAGACCTGAGTGGGAAGGTCATGAAATGACTTTGAAGAGTAGTTTTCTTGCAGGAGCCTCCCTGTTGACAGAAACTCTTTCATGTTTAATGCCACGTAAAGTGTTGTGTACAGCAACTTGCTTAAGTGAATGAATAATGAGTAATATGAAAGTGATATAATAGTGCAAAGATAACATAAAAACCCTTGAGACATTCATGACAAGAATTCCACCTTTTTGTCTCAGTGTATTTCAACGTGCCCTAGGGGAACCTTTTTTCCAGAAGAAAAGCTGAGTTATGCATTTTCTTGCAATATCCAATTGTAGAGAGAGATACTTGTAACAAAAATTGAGCTGTCTCCAGAGTGCCTTTACCTCTTAAAATTGGAAATCATCCATGAAGATGTGTGACCTTGTTTTCAGATCACATATTCAGTGTTTCTCTTTTGATTTTAAATCTGGTACTCTCCTAATATAATAGGTGGCTCTGTGGGGCTTATCAGTTAGGTGTGGAATAAGAAAAGCATATGGAAACTGACCAAGCTGGCAATAAAATTATAACTGCTTGGGATTTCAAACCTCTGTTTTCAAAAACTTGGCAGAAAAGGTTAAATATTTTTGCAAATGTACCTATTATAAGGCTTTTCCTGGCTGCATGCCAAGTGGCAAGCAGTCCCTTTGCATGCATAAGGGCACACAATGGTACTGTTAATACTTCAGAAACCTCTGGAACATCTGGGATGCCAGCAGGGATTGAGCCTTGGCTCACAGGTGGTACTGAGGACCATTCACAGGCTTCCTAAGCAAGAACTCTTACTTATCAGAGAGAATACTGTAGCTAACAAATTTCAAATACATCATTATGGGCAAAGTCTATGAACTTTACAGAGTTGAGGATATTCTCCTTCCCTCCTATGTCTTTCTCAGATTTCTGCGTCCTTTTTGCACTCCTGGGACTGAGGAAAGTGTTTGTTGAAATCTTTGCAATTCTCTCTGGAATTCTCCTAATTCTCGCTCTTTGCTCCTTTCCTCCTTGAGTCCTTCCTGCACACGTGCACCATAATGCTCTCCAACCAACCACTTCCTGCATAATGCCCTGTGAGCCCCAGGTTTGTGGCTAATCCCTGCCCCATACTTGTTACGTCCTCACCCTCAAGGTATTGCCTACAGCCCCAGGAAGCGGCACAAAATACGAGCTCCAGAGAAGAGCTGGGCAGGAGGTTTGGATGCTGAAGGAAATGGTGGTGGGTTCAGGAAAAATACCTGTGCAATGGTACATTTCTGACTGCAATACATGTGAAGTACTGCAGCCTTTGAAACAAAAATCCTTGGAGTGCCTCTTCTGCAGGGGGCACCTGGAGACATGCTGAGAAGGCTGGAAGGAGAGGCATGGAGCTGGGACCACAAGCTGCATGGTATATTTAAACTTATTTGTGGATGGATGGATGGATGGATGGATGGATGTCTGATAGTGATCCCTGCACATCCTAAGCATTATAATGGAAATAGGATGAAGAGTTCCCCTTCCCCTCCTTTGAAACCACAGTTTCTACCAGGGCAGATGATCCCTCTTCTACTTCAATGTTCAGCCCTTATAGTCCCACCTCCTGCCTTACCAGCAGGTGTGGGAATCCCCTCTGCTCCCTCACAGGAATTTTGTAGGTTATAAATTTGTCACAAAGCTTAATCACAATAATTACAAAGACCCTTCTTCTGTGAAGTGCTGTGGCCATGGGACCTGGGTACCCTTGACATAATAAGATGGAAAAAAAAAAATGTACACTTCTTTTGGTGCAAGGACAGATTCAAGGTTTAATGCTGTGTAGATGCTGGCATAGGGTGGGGAGTCAGGCTTACTCACAGCAGAACACTCTCATGTCATTGAGAGCTGTGTCATCCCAATTTCCCTGGGGTTCCTCCACCTTTGTTTGGAGCCCACAGATGGCCCCAGAGGTGCAGTTGCTGCTCCATGGGCCGAAGTGACCCCCTGAAAGTTCCCAGCCCTCCAGGCGGGTCCCGTTGGAGCAGGTGAACCTCACGTTGTTGACGGCCGTGTTGTCACCCAGGTACCGCCACCTTTCCACGCGCAGCGAGAATGACACCAGCTTGTTGCTGGAGCAGAGCTGGGCCTCGGTCCAGTTCCCCCACCTGCCAGAGGAAAAAACAACTTATCGAGGCTTGTCCAGCCTCTGCTGTGCTGCAATCAACACCGTGACCTGCCCTGGCAGCCCTGGGGCAAGGGATGTACATGGGTGGCAGGTTTGTAGGAGCACTGTTTCACTCTCCTTCCCCATCATCCCCAGGATGCCCAGCCACCACCAGCTCTGGTCTGCCCTGTTCCTGCAGAACCCCTTGGCAATTTCAGGTGCTTGCTATGTCCCTGTTACACAGTGTACTTTCCAAAGTAAGCATTTGAGGAAAAGGAGAAAGTATAGCTTTAAGATCTGTAATTTCTGATCTTTCCTTCATTTTCCAAAGCACTGTTCCTTTCCCTGGGACCAGACCTTTACCCTGAAACCTTCACACTTTGTGGCCAGGGGGAACTCACCCACGTCCCCAAGAGGCATGTTGAGCCACCTTCACAGAGGGGGTGGCTGCCTACAGAGAAACCATTGCACTGGTTTCCCTTCAAGCTCCCCCGAAGCTGCTGCCCCGGAGGAGGATGAGAAGGATGAGAAAGGAAGGCTGCTCACCACCCCACGGAGGACTCGATGACTGTGCCATCCATGCAGTGCAGGCGGACGCCGTTCAGAGCCGTGTCATCACCAAACAGCCAAAATCCCTGGAAGGGCTGGACCTTGGAAGAAAAAGAGAGAGGTCACCCTTTTTAAAGAGGTGACGAGGGATGGCAGGAGGCTTTGGGGAGCGAGCAAGAACATCAGTGCAGCTGAGCAGGGCTGGGAGGCAGCTCCATGACATGTCTCAGAAAGCCCATTTGCTGTTGCCCACCTCTGTTTTTCTCCAAGTGGTGGAGAAGATGCTCTGGAATCAGGAATGCTTGGTGACTGCTGTCCCAGGCCATGCCCACCCTCTCAGCATGTGCTGTGATACCCAGAGCTGGGGTGCTGGCAGGTGGGACTTGCTCCTGGGAACAGGCTCTGCTGAACGAACCTCAGGAATTTCATTACCCTTAGCAGATCCCTCTGCTAAGAAATCAGCTACTGGCAGGAGCATGGGGAGATATTCTGCACTAGAAATTTCTTGCTGAGAAGCCTGCACACTGCAGATACAACACAAACTGCTGCAATGGGGCAAAGTGCTGTGGCCAGCCCTGTTACAGTCAGAACAAAATAGCATTGTCTCACAGCAGGATTTGTTCCCCATGCTGAAGAAGGAGTCAAATCTTACCTTCAATTGAAATCCCTTTGCGTAGCCTCTGGGGCAGAATTGCTTGTGTCCCCACGAGCCCCAGGGACCTCCATTTGGCACTGCGAGGACAGACTCGTATTGCCGTGCCTGCGTGCCCCGGAGGCAGCAGGAGCCCAGCAGGCAGAGGATGGCTGGGATGAGCAGCTGCATGGCAGGGAACCGGCTCAGCTCGGGGCCTCTCCACATGGAGGGGTTGGCACAGGGGAATTTATGGGCCAGGAGAGTGGCTGGGAGTCCTAGGGAGTGTCAACAAAGCTCCTGGGGAGTGCTCCTTGTTGCTTTGTACTGCTCCTGCTGCCTGCCTGCCCTCTCTGGGGAGGCCTCCTGGGGTGCCCTGCTTGGGGACTTGCAGGGCTCTGAAAACTTGAGGATGCGAAGGAAGGAAAGTTATTCCAGGCTTCAATTACCAAAGGATGGAGTGGCCCTCTTCTGCAAGAGCCACTTAGTGCAGGTGAAGGGGGAAATGTTGCTTTCAGCTGAAACCCTCTGATGTTACCCCTTGGTATAATGGTAAAGGTGCTCAGGTACTGACAGCACCCAAGAGGAGCCGATGAAGACAGTGATGCCTTATGTACCTCATGGGCAGCAGGAACATGTCTGAAAGAAAAGGAACACAAATGAAGGGCTGTGTGACCAGGGTCCTGCTCAGGACAATGGGTAGCTCATGGATATTTTGCCACTCCTGGTGGCATAGAATTTTCTAAGCTTGAGGTGTTGACTGGGTTTATTCATAAGAGTGGCTGCAAGCACAAGCAAGAGCAATGGGCTGTTGCCAGGTTCTGAGTCCAGTGAAGAGCAGTGAATAAGTGATATTATCAGCCCTCTCCATTAACCACATTGGCTGCGTGGTCAGGCTTTTGGGATGTGTGGAAAGCTAGGGTTGGGCAGTGTCAGAGAAGAGGATGTAGGTGGAGAAGGAAACTCCAAGATGACTGATGCCAAAAAAATAGAGATGTTTCACAGTCTGTAGTTACATTCACAGAGTTGAATCTTTCTCTGTTTGAGTCCCACTTATTGACAGGGCCTGTTTTCTCTGTCTTCTGCTTTCACACATCCTCTCCCATTTCCTCTCTAGCAGTCTGAGATCCAGCCCCAACAGTCCTACCACTGCAGGTGACAGAAGGGAGATCCTGGTTGCAAAAAGACCCTGCTAAGCTGATTTTTTGTTGTTCCTTGTGGCTGTGTGGGGAGGAGGTGGCAGAGGCAGTGACACTGGGTCAGTGGTTCTGGGATATTGCAGCAGGAAGCAGAGAAAACTATTCACACAAGTAATTAAATGCCTGTGGGAGAAAGTGAACACTGGGTGCATTTCTATAACTTCACGGTGGGGAGCAAGAAAACAAACAAGGAACTAATCTCAGCTTTATATTTCCTCTCCTGTCTCTCATTAATTTTTAACTCTTCCAGAGTGATAAATCTTTGTGGGTCAAAGACTTTCCCTTCGCTTCTCTCTCACCTCTTTCCCTATAGAAAACTTTCCCAGCTCTAGGAGGAAGGAATGGACTGAAATAAAAATGATGGGATCAGTATCAGCAGCTGAATTTGTGCTGCTGGAGTGCAGGGCCAATGAGTACTTTTGGGTAGACCTGCTGATACACTGAACTTCCCTGAGCATCCAATGATGTCTCTAACATCCCTGCTAATTAATATTTTATCATCTGGGGAAGCTCTTGCTCTTCATCCACTGCTTCTTTTTCAGTTAACCTGCAGGTTTCTAGTCAGGCAGGAAAAGTACCAGCTTGCAAGCCTAGCATGGGTGGGTTTTTAATTATGTAATTTTGGAAAGCTGGAGCTTGAACTTCGTCTGGCAACTTCTCTGCTGGCAAGCTATGGCAGCTAGTGGTAGGGTCATGTGTGACATGTCCTTTCTTCTTCTGATCAAGCTATTTGGAAGGCCATGATAGCATTAGACTCAGCAACTGAAGACATGATGGCCAGTGCAGAGGGAAGATCAGGCCTGTAATTTTGCAAGCATATAAACCAAAAGGAAATATATATATATATATTTTGGACAACTTAAGTCCTCCATCCTGTGACAAAAAAGAATAGAGTTGCAATGAAGACAAAATATTTGAAAACAGTACAGGCACTCAAAAGAATCAGAAATCAGCAGAACAGTAAGAGGTAATCACATAGCCAAACCATCAAGATTAAAGAATGAAGTGCTTGCAGTGGCCTTATTGACATTGCATGTACACATTTACATTGTAGATAGCTAGTTGCAGGTTAGGTGAATCCCCCTTTCCCTAGAGCAGAAAGTATTTTGTAATTTACTGCCCGTTTATAAAATGATGGGGCTCTCCAGGAGCTGTGTTTTCAGCTGACCTTCTCTAGCAACATAAACATTCTTAGATGGTGGTGAGAAACAGCCACTTTACATTGTGTGTGGGCTGAAAACATTCTTGCAATGGCCTTTGTAATGTCATTGGAGATAAAACCAGTTAAACTCTTCCCACACCCATAAACTAAAGATAGTTCTTTGATGAAAGACCTAGTATAAAGAATTCTTCAGTGCTGCCTTTGAAGCTGACTGACACTGTACTCCTGCTGCTGTCATGTCAGTTTAAAAACAGATGCAGTGCCTCAAAAGGTCTCTGCTCCCCCTGTCCCTCCATGGGTTGCAGGAGCACAGCTGCTTCACCACGGGCTGCACCTCAGCCTGCAGGGAAATCTCAGCTCAGTGTCTGGAGCACCTCCTGCCCCTCCTCTGCACTGACCTCCGTGTCAGCAGGGCTGTCTCTCTCGCATTCTTACTCCTCTCTCCAGCTGCTGTGCAGGATTTTCACCCTTCCTTGAATATGTTTTAGAAAGGTGCCACCAGCATCACTGGGCTCAGCTTTGATGAATGTGTCCTGGGGCTGGCTGGCACTGGCTCTGTCTGACATGGGTGCACCACTGGCATCTCCTCACGGAAGCCACCCCTGTGGTTTCCCAGCAAGGACTTTGCCACAGCACACAGATGCAGCACAGACTGGCAGATCCCACTGTAGTATCTAAGCTGGAATAAGAGGCATGTAGTTACTCCCATCACCTTTGGAACAAAGTTTTAAAATTGACCTCATGTTTGCCCCTGTTTAACTTTCCAGTAATTTTAAATGACACATCCATCACTGCTATGATCGTAGCTCTTCCCGTTTAGAGACATAGATCTCCTGAGTACTTATTATCGGTCTTAGTCATTCATTGCTCTTCACTCTGTGGCTTTTTTAGTCTCTCTTCTGAAGTAATTTTGATTTCTACCTAATCTTTCTTAAGAACCCTTACCTCCGAGAATGGTTGGAGCCATTTGAACACAAAGTTTCTTCCCCTAGGAGCACTGAGCAAATAAATAATTTTAAAATGGTCATATCTGCTGTAATCTTTTATAATTTCAGCTGGCCATACAGATTTTCTGACAAGGTCCTGAATCTTTGATGTGAAGAAACATTAATACCATTTATTCCCTTTGTCATTTGTTCATCAAAGTGCTTGTTGTCTGCCATGTTTTCACATGCAATCTACCACCAGATATGTTACTTCTGTTTTTTCCATCTGGCTGCAATATTAGCACTCACTGTCTCCTGCAGCTTCCTTTACCTTATGGTATAACACTGACAATTTTCTTTTACCCTTTCCCATGTAAAAGTTAATTACTTGTGTTTCCTGGTCCTGTACTTCCAGCACCACAACCTTCAGGCTGTTCCTGCTGCCAGTCAGTCTACAAACCCACGGGTTTCCTTTGCCTTTGGATGGGAAGAATGGAGAAGGACCCTGTGCAGGGTCGGTATCTGTGGTTTTTCAGTGAGCAAGGGGAACAGAGAGCCAGGAGCTGCTCCAAGCACTCCTGAGGACCTGGAAACAGAGACCTACAGCATTGTCTCAGCCCTGAGATAGAGAGAGATGTGCATCCTGCAACTCTGATGGTGCCCACAGCCAGCCTGGAGAGATTACTAGGAGAGTTTTTCTGAAGATCTGAAGAGAGGATGCAAGGGGTGTGCAAAAGTGAGTTAAAATTAACTGAGAATTAAGTGCTTCTCTTTTTGTGTATGAAATCTACCAAGAAATTCCTTCCAGGTGGTGAGCCCTAGGAACTTTATCACTGGCAAAGTTTTGTTGGTATTTCATTCCAAGCAAAGCCATAGCTCTCCTGGCATGATGTACTGCTGCCAGCTCTTGCTCACTTTGAAGACTGAAAATAAACAAATTTGACAAAAGATTTTTTTTTGGGGGGAAAATAGTCTTCAAATCTTGACTTGATATGACCTTCAGAATCTTTATCTTTCTTTTCAGTTGTCCCTCCTTTGAGCAGGGCTCAAGTTTCTGTGAAAAAGCCATGTCTGCTGAGATGTTGTTTGGGACTAAATTGGTGTAAAACTAGATATATGGCAGTGTTACTGCCATAACTGTGACAGCAAAATTCTTCTCTGGACTTGTCCTCTGAGTTAATTCTGAACACATTTCTTGCCTGATTTATGCTCTTCCTCACAGTTTACAGAGTCACTTCACTGCTTTAATCAATTTCCAGACATTATCTCATCCCTTCTCTTTTCTAAACCACACAGATTTATCCTTTTGAGCTCTTCCTTTGCACTTCCTTCTGGTATTTTCTGTGTTGTCTGGGAGCTTTGGATATTTGAATAGCTAAATCCCCATTACTCTTGTCTTCAGAGTCTCAAAATTCTTCTTTAATAACATCCCTCCAGTCTAAAACCTGTGTTTCAGATATTCTTGTAGCTGTTATACTCCAAGGACCCATTTACTGATTGCAAACAGAGGGGAAGAAAAAAACCCAAAACACCTCATAAGAAAAATACCTCAGTCACAAATGAATTCTCCTCGTGAGACAGGGTATTGAAAGTACAAGGGCTGAAGGTGGATCATGGGAAAGGAGAGAGGTTCTTTACTGTCATTGCAAATCCCTTGGTACAACCAAGGAGGAGCAACCCCTTTGTTAGCCCAGGAGCCTCCAGGGGCACAGCAGGGACAGGGCTGTGCTGCTGAGCCCCATTTTCCTGAGCACACAGGAACTGAGCCAGCAGAAGGTTTGCACATGAACAGTTCATCCTGAGCCTAGAGAAAGAGCAGTCCCTGGGTAGCTCCTGGCTTTGGGAATGAGAGAGTTTATACTGCAGCACCACAGGGTAATACAGCCTCTGTGGTCACTGCTGCTGACTGCTCTTGTGTCATCTGAGGATGCTGGCAGGGTGGGGACAGCCACTGCTCAGTGCAGCAGCAGGACAGGAAAGTGGCAGTGATTGCTGAGGACCTGGGAGAGTTGGGCAGCTCTTTTGAGCTGATAGGAGAAACAGACAGACGGGTCCTACGTTACATCCTCAGCTGGCCAAGCAAAGGTGCAGCCAGAGAGCTTTTCTTGTTTTATGGACCTGTCTATGGTCCCATGGCTTTTCCCTTTTGACCCCTGCCTTCAGCAGGGTCCTGCTTTGGCGGTCCCCCCAGGCTCATTGATTATCTTTGCCCCAGCCCCTGCATGCACCCTCCTCTTCCACCTTTTAGCTCCTCCCTGGGACACGCTGGCACATGGGAGGTGATCTTGATTTGGTTGCTGTGTGACACACCCACAGCATAGGGACACACATTTGTGACTTGCTATGGCTCTGACTGCTAAAGGAAGCAGATGACATGCATTATGTATTACTTTTCCCCCCTCAGATGGGGAACAAGTAATAGTCTGAGTTTAGCTTTGTTTCCTCCTCTCTTGTGCCTGGCCAAATCCAATTTCCACAGAAAAGTTTCATGAAGAATGAGCAGAGTGGCCTCTGGGAAGAAATTCACGAGCAGGGAAATGCCAGGCCAAGTCGTTATTAATGGTGGTCTCTAAAATAAATAACAAGCTTATTAACTTTGCAGGTCGTGGCAAGCTGGAATAGGCTGCAAGTACTTTGGAAGACACAGCTTGAGCTTGACAAATGGTCTTGTCAAATTGGAGAAATAGTTTGAGAAATATAGGATGCAATTCTGTTCTAGGGACAAGGGTGAGCTCCCACCTTCTGCAGAAATAAGCAGCTGCATGAAGAAAACCACCTGCATTGACATCACTCTGCAGAGAAGGGTCTGGGGGTCATAAAGGATCAAAGGATGTGTGAGTCAGCGGCATCAGGTGGTCTCCGTGCTGAGAAATAGGAACCCAATTACAGCCTACGAGACAAATAGAGTGAGTTTTCTTCTCAGCAAGTGTGAGCCCCCATCGGGGCTGCTCTGCTCGACTGAGGGCACTGAACTTCCAGCAGGATATGGCCTGTCTGGATAGAGTCCAACAAAAAGGATCAAAAATGGTCAGTAGTCTGGAAAACCTGATCTGTGCATAACGAGACTGAGAGCTGGGACCGTGTAACTGGGCTGTAGGGATTCTTGGGAATGGCCCTTCAGTCAGGGGTCTGCAGCCAGTGCTGCCGTGGGAGCATCTGGTGGCTGTGCAGACACTCTGAATGGCCCTTCAGTCAGGGGTCTGCAGCCAGTGCTGCCGTGGGAACATGTGGGAAGGACAATGCAGGGAGCTCAGGGGAGGAAGTCTACCCAGGTTTTTCTGTCTTCTCCCTCGCTGGGCTCACTCCATGCCACGTAGAGCCAGGCTGGGTGGCAGCTGTAAAGGACTGGGAGGCTGGTGGCTGTGCAGACACTCCGGTTCAAGGGGAGATGCAGGGAGTAGGTTGGGGAGGTAGACATTGCTCCAATGACTTAGAAACCATATCACAGTGGGAGTGCAGCCACCTGGGGTCTGCAGGGAGGTTAGCAAGTCCCCAGGCATTGCAAACAGCTCACAGCTGCTGTGGAAGAGGGACAGAATTAGAGCCTGCAATAGCCCAGAGTACTGCTGTAAAGTGGAAGGGAATGGTCTGGACTCTGTCCGTCTGAGACAAAGACTAGTGGATGAGTACTGCAGCAGGCTAAGGTTGGCCAAGGGGTATCCTTAATAATGATAATTAAGCCTAGGGAGGCTGCAAGATTATCCCTGGAGGATTTTCTGGGAAAGTTTGAGCAGAAATACATCAGTGGTGCCTAATGTGCAGTGATTGCTTTGGAGCAGGAATGCACCAGAAGACCTCCTGAACAATTTGCTCTAGCAATTGCTCTAGCAATTTTTCCAGACCAATTTGCCCTAATCAAACAACTAATTCTGCAAGCCAAGAGCCCATGCTGACCTTCAGCTGCTGAGCTGTGGCAGAGCCCCCAGGAGCTGCTCTCTGCTCTGGAGACTCACTGGGCACGTGTGTTCTCCTGGGGCTGATGGGCACCCAAGTGGGAGCAGCCTCATGGGGAGCAGTGCAGCTCTCATGGGCATGGCCAGTGTGCACCACAGGGACTCTGCAGCCACGGCACTCAGCTGAGGTATTGGCTGCTGGAGGTGAGAGTATCACTGTGATGTTTTCTGAAAAATCCCTTCACCAGGATTTCTTTTCCTGGGAAGCTGAGAAGCCTCAGAGAGGAATGTAAATAATAATGATCTGATTGCTTCTCCTTGTGTTTTGCTGCTTTGGAATGTGGTGGGTGATTCTTTCATTGGTTTCATGTGAATTGTTTTAATTTAATGACCAATCATGGTCCAGCTGTGGCAAGGCTCTGAGTCAGTCATGAGTTTTTATTATTCAATCTTGTTAAGGCTTCTGATGTATCCTTTCTCTTTCTTTAGTATAGTTTTAGTATAGCATTCTTTAATATAGTTTTATAAAATAATAAATCACCTTCTGAGAGCATGGAGTCAGATTCATCTCTTCCCTCATCCTGGGACCCTCACAAACACCACAGTGAGAGTGAATGCACAGGGATGTGAGAGGGATGCCAGTTCTCCCTCTCAGCCATGCAGGATCATGTCACACTTGCCTGTAGGCTTGCTGGGAAAGCTTTCCCTGGGGTCTTGCTCAGCTGCTTGCCTCAGCCCCTGCACCACTGTGCTCCCAGGTACCCAAGCCTCCGTCGGTGCCTCAGAGAGGGGAGTGTGAAATGTCAAGTGACAGGAGACTGCACCAGTAAATGGGTGAAGGCTGCTGCCAGAAACATCATTACAAAGTGTCTATTTTCTCTGTATTTCCAGGATAAAATTGGGAAAACATCGAGAAATGAGCAAAAGCAGCTGAACAGCTGGGATCTATTTACGCAAATTGTTAAAAGAGAGCATAAGTAACCAGGGCCACATATACTTACAGCACATGCTGTGTTTATTAGATTAAGTATATGAAAATATCTGTTAAATCACATATTATTGCATGTGTTATGTTTTACTGTGAGTAGAAGTCCATCCTGAATTTCCCATCCCTTCTGCAACTGGCGAGAAGACTGGAAGTCCTAAATAATCTTCAACTTTTATTAATACAAGCTGGACTAGAGCTGCAGATAAGAAACTGTGGGACATCAAATTCCTGCTGCCTGGGGAGTCCTTTTCCTGACCAGCAATGTAAGCCTAGCAAAGGGTAAATGTCCCCCAAGCAGTACTGAAGAAAACAAAGAAATAAATCCTGCCTAGCATGGACATAAAAGGAATACCATGGAGCAAATTTTCTGGGATACTTGGCACTTTGCTCCAGCTACAGCATTGTTCATGGAGCTGGGTAAGCCCAAGTGAGCCTGCCTGAGCACTGGCACAGATCTGGCTTGGGTTGTGGTTAGGAAACACCCCCTCAGACTGGCACCAGCTCTTTTTTAATGAAGGGATGGGGAGGTGAAAGGACATTTGTGGATCAAACAGGGAAAAGGAGAGTAGAAGCAGTGGTTTCCTTGAGTAAACTCTCTCTCTCTCAAAAAAACCCAGACTTAAAAAACCAATCCCATTTGAACTTCTCTGCTATTGCTAGGCATTGACTACCTACTTAAGTGAATGATTTAGGGAACAGGACTTCCACTGTGTGCTTTGGGATATATTCACTTTTTTGCAATAGTTTTGTGAGACCAGAAACTTCTCCAGTCTGAGTCCCCCTGGTGTAGCAGCAGCGAAAACCTGATGTGGCAGAGCCGGGACAGCAGATCTCCAATGCACCGGTAGCAGCCAGAGCCATGGCAGCAGCTGAGACTCATCAACACTGCTTTCCTCTGCAGAGGTGAAGTGTATTCCACCTGGGACTTGTTGGGGTTTTGGAGATGAACTTTGCTATGCTGCTAAGGAGATTTGAGCCACCCCCGATTTATTTTGTCAAGGCATGTTCATTTCCTGACGTATCTAAGAAGGCATTTTCACTGGCTAGCATTTGAATTCTGTGTTATCTCCAGGTGATGCTCAAGTGGACACACTGTGGTTGGTGTGGTTTCAATACCAACCACAAAGTTGACTGTTTTCTGAGTATTTCTTTCTCATCCAAGCTTTAAAGCTGAAGTCCTGGATCTTGTCTTCTGCCTTGCTCTTGTCTCCCCTGTCATCGGTTTGTTGTCCCCAGGCTACAGCAGAGTGTTCATTTCTTGCAGCAACACAGAACATAACAGCTCCCAGCATCACAGGAGGGAAGAGCCCAGGCTTGTTTTGAATTAATTTATGCACAAAGGCTTCCTTTTTTCTGAGGTACTTTTAGCTAATAGATCCCTCACTGGCCGGAGCCAAGGTCTAATTACACGATAAAATTGTGCAGATGTGGCCACAGAAGAGACTCATGCTGTTAATAGAGTGTTTTTCCTCAGTGACTTGACCCAGTTTGGAGAGAAAACTGTGGTGGTATTTTTTTGAAAATTTTTTGGTTTGTTTTTTAATTTTTGTAACTGCATCTCATGTAGGGATACAGTTAAAATAAAAAAGATATCAGCCTCACTAGTGAAGCTACTGTGGCCAAGCTGGTTGGGCCTGAATTTCAAGGAACTGATGGGCTTTGCTCTTCTATACCTGACTGTGGGTGAAAAAGGGACAAAACGACCAAAGCATTGAGGAAATTCCCCAAAGCAAGTGTTACTCAAGTGAAGTGTACAGATACCATTTGTAGTGTTCAAAGCTCTTCAAAGACCGAGTGCAATCCTACTTGGAGGAATAGGTAAAGATGAGGAAAACAGAGGCTGACCTCTAGGGCATTTTTGTGAAAGATTTTCTTGAGAAATGTCCGTAAATTTTCAAGACAGGGAAAAAAATCCATATTGTAGCTGAATAAAATTACTGAAAAACTGGACATTCTGAAGGAAATCTAGATATATTTTTTGGCATGTAGCCTGGGAACTGTGAGCTGCTACAGCTGCTGCAGGTGGTAGTACAGTGGAAAGTCATGTTCTGGGATCAAGGAGAGTTTTCAGAGGGATTTAAAGACATGTGGAAAGCTGGCATAAAACACTACTGGCAGCAAAGAAGGCTTTTACCTCTAGCACAAATCCAATGCATCCACTAAAGTGATTGTAAGGATTTTCCCCGGTTGCCCAAGGGTCTCTTCCTTAGGAACAGGGATGACAAAAATGCGCTTTGTTCTCCTGCTCCCTGGAAGCAACAGGAGAAAAGGAGAGCAAGGCCCTGGGTGTGCTGGTATCTGTGAGCTCTGGCCTGGTGGCAGCACAGCCATTGTCCCTTGACAGAGCTGAGCAGGTCTGCGGTGACCTGTCCTGGCTGGCACTGACCCCAGGCCCTGGAAGGGTGGGCAACTTCAGAGCAGTGTTTTCCATCAGCAGCTTCCCTCTGCTCCCTGCACTGCCCGGCAGCCCTAGTGGGGAGCCCCGTGGGGGCTTCCAGCAGTTCTGAAGAGGGGTGGAACCTGGGGTAACCCCAAATGAACAGAGGATTAAGTACTTGGTGAACAAAATCTTCTGCCAAGGAATGCTTCTGTGCTTGTGAAACCTGGAGCGTTGCACACTCTCAGAGGCAAGGCAAGCACAGTTTCCCTGCAAGCAGTGTAGAACTGCATTTTCCTCCCCTGGAGGAAATAAGTCACAAAGTTTTATCTGAGCACAAAAGAAAAGGGACCATAGCATAGAAAATAGCAGAGAGAGGGAGATTTTTCATCAAGGCACTCACTTTTTTCCCCTGAGATAAGAAAGCAAGCAAGAACCCCCGAGAGAAGCTGAAGGACCAGGTGAGTTTGCTCAGGCAGGGTGACACACTAGCAGCCAGGGACACCCAGACCTGCTGTTTGAGTGCAGCCCACACAAACCTGAAGCAGTGAAGAGAACCACTGAGAAAGGGCTTTGACCTGCAGGTGATGCCATAAAAAGAGTAAAAAGAAGCTGTCTGCTTTCTCCTCTGCTATTCTTGAGGCCCTTCCTCAAGGGGGCAGGGACCACCCTGCAAGAACTCTGGAATTCCCTCAGCCCTTGTGCTCAAGGTGAGGGTCTCTCCCCTGTCCAGTATGTATGAGGGATGAACACTGGGAGAAGAGGTGGACACAGCAGTGTCAGAGTTTCAAGGACATGCCAAAACCAGCATGACTGGTAAGTGCATTTAGGCAGACTCTTTGGAGCAGTTAGATAATGAAGAAGAGCCCAGCATGGTCATGATGAGTCTTCCAGAAGAAGGAGCTCTGGTGGCTCTTCCAGAAGAAGGAGCTCTTGTGGCTATCTGAAAACCTGCCTGTGGCAGCAAAGAGTTGGATGGGCTTCCTGTAGGAGACCTGCTTGTGGGTGAAGCCCTGTACAGATCAGCTGCAGTGGCAGGCTTTGGTGGGGACCAAAAAATGTCATACTTGCTAAAGAATTTAACCCTTTCTTATTACATGCATATAAATTTACAAACATGTATAAAAGATGAGGTGCCATTACATGCACCCTGTGAGAAGTTCTCAGGACAGGTGATTTTTGTGGATACTGCCACAGAAATTTCAAGCCTGTTCGGAGACTGTCAGCTCCCATGAGTGTGGGGCTTACCTCTGCTCTGAGGGGACTCTGGAGAGGAAGGGATCAGGAGCTTTGTGCCCACTGGCTCAGCTAGGAGGAGAGTGATACAAACCAGCATGGATTCAGTGCAAGTTGCAGTGGGTAGGGATGAGGGAAAGTGACTTCTGAAAAAAAAAAATAAATTGTATATCTAAATTGTTTGAGTCTTTCAGAAGTGGTAGAGGATTCTGCAGCAGAGAGGAGGAGAGAAGCAAGGAGCAGAGCAGCAGAGAGGAGGAAACTGTGGAGGGGAGGAATGACAGCTGTCCTGACCAGGTTCCATTCCAATGATTTTCAGTGGGTTGTAGCTTTGCCACATTGGAAAGGCTTGTGGTGAAACTTCTTGTGCTGTGTACTTGTCTGTTCAACTTGGGGTTCAGCCTTTCTTAAAAGGAGACTTTTGCAATGTTGTAAAATGTCAAAATTTCAGCAACAGGTGTTTTTGGAACAATGTGAAATCTGGCAGTGTATCCATCATATGAATTCCCTCTCCACAATACTTTGTCATCTCTAATTGGCATGAACATTGAATGGAACAAAAATTTTTTTCACCTCTTCAGATGAGCCTTGGCAGCAATTGCATTAATTGGATGGCTATTCCATCCCTGCTAGGTAAACTCCAGCCCTGAGCAGAGGAGGAGTATTGCTGCAACAATGGTTGCACACCTTCACCAGTCATGGTGCAGGACAGAAAAGAGACACACAGCCTCCCTGTTCCTGAAATCTACCTGAGCTGTACACAGACAGCATAACTCCAGAACTTCCCAAATAAAATACAGAGGGGCCAGAAATCAGACATGGGGAGCGTGGAGAACAATAGGCATACATGGAACAGGAGGTAGAAGCTGGGGTGAGGGAAAAGCATTGCTTTTTCTAGGATGCAGGATTCTCTCATGTCCAACATCTCTTCCACAGCAATTTTTTTCCCTCCCCAACAGTTGGCTGCAAGCCAGCACCTCAGGTAAGGAGACAGGGGAGCTATAGTAAGCCATTGGAAAAGAAGCTTCCCGCTTCCCTTTACCCAGCAAGCACTTTGGTCCCACTGTCCCAGCCAATATGGCCTTCTCCAGGTGGGCTTCCATGAAATCACAAGGCTGGGGGAAGAGGTGGGAGAGAGTCCTGTGTTCCACAGTGCACTGCAAGCATGTGAGTGATACTCTCTCCTGGACTGACAGTGTCTCCCTTGTCTTCTACCCATGGCTGTTCCGGCCTCGCCTTGCTTTGTCCGTGTTCAACACCTTGGTGCCACGACAGAGAGCTCTGCCTCCCCTGTCTGTCTCTCCAACACCTTTTCTACCTCCTCAGGACTTTTCTGCTCTCTGCAACCCTCAACATCACCCATGAGAGCATGAGCTAGTGGGATGTGGCACACTTGCCCCATTTAGTGCTACAATTCTAATAATGCTGGGATAATTGTTCCTCTTTTTCTTTCCAAGGCTTTGGGCAGGGGACAAAGCAGACAACTTTGCAAAGGGGACTGGATCTCAGCACCAGGATCAGGTGCTGGGAGTCAGGGTCTAGATATGGTGAGTCTGGGATGACAGGTCACCAAGACAGCACCTGGGCACCTAAACCTGTGTCCTGATGGTGAATGCTGCCTTAGCCATCTCTGTCATGACTCTCTTTGTGGCTCAAGGTCGATTACTTCACTTACTCATAATTGAATCCCTCATAATTGATTGGTGTCTGACTTGTTACAAAAGACTCTTGCTTGAGTCTTTTCCCAAAGTGCAAACATTCACATTGCAGTGGCCAGCAGTAATTGCACATGGAGGTTCCCAATGACCATCATTTATTTCTACCTTGCTCTGGGACTGGAAGAGGATTGTAACTCCATGTATGGATTTCCTGGAAAAATATGAACCCTCCTCCATGGGTAATGGCCTCAAGACTTTTTTGTCAAAACAGGAGGCATAGTCTACACCATCATGTTGCCTGGCTCTGGGCATAGATCAGGGTGTTTATCAGCATGCAGCTTGGAGTGATGGCTGAAATATTTTCAACCAACACCTGAATTGCCTTAGGAGGTAAAAAAATCTTGAAGTAAGAGAAAGGTGTTTACATATATTAAACATTTTCAGACATTTTGACATCAAAGAAAGATATGCCCTCTTCTTTCTTTTCATCCTCCCCTTTGCCTGTTTTCAGGATCTGTTAATAAATTCCTTTATTTAAAAAATAAAGGGAACTTTGAATGATCTGGTACTTATCAAAATAATCTGCAAATATTCGGCTTTATTTTCAGAGCTTTTTGCAGTTTCTTCCTTTCTTCCATTCTTCCTTTCTTCCTTCCTTTCTTCCTTCCTTTCTTTCTTCCTTTCTTTCCTTTCTTTCTTTTTCTTTCTTTTCTTTCTCTCTCTCTCTCTCTCTTCTTTCTCCCTCCCTCCCCCAACCCTCAGTAGACCTTAATCTTTTTTTTTGTCTTGGCATTCTTGAGCCCCAGTTTCAAGGGGGTGGAACAGCCCTGTGGCTGTGGTTAAGGATAGGTTTCCTGAGAACTTTTCCCATTGAATTTTCAGAATAGGTTGCTAAAGTTTTCATATGTGATCTTTAGCTGAAGATTTGCAGTGGGTGTAAATTGGCATTTGGTCTCTGGTTGTCAGTAAATCTGCACTGCAGGAGGGTCTGCCTCTCCATTTCTTTGTGGGTTTTTTTTTGTTAATTAGCAATTTGAATCAATAGTAAAAAATATTGAAAGCCTGTAAAAACACATATCAAGCCATGTCCCACAGGAGACAATTCTAGGTCTAAAATTACCTGATATTTTTATTTATTTTATTGCACAGTAGAATAGAGAGTTTGCTTATTAAAATTATAGACTGTAATTGCTGCTTTAACAACAATAATGTATGCTCAGCCTACTAGATAACTGTCTAAATTTTCAAGGTAAAGTTTTATATGAAAGCTGGAGATTGTGGGCAAGTGGGAAACCACCTGAAAATAACTTCACAACAAGGGGAGCACCACCTCTACATGTAGGTCATCTTTACATTCATTATTTCAACTAAGGGGAGAAATTATCTCCCCTTATATCTGAGAAATGTCTATTCTTATGTTATTTGCTTTAAAGCTTCTCTCTCTGCTCATGCATCTAGAAAATCCCAGCTCTTGTCTCATTTCTGGTATCTCTCACTTATATTTTTTCCTGCCATTCAATTTTCTATTAATCTGAGTCAATTTAGCAGATGAGAAAATGAGGACCAGATAGAACATAATTTGATTACTCATTTTCTCTTAAACATTTACCCTTATTACTGAAAACTAATTCTCATTCAACACTACCGTTTTTAGCCTGCAAAAGCCTAAACAGAGTCTGAGGTTATAAGAGTAGTTCAGATGGGATTGTGCCTTGCTGTAGCCAGTGATGAGGAACAGATGATTTTAGGGAGAGGTTCATGTGAAGATATCTGCTCCTCTCTATTGTTGTCATGTTGTCTCTCAGCAGCTGTGAAGGGAGCCCACTGCAGTTATTTCAGATGGAGACATCTGCACTGATGTCTGTGTTCCTTCAGGATCTCACCTCTTCTTTCTAAATAATGCAACCCTTTGCTTATTCATATTTGCATGGAATAGAATAGATTCTTTATTGCCCTTTTAAGTTTTTTTTGTCACTTTTTTTGGCACTGTGATTTCTGGGTTTGCTGATGTACCATTCCATGAGTTTTTTGCAGGATGCAGTTAGCTGTGGAGTGTCTTATCTACATCCCAAGCTGCAGGTGAGGAAGGTTTGGCAGAGCCAGGCTGTGTGACTAACAATGGATTTATACCAAATTGTGATGGTCAGTTTTGGCATCAGAGCTGCTGAGGAACATGGCTACTGAGAGCTGATGGGTGGCAACCAGTGCCTTGATAACAGTGTGGGAGGAGTGTAGAACGGCCTAGAACACACAGAAGCACACAGTCATTCAATCAAAACCATCACCGTATATTTATCGACTTCTCTTTTAGGGAATACTGTTTACTTCCCCTCCTATTTGGAGTTCCTGGGCACCTGCTGCCTTCAACGCTTCCTACAGATCACTCAGAAGAGTCCAGCATCTCAAATGACCTCCATCCTTTGTGCAGCAGCAGGTTTACAAGAATATGAGAAACTGAGAATATGAGAAAGACAACACAACACTGCCAAATGAAGTTTGTATTGCTAAGTGTGTGGTATTTTCAGTTGTAAAAATCAGAAATTAATGAATTTTCAAGAGCAGCTAATACATCATTTTTTCTATAACATCATAAAATAAGCAAATTTTGCATGGTAAATATTTCTGCATGTTATAGACAATTTTTTTTCCATGTTCCATATAGATTTTAAATATGTCATAACATCACAATAATAATTTTATAAAATCAATGTACTGATTAGTATTATGTTAATCTGTTTATGAAAAAAAAGAGAAGTTTTTATAAAAGCTGAAAAGTAGTGACAAAATTTTTATGCTTCTCTGCCTGCAAAAATAATTGTATTAAGCTGGATGAATAACGTAAGGATGAAATACTCTGTATCATCATCATTTTGCTGCAGTCATGTTTCATTAATCAAATTCATCAGTTTTCCAATTTTCTTTAAAAGTGTTCTGACATTTTCAAGGAAATTAAAATACAGGAGAGGGAGCAAGAAAGAGGGGTGGGTATGTCAGTAAGAGATCTGGATCTCAATATTGTAGACTTTTTTTGATTTTGCTAGTCTGTGTAAGCTGATCTTTGGAAACTGGTTGAGGCATCCAAGCAAAATTGGCACTGTTAAGTGGTAGCAAAATCAGTGTGTGCTCTGCACGTGCTAAGTGCTATTTAAGCCATGTACTGTGAAATCAAGTCCAAGGCATCTCACATTTGGCAGCCCAGCTGCTAACCAAACATGGGTTTTTCCCATATATGGGAAAATGATCCTTCCCAGGTCCTGGACTAATAGTTCTCTAATAGTTCTCCTCTTGGGCTTGAGCTTTCTCCTGGACCTGTGAGTTCTGCACGGGAGTCATTTCTCATGGCCAAATCCCTGAAGGTGGCCTCACCTCCTGCCTCGTCCTGCTCCCCTGCACACTGTGCCCCAGGATCCTCCTCTGGCAATGGGAAAAGGCAGGAATCTTATGATTTGAGCAGAGTCTGAGGGGGAAGAATGGGTCCTGCCGGGTTGTGGACCTGCAGCACTGCTGCTAGAGGTGAAGTGATCAAGGATGATGGTTTAGGGCCAGCAAAAGGGAAATGAGAGGAAATCCTTCTCCTTTTTTAGCCTTAACCAGGTCCCAGGCATTTCCTTCTGACTCCTTCTGCTCCTTTCCATCCATTTGCTGCCAAGAGCAAGTCTGAGTGTCATTGGCTGCCACTGTGTGACCTTGCCTGAACAAACACACCTGGTTTGCCAGATGTGATTGCACAGTTCTTGTGGGAGAAAACACATCTCCTCTGGATTTTGACATCCCTTTGGAGAAGTAAAACAAAAGTCCTGATTTAAAAAGGAAAACAGGTTGTGCTTTCATCACGTGCTGTGCTCTTTTAGTGCCTTTCACTAAAAGGATCATCCAACTTCCCATCATCTTAATTTGCATATATTGCCACCTGTACAGACCACTGACAAGTGTAAGGGGAATGCAGAGTCAAGAACAGGAAAAGCAACACCACCATTTAGTGGGACGGGAACAGATGGAGCAGAATGAGAATTGGAAGAGAAACCTAGAAGAGGGAAATTCTTTGTCTTCTGTTAGTTCAAGGTATGGCACCTCATCTTGCTTTAACATCCTGACGATCAAGATACTTCTCTGAAATGTATTCTCTCTTCTTTGCCTATTGAACTGAGAGAAAGCTTCTGCCAGATGCTGCAAGACCAACTAAGGGTTTTCTGAAGAATTGGTTAACTCTGTGTTAAGGGAATCTCAGCTCCAGGGTTTCGAATTCACCTCTCTCTGCATCGTGACATTCTCAAAGATGGTGCCCTCAGGATCAGCGTCACCTTTCTACTTTCCCCCAGTGGCACTTAGCCCTGAGAATCACTGTGTTCATCCCAGCATATCTGACTTTGGTTAAGATTGTTGCAAAAGCAAAGCAAACAGTTTTTTATTGAGATTAAAAAGGCTGTTGAAAAGAAGGATATTCAAATAATAAATTACCTAATTTTTTGAGATTCCCAGGGATCCTATTCGTCAGAATGTATTGGGAGACACAGGGCTTGAGTTTACTTACTTTTTGTTCCAAACCACCTCCCTTACATTTCTTCATCTAGTCTGACCTTCCTTGCCAAACAGCAAGAGGTAAAATGGTTATGGCAGTTCCTCTCGGAAGGCAAACATTCCCATGGCCAAATATCTGCATAGCCAGAAGCAGAAATCGATATTGAGCTTCTACCAGGAGCACAGCAAAGAGCACGTAGGTGTTCCCATAGCCCTTCAGTGCTGGTGGATACACCTATGGCCACAGTATCTGCTGTGTGTCAGCTGCCAAACTCACAGAGGATCGATCTCCTCATGGGCACTGCAAGCAGGGCACCAAGTGTGTGTCACTGCCTGGGTGGAAACTATTGTTCCAGTGGTGTTTGTCAACGGGCTGGTAGGGAAAGGCAAGCAGCCTTGCAAGGGTATAAATTCCCCAGTCCATCCACCAGCTCTCCTTCAGCAGCTGCAGAGCATGAGGGATGGAGTTCCTCCTGCCAGCCACACTCATCCTGCTCCTCCTCTGCCCCCCGGGCACAGGGGTGCATGATTACACCTCTGTCCTCTCTGTGCTCCATGGAGGCCACTGGGGTAAGTGGGGCAGACGGCAGTTTTGCCATCATGGCTATGCCAATGGATTCACGCTGAAGGTAAAATTCTCTCCATTTCCTACCATTGCCTGTCCCTAAGGATTTTCTGCAGATTTTTCCTCTTCTTGAATATGAGACTCTGTATATAAAGCTATGAGTCTTCTGGCAAGTGTTGCCACTGTAGCTACACCAGAAAAGTCCGCATGTGGCTGATGTTGCTAGGAGAAGTCATGTGGGTGTGAAAATCTGGATTCTGGGAGAGAGGCATCCACCACCAGTGTCTCTCCTGAGACTCTAAGACTCTGCCTTACCTGTTGGGTCAGAAATAGTTCAGAAACACAAAGAACATGTTACAAGGGTTAGGTGGTTTCCCAGTGACCGCCATCTTTTCCAATGTGCTTTCAAGACATTTTCTCTTTCCTATTACAGAAAGGAGGTGGGGCCTTTTATGACAGGCATGTAAATGACTTCTCCTGGGTCTTTTTCCCCTTGCTTTTGCCTCTGTCCCTGTGTGGCTTCCATTGCAGGTGGAGCCTGACCAGTTTGGAAGTGATGACACGGCTCTGAATGGCATACGCTTGCACTGTCAGAATGACTCAATAACCATCGAGTCCTTGGTGGGAGAGTAAGTAACACTGTGGTTTCTCTCCTGTTTGTCATGCACCAGCTCACAAAACCTTCATGGGTGTCACTATTTGCAGGGTCTCTTCTCTCTGACTTGGTGCTGTAGTATAGTGAATTAAACAAGTGGTTAGGGGCTGTTTCTCATTAATTTTGAGGGTTATTAAACAGCGTTACCTCACTTTACTACTTTTTGTTTGCCCTTGGATTTCCTGCAGAGCACTGTGAATGCCTGACTTATGGTCCCAGGGTTAGAGTATTTCTTTGGAAGGGTTTCTAACCATGCATTTAGAAACTTCCAGGTCCAAGCCCTGGCCGTGCTGCAGGGAACAGCACTGCACCTCTGGCTGCTCTCCCGGCTGCCTGCTGTGTACCTGTCACACGTGTCAGGGGTGCATCATAAAACATGTGCTCAGGCTGCCCTCGGAGTTTCCACCAGAACCATAACTATCCAATCTCAGGCTTCCTGGTGTTTTTCTGATGAGATATCAATGAAGAGAAAAGTACATCTTTGGAAGGCAAGGAAAACAAAAGGAGAAAGTAAGGGGCCCCCGACTGCAGCAGGATGCTGTGTCAGAGAAGTGTTAATCAGAGCAGCATGACAAGGAGAAGGAGCATTTCCCAGCAGCTCACAAATTTTTCCATTTGCTTTTTGTCAGGTGGGGTTCCTGGACCAGCTTCCAAGTTTGCCCTGGAGGCTACCTGATCTCCTTTTCACTGAGAAGTCCCAAAGAGCAGGTGACAGGTGGTGACACAGCAGCCAACAACATCCAGTTCAGATGCTCAGACTGTGCTGGTAGGTGATGGACTGTCGTGGGGCAGCTTTGGCCCGTGGACCAACAGCTGCAAGATATGTGGTCTCCAGACCAAGGTAGAGCCCCCACAGGGACTCCAGGGTGACACAGCACTCGACGATGTGAAGTTCTTCTGATGCAAATGAGCACTTGCTCCACCTTCATCACTACCTACACATCCCATATCCCACAGCAAATGAAGTATCAGTAAAGCTTTGCTCTAGCTTTATCCTGGGACATGCCCATGATGGTTTGACTGCTTGCATCTTGCTGTTTTGGCCAATGACTTGGACGATGATGCCTCTTACAGCTTCTGCTACGTTAGCATAGCCAAATCATTGCATCCTGTACTGCTGGTATGTTGCTGTGAAAATGCTCAATCTAGCAATTGCTCAGAGCTGAGAGACTTCTCAACTTTCTTTTTCTCTGACTGGCCAGTTTGTTTGAGGTTTGGTCTGCCCATTTTCCCCTTATTTGAAGTAATACTTGATCTGTCGATATGACAAACATATCTCGATATGACAAACAGGGCAGAATGGGTATTTCAGTCTATTTGAAGCTTCTGACCAAAGCCAAAATGACTAATGAGAGATGAGCAGGGTGAAAGAGGAGTTTGGGTGGGCTCATGAGAAGCATCAAAGGTTTGTTGTCATTGCCCACCCCTAGCTTAAATTGCCTCAAGATTTGTACATGCTTTTCGCAAGCAATCTGTTAGCTCCTGCCTGAGCTCCTGCCTTAGGAAACATGGCTAGAAAGTGTGTTTACACTGTGCATTCATCTGCGTGGCACTGAACAGCCTGGGTGGGTCGCAGCTCCCCAGGCCTCCCTAGCTGCTGCTTTGCAGTGTGCTCTGCCAGCTCACCTGGCTGCTAGTGCAAAACATTTTCATGGGACTTGGATGTTGTTTGTTGCCTCTGGGCTTCATGCTTTAAATAGCATGGGGGAGAATCCAAACTAAAAATAAACTCTGTCAGTCATCCATTTTTTATGCTCCAATTTGCTGGGTAAACTGGAAGTTATTACGTTGTCCTGATATGCTAGATGTAAAGATTGGCATTTTTTATGCTCCAATTTGCTGGGTAAACTGGAAGTTATTACGTCCTGATATGCTAGATGTAAAGATTGTACTCTCAGTTCAGGGTAAAATAATGTTTGGAGATCATTACCATGCTCAATCAAGCCACCAAACCTCTCTGGCAAGAATTTGAGAAGACTTGATGCCTCTCTGGGCACCTTTTAGGAAATGTAGTTGTCACTTTTTCCTCAAAGCAATGATTATGCATCTTTTTGTGCTTGAAAAAGGTAGGGCTATGATGTTGGCATTCCCCAGATGACTGCTGGGGTTGGGTGTGGGGATGTTGTGTCCGGGACCACAGCCACGTGGAGCAGCTCAGAGCTGGTGGTGGAGGCTCTTTCTGCCAGTTCACATCCTCTCCTTAGCACACACATAGTAGCCATCACCACTCTGGCTTTTCAGGCATACAAATTTTTCGTACGGTTGTTTACCTCAAAAAGTACTTGAGTAATAACTGTATTTCCTGCCACTGAAGCACTTCAGCAAAGCTTCCATAGTGCAAGAAGAATCTCAGAAAAATTCCTGCATTTGAATGATGTTAGTTTAAAAAAAAATTAATATGAAATTTTCTAATCAGACCTTCTTCTGCAACTTTTCATAGTTCTGATTTGTTTAATTTCAGGATTTGACTTATTTCTTAACATTTGGTATTTCTAAATGATCCTTTAACTGCTTTCTGTCTTCCTCTTGATTGCAGATATTTTAAGTGTGCAAATGCTTTATTAAAGAAATGCTTATTTTGTAAAACCAGCCCAGTCATCACTTGAAATGCTGATTATTAGCTTCAAGGAACTGTTTTGTAGCTTCCATCTCAATTTAGGAGTTTTTGAAAAAATCCTTATTTATCATATATTCAGCTCTCTCTAAACATATAAATTCTTCAGCTCTAGTAATTAGCCAAAAAAAAGCAAAAAAACCCCTCCCCCCGCCAAAAAAACCCCAATGAAAACAAACAACCCCAAAATCACAACCTTTTTTTAACAAGGGGAACCAAACTAAACTAAAACTAAATTCTGATGCTGTCACAGTTAACTGGAGTTAGCAGTGTCCACACCATATCTTAACTTCCAAAATTACTATTCTCAAGCCCCACAAGAGGACATATTTTAGTTTGCATCTGGTTGTTTGGCTTTCATTTTCCTGTGAAACAGGAATAATTTCAGCTTGCAAGCTGACATCCAGTATAATTAGTGAGGCAATATTTGAGGACATAAAAGTAAAAATAGCTGCACTGATCTAGGCAAAACAGGCTTAATTTGATGAAAGTGAGCAGGAATCGTGGTGACATGATTATCTGCATCATCTTCCAAAGCCTGGGGAATCCCCTTGCTGAGGCAGAGGCAGCTCCATGCACTTCACAGAAGTCTTAGAGGGCCAACTGCTGGTCACCTTCCACCAGAGCACATTGGACAAGCAAAAACCATCAAGTATTAATACCATGACACTGTGTGATCAGTGCCACCAGCAAATCTCATAACAGGACATTGCAAGTTCTTTTGTTTTAGCATGTGAGTAAGTTGTGTTTTTTTGAAATATATACTGAGTTAACCTAAATTGTGTGTGCAGCCAGTTATGGGAGGAAAAAAGGTCAGGTAGTTCATCATCTCCATGTAGAGGAGGTTTCTAAGAGAGTTAATTTTGGAATGACCAATGCCACTTGAAAGTGCTTGAAAGAAGGAATGGCATTTCTTTTGAGTGACTTGTTCAAGAAGCAGTATCTGTTTTCTTATATATGTGTATGCACATGTAAATGTAGATGATGGAAAACTGAAGCTTCATGTTGTGCATTTCTTCTCCAGAGGGTAATTCAGGCTGGAAGACTCTGATCATCTGCTCTTTCTTTGCAAATGAATGATTCAGTTAAATTTTGAGGTTTCACTGTGGGAAGAATTATTCACAGTGCCAGCAAAACTGACCTTCTGTGCTCTCTGTTATGCCAGGTGTAACACAGCTTCCTAATAGAGTGTGAATAGACACTCCAAATGAGACCTGTTCCAAGAAATGTTTGGAAAACAGAATACCATATCCTCCTCCCACACTTTCTCACGTACTTACCAGCAACTTGAAAATTGAATGGCTGTTTTTTTATCATCTGAATATTGATGGACCAGCTGAGTGTCCTCTGATGGTCCACTTGCAAAACATGGGTCATACACAAACCAGAAAGTAGGTCTCAGGCATTTACTTCACTCAAAGTGGAGAAATCACTCTTATACCAGAAATAAAGTTATAAAACCATCATCTAAGTGTGCTGGAGCTGGTGTGGCTGAAAGTGTGCATAGCTGGAATCTGTGAGTGGCTACATCTGCATGACTCAAAAAAGTGACTGTGTGTCTCTGGCACATCTACAAGTCAGGAATATGCTGCTAAAGAGCTAGCACATAGTCCCTGTGGAATGTTGGTGGGACTAGTGAAACACCAAGGACCAAGCAAGAATTATCCCTGAATCTGCTGATGACGTGGCAATTTTGGATCTGGAGCATGAGTAGGCTTGGGGAAGGCAAGGAGGAGCTTTCCACTGATCCATGCATACGTGGTACAGCTCCCAGGGAGACTGGCAGAAGCAGCAGGCCTGGAGCTTTCCCCAAGTGATTTTTAAAAGCCAATTCTATTGTAGAATAAGACTGAATCAGACCAAAACCAGCCCTGATGTTAGCAGTGCTCCAGTGAGCCAAGCTTTGAGTCTGCCTCTGGGAAAGGCGACCATAGAAATCCTAGCCTTCATGGCCATGTTGTTCCTGTTGCACAAGGAAAACAGATATTCCATCCATCAAAAGTGCTTTGAAGCTTAAGTTGTTAGTTTTTGTGAGATGCAGGGGAAACACCTGAAGATGCTTTAGCTACATTTCATTGATAATACTGTACATGATGAGTGCACCATGCAGCTCATGCTCAACCTGTCATAGTTAGCAAGTTTTCCAACCCCATAAAACCAATCCTAATTAACTAGTGTGATTGCCAATGAAGAAACAACTAAAACCATCTGGTTTTGAATTTTCTGAGTATCATTATTTGGAAATGTTGTTACAGAATGTGAGGAGCAAAGAACATTAACCTATGGATCATGAAAAGAAAAATATCAGGGCTCTGGAGAGGTGATTCATGAAGGATTGAATTCTGGCTTCTATGCTCCCCCACAACACTGTGGGCATGACTTTGTCCTGCAGGACTGAATACCTATGGTATTGAGCTTGAACACTTACTTTTTGTCTGAGGAGTTGTTGCATGGTTTGTACCTGCCTCCTCTGTCTTCATCTCTGCAGAAAGGGAGCCTTCCCAAGGCAGTACAGGCTCCAGCAAGTAATGTTGGAAGTTGCTGTCCTGGCAGGAAGAAGGAGTAGCTGGCTCAGTGAAAGCTGGGGGAAATGCATGAGCTGTATGGCAATGCATAAACACGATTAGCAGCACGGCAGCAACACCAGATGTATAGAATACATATTGCTCCTGGGCAGGTAATGTAGAATATTTCTTAGAGACTTTTGCATTTGGTGTGTGTTTCCTGAGCTTTCCATGTTCTACTGGAGCAAAACTTGGTAGACATCAGTCACCTCATAACCCCATTCTACACAGACTGACTCTGTCCTGCTTGCTAAGGCTTGGTGGCTTTGGCAGCAGGCCACCTAGCTGGGTGACATTTGGCTCCGCTAGCACCTGGGCCTCTCCAACAGAGAGGCTATTTTTAAATCTCCAGCAGAGATTTCCTTTTGATCACTCAAAACCAGTTCAACAGTAGCAATGGGGTAGTGGTAGTTTGGTGCATTTCTTAATGAACACAAATGAGCAAAATGGACACCAATGACCTCTTTAGTGCTGTGTAGAAAAGGGAAAAAGGGAAAAAGTGACAGTGCCACAGGAATAAGTGCAGGAGTTTATTAATTCAGTTTGTGAAAAATAACTTTCAAAGGGAACAGGACAGCATGAGAAGTCAGGTTACTGTGTGAGTCATTTCAGGATCAGGTCCTGAACAGGCCCCAGACATCCCCTTTGTGTTTCTGCTGTTCTCTTTCTCAGGGGGAGCTGCTGCCCATTAATGACTTGGAAGTCCATGGACAAAACTGTGCATAACTGGCTTCATTGAAATCCAGAAAGGGCCACTCTTACCCTAAAGGAATCTCTTCATGCATTCAAAAATAATTTAACCAATTTCACTTTTGCAAGTAGTAGAAGTAGATTAAAAACTTGATTCTCCAATCTGATGTTGTGTCTAGAATGACTTTCAATCCTTGCACCAGCAATTTTTTTAATGTCAGTGAAGTTTTTATAGCGAGATAACCAAAAGTAATTTAAAAAGCAACTTTCTGTCTCAGCTTTTGCCATTTATCAAATAAGACCACCTTTAGTAATTCTAGTTTATTGCTATAGAATCCACAACATGTTTAGAAGTGCTGTCAATTGAAAACATGAAATAGATTCTAAAAGTTGATTTGAACATGTTCTTTTCTAAGGAGAAAAGACAAAAATAAATTCTGTCTCCTGATAGCTACATTGTTTGTGTTTCACTGTGACAGCAACTTCTGTGTGCTTGCTGGGAAAAGCAGTGTCAAGGGGACACAGCTTTTCTAATTTTAAAGGAGACTTCCATCTCAGGAAAAATAGTACTTAAATGAAGAAAATATCACATCTATATCTAGTTTTTTCAAACAAATACCTTGGAACACACTAGTGCTTATGGAAAAAATGTAACTGGGTTTCTCTTCTGGGTCATGCTAGTGAAGTTGCACATCTCTGAAGTAGGGGAGAAGTAAGAAAGACATAAACTTAGGAATCATTACTGTATAAACAACCTGATGAAAAATTTCCTTTCAAGTCCAACCAAATGACTGCAACTTTCCATGTGAGATTATAACACCCATGCTATGGTGCTAAGTAGTTATCCAGCAGTACCTGCTGAGTCTCACTCCTATTAGAGGTGTAAGAAATCCACTGGTGTCCTCCTGGGTTTTAAAACCCAGCTGGAAGTTTATCAATGGGTTACCTCAGAGGTGGCTCACCTTGAATGAGATACAATGTCACACTCTTGCTTGTTAAGCAGGCTTTTATATAAGTGTTATGGTTTCCATAGAAACATAACTGAATCTTTCCTCCAGCATAATCCCCAAAAGCTTTCACAGACCTGGAAAATACACAGTGAATAGTCAAATAATTTTTTATGCTGACAAAAAGAATGCCACAGTTGTCACCCAGTCAAGTTTGTCACATGGGGCAAAATAAGTTTAAATCCCACACAGCAGAATTGCCTTGCAGCATTCAGACATTTTCTGGAATCCCATTTCCCTGTGAGTTTAGTTTTAAAAACCTCTAGAGAAACCTTACAGAACTGTGTGAGCTATAGGTGGAAAAGACCTTAATTGTGTTCCCAAAGCATGTCAGTGAGTGCAAAACCCACGAGAACAGAAACAATAATTATGCTGATAATCTCTTCCCCAGGCCTGTATTGCCTTCAGTTGTACATTTTCAAGTGTTCTTCATGATGAGTTTTAAATATTCTCTTTCATAGTTGGGACTACCAGCATGTAGCAGGGATTCTCTGGGCACAAGGATTTCTCCCTAACAATCTGTTTCTTCTTGTGTAGTTTCACCCCACTTCTCTTAGCAGTTTAGGACCCCATTCACTGTCCTAGGTCATGGCTGAAGACTTCCTTTAGCTTGGAGAAAAGGAGGCTCAGGAGGGACCTTACTGCTCTCTGAAAGGAGGTTATAGCCAAGTAGGGATCAGCCATTTCTCCCAGGCAGCCAGGGACAGGACAAGAGGAAATGTCCTCAAGTTGTGCCAGGAGATGTTCAGGTTGAACACCAGGAAGAATTTTTTCCAAAGGGTGGTCAGGCACTGGAACAGGCTACACAGGGAGGTGGTGGAGTCACCAGTCCTGGAAGTGTTCAAGAAATGACTGGACGTGGCACTTAGTGCTGTGGTTGTTTGGATGATGGTGCTTGGTCGAAGGTTGGACTTGATGATCTTGGAGGTCTTTTCCAACATTAATGATTCTGCTAATTCACTAGCAGGATGATTTCTTACAGATCTGTGTTTAACCCTGCCTGCTCTTTCAGTGTCTTCAAGAATGTGAGCAGAGCAAGTTTAAATAAAATCTGGACAAAACAATAATGATTCATCTAATTAACACTGTATGCAGTTATTTATTTTTTTAAAATTTAAATAATGTGCTGCTGCAATTCATGTAATCAACTGAACAGAAGTTTAATGCAGGTGCATGGATAGTTTTGTCACTTTCAACAATTAAAATTAAACAGAAGCAGGTGTTGGGCTGAATTTGCTTTCTAGAATTATTTATTATGAATGACAGATATATGAACTGCAGTGCCCTCAGGTGGAATTTACCTGAGTGAATATGGACACCTGTAATTTATAGTCCATCAGTGACTATGTCCTCATCTTCTGATTCTGTTATGGAAATAGGTCTGATGTTCAGCAATAACCTAACCCTGTTTGTTCTCTGTTTAAAGGGTAAAATGCAGTTCTTTCTGCTTGCAGTTAGGTTACACAATCCAGGCAGAGAAAGAAAAATCTTCCAAGGAGCTGATTCAGGGCTGCTGGCTGTGGATGGCCAATGGGTGTTAATGGCAACTGATGTTTTGGTCACAGCCCCCCAGACACTGGGGGCTCTCTGTGCACGCAGTCCCTTCTGCAAAGCAGATGGGCTTGTCCATGGCCAGAAGCCAGCGGGTATCAAGGGCTGGACACAAAATTCCCAGACTCTGCATCATCTCCAGTTCATGTGGGAGCATGGAACAGTTGTCAGCTCTCATTATGTCCCTGTGAGTGAGCTCAGTGCCTTCCCAGCTGGGCTAAAGCAGGACAGGCTGGTGGAGACCCGAGGAATGGCAGCTGCTCTGCGGAATCTCTGCTTCCATGAGGCAAAATCTCTCCCTGGTTCCCTGGCTGTCCTGCACGCTTTCCTTGGGCAGAGCAGACAGAGACGGAGAAGGGCTGTCCCTTTCATGCTCCTGGCATGGGCAGAGAAGGAGGGGCTGAGCAGCTCTAGTTAGAGCTGTCCTCCTTCATCGTGGGGTGACACCCAGCTCATGGGGACTCTGCAAAACAGGAGTGAGCGGGGCTTGAGAGGGGACACAAAACTAAAACAGCTAAAAACTAAAGAAGCTAAAACAGACTGAGAAACAGCTGTGAGATGAGCTATTGTTGCATGTCCCCATACTTACCTCCAAGAGTTACTTCCTGAAATTTTGGGTTTTTATTTTTTTAAAATCAATTAATTTAAACTGTAGTTCGAGATAGCTTAATGTCACAAAGTCCCAGGCAGGTTGGCAGTTAATACAGATTTGCTCTGGCAAGGCCAGGGTATCCTAGGAGCTGGATGGGAACTCTGCAGGGATGATTTACACATCTCTGCCAGGGTTATGTTCCAGTCAAACTGTTGAACCTCCAGGTGAAGGGACTGATGGAGGAGCTGAACCCACTACACAGCATCAGGTAGGATGAAGGGAAACTGTCCCTTGAGGCAAGACCCCAAGCCCTGTGTTGCATGGAGGGAGGGATGGCAAAGAGTAATCCCTGAACAAGTAGAGGATGGGGACTCCTGTGGTGGGACCAATTGGATGCTTGTGAGCTATTGCAGCAGGAGAAAAGCTCCTTCACCACCTGTGCAGGACCTCAGCAAGTGAGAGGTTGTATTGGGGTAGGAGTCTAAGCTGGTTGAGCCTGATCCATACTCTGGAGCAGTGTGAGCCTCTGAAGTGGTGTTTGTCACTTCCAAAAAGCTTCCTGCTGCTCTGCTTCTGCTCCTTTGCACTGGGCTTTCCTAAGAAGAAGCTAATCTGGATGCATGTTGCTGAGCTGCAGGTATCAGAAGGTAGCTGTGGGTAGCACTCTTAGATGTGTTATGTGTGTTCCTACTGGGAGAAACTATCCTGTACTCAAATAGCCTAGAGTCAATCAATACAGGAAAAACATGGACAGGCAATGGTGGGTAGTGAGGCAGTGTCTTTGATGATGTTCAAAAAAGCAGTGGAAGAAATTATGGCATAAAAACTGCAGGAAAACCAGTAGTGAATAGGCAATTATATTTTAAACTCCTCTTCCCAAGGAGGCCTTTGGGGTTTTTTTTGCATAGATATTTATAGTATTCAGTCTGCATTATAATTGTCCTTTAAGGGACTAAGCTTCATGAGATGAATAAAGAACAGTAATACAATGAAGTAATTTAATTAGAGCATTATTTCATACAACAACATGACAAGTGTCCTGTTTCCATTTGCCCTGGAAGCTGTGTCCTTGATGTCAGCACTGACAGTGATGCTGCAGGAGCAGCATCAAACTGCTGGTGATATGGAGAGCCAGGGTCTCTGCTGTGCTGGGATGGATGCACCAGCCAGGAATGGCACTGCCTGACAGCATCACCTCTGGGTGCAGGCAAATGCAGGCCAAAGCCATGGATTTTGATGGCTTATGTGATATGTCTGATGAAAAGTGGGTCTCTGAGACATTCTTATGAACCTTTCTCCCAATTTCTGCTAGCGACCATGAAATAAGAGGACCCCCTGTCATGTAGGATATGTACCCCAATTAAACAAGGAACAGAAAGCTCAGCAGGATAGAAAGTGCTTCTCTAGCATTACTGCAAGTGCGTGCCACCTCCTGGGATTGTGAGAGAAAGGAAAAAACTTCACAAAACTCGACAAGCAGAAGTTAAATCCTTACCAAAGACCAGAGGCAGGCAAATGCCAATGTCTCCCTTTCAAGTTTTAGAGCTACCCATGAAGATAAAGCTATTAATCAGGTAAGCTGCAAGTCAGATCTCATGCTTTGGCTGATCCAAATGGCCAAAGCTGGATGACACTTAATTTCGTCTGAGGTGAAGCAATGCCACCAGCTCTCCCAAGACATAGGACTGCAGAGACATTCCAGATCTGCTGAGGAGTCCTAGTCAGATTTTTCAGATGCGAAAGGAGTGGAGCAGCAAGGGAAAGTCTTGATCCACCTTAGAAGGAAGTTCACTGTCGCTATGACAAAACAGACCAAATGCCTGCAGCACTTGTCAGCTTCCTTAAAGACCCTAGACACACTGGGGCACACCTAACATATCAAGAACTTCCAGAGTGCTAAGGATTCATATTTTCCTTCCTTGTAGCAACATTAACCACAAATAAGTACAATTTCTACTTAGATTAAAGGACCCTAGGAATCCAACATCTTGGGAAAGAACTGTTTAGAGCCACATTACAGCAGCTTAGATGACTATGTACTGTGATGTTGCAGTCTGAAGTGAATATCGCTTTTATGACCAAGTTTTGATGGGCACCAAGTGCCTCTTTGCTAAACGCCTGTGAGCCAAGGACAAGTTTGGGTTAGAACTTGATTTGGGGATGCCTTAAAGCCCGGATATTTTTTCTGGACTTCTACTGAGGAGAAGTGGAGCTCTGCTCTTTCCATAAGCTCTTACTGTCAGTCACCATGAGGGTACCAAGTGCTTCCTACAGAATTTTTTTCTTGTGGACCATGATAATCACCTCCAGGTGATCTTCAAAAGAAACACTGGTTGGCTCATTCACAGTCCTTTTAAGCACTTGCAGAAAAGGAATAATTTACCCATCACTGGAGTTTTGAGATATGCCATCCATGTGCTCACTCACCCTGCACCCTCTTTATCTCTCGGAGCTGTGAATCATGCAGATGATGGCTGGGTGCCAACACAGGCAGCAGTCCAGCCATTAGTCACCCTGTGGAGCACTGAGGCCATAAGATTCATCTGAACTCACCAAGGTACAGCAAAAGCAAAAGGTCTCCAAAGGCAGAAGTCTCCTTCTGCATGCTGTTGCAGGGAAGGAGGAGAATGCATTGTTGGGAAGGGCAAGAAACCTCCTGAAAACCTGCCTTACCTGCAGGAGCATCTCTGTGACGTCTTGTCTCTGCCAGCTTGTTGCCTTCACCCCCACTAAATGGCATTTTGAGGAGAGGAGCATTGGATCCCCAATGGCAACAGCTGTCCCCTTGTGAATGTGCTGAATTTGTCAGCGGTGACTCTGAGTAGAGAGCACACTTGTGACCTGTGAGCTGCCTTGCCAGTGTGCAAACTGTCTAAATGGACAGGAGAAAAGCAGCAAACATCTAACTTCCAGTCCAGAGTGAGATTCCTCTCTGTTGTGCTTCCAGCTAGGGTTGGGGGATCATGAAAGAGGATGTGCAAACACGGTGTGCAAACAGTATTCTTCAAAATCCCTGACCTGTCTTGATGGTTTGCTGTGTTTTAGCTGATAGCACGAGCCATGTGCTATCACAGACACTGACCACGTACAAAGTGCATGACCCCTGCAGCAGCCATCCTGCTGGGCTCACCAGTTGGACAATTCCTAGGGAAGTGCTGCAGCAGTTTCTCCTCAATATTGTATATTATAGTGTGTACTACCACACTATATGTATGTGCAGCAGGGGATTCCGATCAGGGATGACGTGCTGCAGATTGCTATGGCTGTCTGTCAATACAGAGCTCTTCTGCAGAAGGATGCTGATGTGAAATAGGCCTGTAAGATGGGGCTGCAGGAAAAAGGTTGAAGGAATGCAAATTGTATGGAAATACGTGACTTGGATGTGATGAGGCCTGATAAGCACTAGGCAAGGATCTTATAGACTGCGCTCTACACTCAGCTCTGCAAAATGCACTGTCACTTACATGTCATTAATACACTGGGTACTCTTTCAGTGCTTCACTTCGCACCTCGTTCTCCCTTAAATGAGGATCCATTTTCTCTTCTGGCCATTCCAGCCAAAAATGATAGCAAGGGAGGTCTGCATTAACACTCAGCATCTGCTACTGGTCTCCAGTGAGTGTACAACCGTGTCCCAGCCCCTCTCCTGCTCCTCCAGACAGCTCTGGCTGCTGAACCACACTGGTGCTCTCCTCTCCTGTCCTACTGCAGGACTGCTGCTCTTCACCTTTGCTCTTCACATTTTCTGTGATCTGCTCTGCTCAGACTTCCCTGCACACCAAGGCCAGCAGGAAAATCCCTGCCACAGATCAGATATCAAGGCATGGTCCCCATATCAAAGGTGAAGATGTGGAGCAACCAAAACCATTGGGAATACTCTGTCTGTGTTTCACAGCCCTGCTCCTCAGTTGCTGGCATTCTACCAGACATTATCCCGTCCAGGAATTGTAATAGCATGTGGGAATATGTGTCCGTTAACAGCTCAGGCTTTAATTTATCTTAGTAAACAATTGTGCTCATCTTGTTTTAAGTTAAATATTTGGCTCAAAGAACTTAACTGCACAAATATAGCAAAATCTTACAAGAAAGCTGGAAAGAAACTCTTTACAAGGGCATGTAGTGAGAGGACAATATGTAATGGATTTAAAATGAAAGAGGACAGATTTAGACTAGATGTTAGGAAGGAATTCTTCACTATGAAGGTGGTAGTCATCTGGGCCAGGATCTTCTGCTGTCCTTTCAGTCTCTGAAGGTGCTTTTGGGGAGGGACATGCTGCAGCCTAAAGCATGGGCTTTATAAAGCATGCACTAAGGCTGCTGAAAACACAGAAAGCACAAAAAAAAGAGGATGTAATATGTAGAGGAAATGCTGGAATGTGGGATCTTCAAAGGTTTTGGCTGCTGGAAATAAAACCGAAACATTGTTTGACTGTGACCTGGAAAACCCTGATAGGAAGCAAATATCAGTTAGTGAATGGCTCGTTAAGCTCAGGACAGAGGAAGGTATAATGAGTTACAGTAGCTGGATGCTCAAGATGGAAAATTTGAGTTGGAAAAAATAAGGTGCTGATATGAACTTGACATGAATAGCTGTTAGAGCAGGCAGGGAAAGAGCAGGGTCTCCACCTCTGGAGGACTCCCAACATCCGCAGGATATGCCTCTGGAAGACTCTGACTGAGCACAGATTGCCAGACTTAGGAGGAGAACCAGAATATCCTGTACTGGCTGTGACATCTCTGGTGAGGTGAGGGAACCCACTGTTCCCAAAAGGACTTAAACTCTCTGGATCAGTGAGCAAAAGGCATGGGATCTCATTTCACCTTGCTGCAGCCATCAATTGTTGTGTTGGAAGTCTCCAGTTTAGACACATGCATCAAGCAGAGGCACATGCAGAAAGGCTGGTTGAGTGTACTGCCTGTCACTGCACTGAGCTTGACACCTATGGGAGCTACAGAAATGCAAAATCTACTTATTATTAAATTAGTTAAATTAAATTAAATTAGTACCACTAAGGTGTCAATAGATAGACTGGTCAGTTTTCCAGAAGGATGATTTGCTGCCAGAGGCGCCATTTTCCTTTAAAATTAACCATTATGTGCCAGTAAGCCTTGTACAACAAATACCAAGAAGTGGTTTGAGTAGAAGATGCAGAAAATAGGGCAGCCTAATCAGAGGCAGGCTGAAATCAATCTCCTGCTGTCCCTGACCCAGAGACTCTCTGTGCTGAGATCTCTGCTGCATAAAGACAAGGCACGTCCTTGCCTGTGCACTGCAAGGAAGGTCATCAGGGATTTACAGGAACGACACAGGAGAAGCTGAGACCATACATTTGCATTCTGAGATTCACCACAGCATTAACCTCTACCTTAGTAGAATGAACTAGTTTCAGCTTTATGCCACAGGTTCCCCTGCAGTACCAAATCCAGGTAAGGGATTAAATTACCTGTGGAAAAACACATATCTGTGCATTCAGACATTTGATTTGGTGCTTGCCTTAATTTTCACACTAACAAGATAAATGCAATCATTTTAATATATGAAAGAAATAGTAAAATTTGCAGGACCATAATGAAAAAACCCTTTTGAATTGGTCTGACTTTCTCTCAGGAAAAGCTATTTTTGTCTGTTTTTTTATGAAAATAATAAATGTATTTTTGGTGGCCAGCCAGTTCAGAAAATAAACTGCCAGTGTTATGCCGAACTGATCTATTAGTATGGATACCAAGAGGCACTCTGCTCTTCATTACATTGCGAAGGAATGCTAATGCCCTTTTTCCATCAGTGTGCTACACATGGAGTCATAACAGCATCTTGCCTGGGTGCTTGCAATTGTGCAAGAATCTCAGCAGAAATCCACAGTAAATCCTTACCCTTCCCTGATGAGAAGTGGGCAGCTTTTTAGAAAAGACCCCAAACTACCTCTGAGCACAGCAACCCCTGGAAGATGCATTATTTGTGTTCAATAATATTATTTTTGGTAGTGTTCATGTCAATTTGAAAGAGCACTTTAAAAATGCAGAACAGTTATTTCCATAATTACAGCTACACCAGCTTAATTCACAAACTCCTATAAATCTGTTGACAAATGGTAATAGTGGTATTTAATCTTTGTTCTAATATCAGATTTATACTGGTTTGGTACACTCAGTGCTTTTCATTGCCAATTTCATCCCAAGTGCCCTTCATTTTTCAAAGATGGGTAAAGGAAAAATTTGTCTAAGCTGTGAGTGTCTGGAAATGCACCATGGCGCAGGTTTTTATTCTGGGAGTATAAAACAGTTGTGTCAAAAGGGATTGGGAAGGGAAGAGAAGGGAAGGGAAGGGAAGGGAAGGGAAGGGAAGGGAAGGGAAGGGAGATGACACTTAATTGACAACTGCTCAGAAACTTAGACCGGTCATAAAATGCTGAGTCTCAACTATACAAAACCACAGACTCCTTGTCCCCTGTGATCCAGAACAGTCATTCTTAGAGACCCTTGAGAATCTGGTCCTGAAATTCTGATTTGAGAAACAAAAAACTGAAAATGTACTCTTTTTTGCATCATAGTTTGCCCATGGAGGAAGCAACAGATGCACTTTTGTTAGCAGCAGAGTGCAGACAGATCTCTTGGTACTGAGAGCCATAACTCAACTGCTTCTGTTCTTGATCTGCAGTTATTCACACTCTTCAAACTATCAGTTTTCCCAAAACGGATCAAATTACAATCTCTAAAATTCAATGCCCAAATAGATTTATTTTTAAAAAAAACTAGCAACCATCACCACATAGCAATGCTTTCCCTCTTACAAGCAACAATTGTTTTAGCAAGAAGGTAGAGTATACATGGCCTTTCTGCCTAAGATGAAATTCTTAGTTAGTCCAGAGCACCCACAGAGCTCTACTGGAGCCATGGGTGATGCTGGGTTTCGGACTGGTGAGCCTGATGTTCAGATGAGTTTGGCTCCCCAGGATGCACAGAGAGCCCCAGGATCAGTAGGAAGTCAGGAGCATGGATGGGTGATTGGATGTGCAGCACAGTCCTGGGATGCTTCTTGTCCCCTGGACCCACTCCAGGCAAACCTGGTCCTGGTGCAGTGGCAAGGGGAGCCTGGGTGCATCCCGATATTTGCGTGGGTCTGGCACCCACTGTCAGCTGCAGAAGTCAGAGGTCTCCAGCCTCGGGCTGAAGCAGGGTTAGTGAAGCATTGCTGAGAGTAATAGGAGCAATAACGAAAAAAATCATACATCTAAGAAATTAAATACATGGTCTGAAATATTTTGAATATAATTAAATTGCACTTGGAGTTTTCCCTTACATCAATCAAGGCAGCTATTAAATATTTTTTATGTGAACCTTAGGAAGATTTGATTCTATAAACCATTAAACTCAGATATTATAATTTCCCCCATGGCCAGTATGAACATTGTATTAATCATGCAGCACCCACTGCAAGCTATTTCTACACTGTACTGCTTTTGTCCAGTCTCTTAAACTATTACCATCCATCTACTACATGAATTTCCTGTAATGGATTGTAAGAAGTCCTCTGTGCAGCACTCTGACTGAGTGATCAGAAGAATTGGATTTTTTCCTTCCTTTTCAATATTTTCATGCATTATCTTTAGTGACTCATATGGTTCAGTTTTTTACAGGTGTGCTTTAGGGAAAAACAAAAATAACCCATCTCCAGCATAGGCTCAGCCTCTTAGGAGAAACTGCAAGTTTTTTGTTATTACCATAAACAAGATTTTCTGTTGCAGAAGATCCAGTTAGAGCCATTACTGTTCCCTGTATCCTCTGGGCAGGAAGTCTCTTCTCAGGCTATTAATTGCTTGCTATTTTTTTCCTATGGAAAAACAATAAACAAAAAACCAAAGTATCCTCATTGGTAATGTTGTTCATATTACAGATTAAATTGCCAGAGGAAATGTATAGTTTGACATACTAAATTTTCCTGTGAATCTATACATAAACATACAGATTTTCATTCCTGTCAGCGCAGCCATTTGCAGGTCTGCATTAAACAAAGAATTTCAAAGCCAGTGCTGTAAAAGTGTCACTCAGCAGCTCTGTTGCTTCTGGGTCTGATGGTAATAGATTGTCTAAGAAATCTGGACACGTTCATTTTGCCAAGGGATCGTGTGTTGCCGGAGGTAATGCACATCAGATGAGATGTCACACTCTCAGAAGAAGTGCAGAGGCGTTAAGCCAAATTCTGGGCTGTTTATATTCTTCTTTACCAATCAGGGTATCAGGATGCAGACTGAATTTATAAATACTGGAATGGGATTTGTTGCATGACAGAATCTCTTGGAGAAAGACATACAGGTTAGACCTTTTGCCTTATTATGCCTCAAAGAAAAGTGATTATCTATGTTCACAGTTTAAATTCAATAAATATGTTTGGTTGTGGAGCGATAGAGAGATTTCAGAAGAAGAGTGCTCCAGACAGCACGTGCTGAGGGTTGTCGGGGGGAAGCAGAGAACAGCAGCCAGCTGTGTTTTGTGCTGCACAGGTTTCTGAATGCTTCAGAGCAGCCCTGAGAAACTTTGTAAGTTTTAGAAACAACTGTCTCCAATGAACACTAGTTCTTGGCTCCTATTTGAAAGCTGGTTTTGGGTCACTGGTAACTTCCCTGAAGAAAGAGTGAGGAGAAAAAAAATCCCTCTGTTGGGGATTAAATGCGAGCCAGAGACATGGCTGTAGTTTCCTTGTGGCTGTGGAGGCACTGGTGGAGCAGGGAGGGAGGATTATGGTGGGGTGTTGTACTGGGTTTAGCTGGGGACAGCAAGAGCAGCAGCAAGAAGACAGAGTCTAATGGCATCTCCTTAGCTTTTTGCCTTTCAGTCCTTTTGCCTATCATGGTTTGACTAATCCTTTAAATATATTTTGCGTTCATTTCTCAAATAACCAGCAGACATATGGTGCTAATGAGAACTAGAGAGGGTTTGTTTTTTTAATGAGCAAGAGCAGCTGGTAAGCAGAACATAAAATTAAAAATGGAGGGAAAAAAATAAGCTCAAGGGGATAGATAAGGTTATTAATCACAGCAGAATTCCTGAGCTCTCTCTGATGAGAAGCATCAGGTGGAGTGGGACATCGGTGACCTTGACACAAGTATGTGACAGCCTTTTGCACTAGGTGAAAAATTAGTGACTGTCTGATACATTCAGCTGTGCCACAGCTCTCCATGGCAGCAGAGATGCTCTGCCCTGTCCCTGTGCAGGCAGCCTGGCTGCTGGCAGCCCTTCCAGCTGCCTCAGACTATCACAGAATGGTCCTTCATTTGGGAGGGTCCTTCATTTGAGACACCTTGTGGGTGCCATCTGCAGAGGCACAGGTGAGCACAGACCAGCAGTGACACATCTGAAAGAGAAATAATTGGAAAGCGGAAAAAATTGCTCCAGTACATCCAGGGGTAAATTTGCCATTTCTGAGTGGTGCTGCATTGCTGGGAGGATTTGTGGCAGATGCTCACAGCTTTCTTTAAATGAAACCCACTTCATTTTCTGCTATTTAAACATGTCATCCTAAGCAATACAGAACAATAAGGGACTTTCCCAGGATGCACCTCTGTCTGACTGAGAGGCTCAAAGTAACACAAAGAGCCCTCCTGCCCAGCAGCCTAAGATTTCTGCTGCACCACACTGCTGTTTTTTAAAATCAAGCCTATTTCATTTAATGACTTGAGGCAGACAGAGCCCAGCTCACAGCTTCAGTGCTAACTTACATTCACCAGGATGCACACAATTTTCAATACTGCTGAATCAATCTGCCCTTTCTCCTCAACAGAACTTCTATGGATTGTCTTGAAGCCTGCTCCTGCCAGAAGCCTCCTGCTCACATGGTTACTGCTGGCCTGCAGTCAGGGTACCTCCTGCCCCATGCCAGACAGCACCCGCGTCACAGGCATTATCCATCCTGTGATGCAGGGAGCCCCAGGCTCTCAGGGGCTCTGAGCACCTCCAGCTGCACTGCTTCCATGGCTGGGGTTGTCCCTGTCTATCAGACCCCATGCCTTTTCCAGAGAAACGTGTTTTTTGTAGGTATGTCTGACTCTTAAGTTGTCCTCTGCTCTTTGCACGCGCCTGGACATGAAAGATAGAAATTATCTGATCTAGTTCTAGATGTCTGTGTGAGAGCCAGTCTGTTCCTGCAACCCAAGGACAGAGGAAGAAGGTGGGACTTTTCTCTCCTAATACAGACACAGCAGTTTGGACATGTTAGTAGCTTTTGGGACCTCTCCCTGCTGTGGCCATGTCAAGGACAAAGGACAGTGCTATCCCTCCCTGTGCTTATTGGAGTACACTTTGATCCCAGTAATGGTGGGGCAGAAACACAATTGTGGTCAGCAGGCTAAGGACATTTATGGACACACAGTGTTGCTTTCAGTGCTGGTCCTTTTGGTGCTGACAGTGGTGGGGAGGGACAGGCACGGCCCTCTAGCTAACCTTTATTGGAAAGGATTCAGTTTATATCCCCTGAGACACACTTTGTGAAGTGCAGAAAAAGTGTGTGGCTGCAGTGTGCGTTCTTCATCTGATCTCCAGCCCTGGTGTGGATGTACCTTAAGAGCATTTAACAGACTGCAGTATGAACATTACCCATTGCTGGCTTCTGTGATATTATTGATCTTAAAATTATTATGCTGAGGGATGATGATTTACACAAAACAAAAGCAGCCTCTTTTCTGAAAAGAATCATTGGTAAATTATTAATCCCTCAAATTTTGCCCAGAACATGCCCTTAATTTTCAGAGTCAAATGCATGCTGCAGTGAAATGACCACTCTGAGCACGAGTCTGTGCCATGCCTTTTCCTCCTTGAGCAGTGCAGTCACTTTTTACTCCTCTGAGGTGTACTGAAGGTTGCTTTTTCTTATAATTGAGCAGAATGTAAGGTAGAAGACCAGCCACTGTAACAAAGGATTATTACTTCTTTACAAGGTGAAATCATAAGAATCTGGCTATATGGGAGAAAGTTCTTGTTTGAACATGCAATTTGAACAAGTAGCAAAGAGGATCCTTGCAGCTGAATGACACTAAGTGGCTTCTTCCATTTCATAAATATAAAAAATATCTGTCTAGATTGGTTGTATGAGTAATGGAAGCACTCAAACCCTTTAGGGACACTTTTGCTGTCTTGAGGGCTTGGATTCCTTTTGCACCTAAGATGAGAAGAATTGAAAAGGCAACAGTGGGAGCTGATTGCTGCTGCAAGCAGCAGTGAAGAATGAGTGCAGATGTATTAGGTTTTACCCCCTACATGATAACAGCCTTTCTAGGAACAAAGAGATTCTGTGTTCTGTGGGATTTGGTGGAAAAGATGGGTGTGAAACTTCAGGGACATAGCTGAACGTGCTGGGTTCAGAGACAGGGGAAATCACTCCAAATCCATTTTCTTCTTATATCAACCTGTAAAGCCTTTGGTGGACGTAAGCATCAGGCATGCTGTGGCAGCCCAGCTCTGTGCCTAGAAAATGCTCTCCTGCTGCATACTCAGTCCCAGCAATCTCTTCAGGAAAGGACTCCACGTGGCTCACTCTCACCAGGACCGACAAGTGCTATTTGAGCTGTTTGTGCTGTGAGATTCCCACAAGCCCATTGTGGGGGATGCACATTTTCAAGATCTGGCTAAAGGCAGCCCTCTCTTGTTCACTCCCCTAAGGTAATAATGGTGCTATTTTTTGCTAGGTGCTGTGCTGGGAGGGAAGGGTCCCGTGGTGTGCCTGAATGCTGCACAGTGTAAAGCAGCACAGCGCTCCCTCCTGCCTCTCCCAGACCCCCCTCAGTCTCTCAGAAGGGAGAAAAGGCTCACGTAAGAGGGATGTTTATGCTGATGTTATTCAAATGAGCAATGAACAAATAAAATGGTATTTAGGCATTGCCTTTGCTACTCAATACATTTCTTCAGGCAAAATTGCCCGCAGGGTACTTAAACCTCCTTGGGGGGTCTGTAGCTCTTGACAATGTTTTCTCTCCTGCCTGCTACAGTGAGGGGAAAAAAAAAAAAAAAAAAAAAAAAAAAAAAAAAAAAAGCCTAGCCACAGAAGTAGGTACAGTTCCTGCAAGGCTGGGCAATAGAACTTTGTAAGAAATTTGCATAGCCATGGATCACTCATTGGAGAACACTTTTCACTGTAGTCAAATTTCCATGAGCTTATGCAAGTACATGGCTTGGCTGACTTTGTGTAAGAGTCAACTCAGTAAATGAGAGGTGTCACAAAGCACAGTCAGGAGAGAGGTTGCCTATTTGACTTTTGAATCCACTTTGGTGTGAGCGATGCAGGAAAGGCATTGAGCTTCATCACCTGAGCCAAGGACAGAGCACTCATCAAGGGCAGGTGACTGATTTGACTGATTACAGGATAAAAAGGCAGGAGGATAATTGACAGATCACATCAACTTAAGGAAATGAAATTATTCCAGGAGAGCTTTGCTGTTACTGATTAAGAACTGAAGGGCTGCTGAGCATGGACCAGTCATGTTAATTTCTCCAGCATAGTGGACTAGTTGAACTCTTCAATAAAAACCTCACTACTAAAATCCAGAATAGATTAGATGACAACTGTAATCTATCAGTCATGATCATTTCAGCATATGCTGGAACCAGGAAATTTTAGCTAACTGTGACTGGGAGCTATCTGTGTTGGTGAGGAGGTCCGTCTTTGTCAGTGGAGAAAAGCTCCTTTCTATCCTGCTGCAGCATGATTAATATATCCCCCCAAATTATATGCCCCTCTCAGGAGATCAGTTGGAAAGTGGTGGCTGGGAGCAAGTCTATAGACCTGCAGGTCAACTGTGCTCTTACCCCAGCAAGTCAGAAGTGGCAGAGCAGGCAGAATTACAGCTGTGACTCATCTGGTGATGTTCTGGAAGAAAGCCTGTTGTGAGAGGGCTTGGTGGCTGTCAGCCCCTGTGAACTGCAGGACAACTGGGACCTGGAAGTGTGAAACATCTCTCTCTGAGTTCACAGAATCGCAGAATCATAGAACATGCTGAGCTGGACAGGACTCAATCAGTATTCCTCTGAGTCCAAGATCTGGCCCTGCACAGGACCACCTATCTCACACCAGATACCTGAGAGCACAAAAAAAAATTCTTTATTGTACTAGCACAGCCCACAAACTTGCTGAGGCACAGATGTGAAATTCTTGTCTTAGAAAGAGTAAGGAGGAGGAAAAAGAAATCTGAAAATAGGCAAAAATGTCAAGGGAGACATTTGCAATTATACAAAGTTCTTCCTTCTGATTTAAATATTTCTGGAACTTATTCTGAAATTCAATGTTTGTAAGTAAGAATAAAAACTCTTTCTATGGAACAGCTGCTGGATAACATGTTTGTGCAGAATAGAAATATTTTGGGGTGAAAAAATCAATACTCAGAGGAAATGGAATGGCTCAAACTATGGGCAAGTGTATGGAGGCTGCTATGAAGAGCTTAGCACTTGGAAATTCACCCTGGTCAGTAGAAATGGAAACTAATTTCCAGCTAGCATCTTTTCTCAAGCCATTTGTTAGAACCTGTCAAGCTGATATGACCTCTCTTTCCAATCTCAAGAGGGCAAATTCTTCTATTTCCTATTTACAGGGTATTAATCACCAGAGCCAGGCTGGTGCTGTGATCACTTCCCTGCAGAGCCTGTTCCAGTGCTCATTCCCTTTCTGGGTGGAGAACCTTTTCCTGAGGTCTAATCTACACCTTCCCTGACACAGTTTTAGGACATTCCCTCAGGTCCTGGAGCTGGTCAAGAGGGTGAAGAGATCAGTGCCTGCTCCTCCTCTCCCCTTCATGAGGAATCTGTAGCCTGCAAGGAGGTCTCTCCCCAGTCTCCTCTTCTCCAGGCTGAACAGACAAAGTAACCTCAGCAGCTCCTCATAAGGCTTCCTCTCAATGCCCTTCACCAACATCATTGCCCTCCTTTGGACACTCTCTCATAGTTTAGTCTCTTTTTTATATGGTGGCACCCAGAACTGCCCCAGCACTGCAGGTGAGGCTGCCCCAGAGCAGAGCAGAGCAGGACAATCCCCTCCCTTGCCTGGCTGGCCACGCTGTGCCTGATGCCCCCAGGACAGGGTTGGCCCTCCTGGCTGCCCAGTTCCAGTGAGAAAATGTCCATGCCAGGTATGGCTGTACTCACAGGCAGTGTGTGAGGTCAGTGGCACGTTCCATCTTGATGTCAGTGACCATGTTTTCAATTGTTGTGAGGCACATGTAATGCAGAGCACAGAAATCTGTGAGACTGTCCCAGACTTCACTAGAATGGCTCCCTTCTCCTGTGGAGACTCAAGCTGGTAGTTTCAGATCAAGCAAGAGGTTTGTACATGTCAGATCACTTGGCTTCACTCCAAATTGATGGGTATAAATATACCAAACTCTCTTTGCATGCCCCACTTGGGAGAATACCATAACCTGGAAGTTCAAGGATCTACAAAGATTTAGACATAGTGGTTGCTATTCCTCTTTTCCCACTGAGAAGGTGCTTTTGATTCCATAGTGCTCTCATTGCCTTGAGCCTGACCCAACTGAGACCGTGGACAGTCTGTGCTGTCCCTGCTACTTGAGCCTTACCATAAGTTGTTCTCATTATCCTACTTCCAGCTGTTTTTACCTGTGACATAGGAGAAGTGGCCCATACCCCTTCCCTGCCTAAGATGTAGCCCTGTGTGTGCACTGAAGGGCAGCAGGCTATGCTCCCCTAGAGACTCCCAGCTGGCTGACAGCTTCCCGTCCTCCCTGTGTGTTCCTGCTAGGAGGTGACACTGCAGCTACCACAGCACAGTCCCCTGGCAAGGCACAGCCTGTCCAGGATGAGACTAATATCAGCTCTTTGTGTTAGTTTCTTTCCTGAGCAAGGAGGAAGAAACACCTTCCTTTCTTTGCAAACTGACTGCACATGCTGTAGATTATTTCCATCTTACTCTTTGTCTGTATTACCTGCATTAATCCAGTACAGCGTGGGATGAAAATGTGCCCCTGAGACTAAGCATGCACGTAACTTTGACTACCAGCTGCCAACATGGATGCAAAGTTGTCTCTTCAAACTACTCATAAAACCCTGTGGATAGTGACACTAAGTAGCTCTCTTTTATGCAATGCAGGCATTACTTTTTTTTTTAGTGTGTTGACACGTTGTTATATTTCTCAACAAGGCAAATTAGAGCAATGATATGAACTTCTGTCTTGAGAGCCTTAGGATTTTTTATGGTTCTGGGAGCCTGCATTAAGACAGACTGTAAAATGGGGTGTAAATATTATAATGATGAGTTATTTCTTCCTGCTTGCTAAGAAGCAGCAGAACAACTGGTAGAAGCCAGCATATCCCATATGGATTACTTCTATTATATTTTAACTACTGCTGCATGTACTAATTGCTTTTAGTTCATAGGGACCAAAGATAATGTTATGAATACTCAAAGGAGAACTTATATTTTGTACATGACAGCCATGGCTAAGCATCTCCTTTCTCCTGCTCTTGCTGTGAAGACACCCAGGTGGGATCTTTCTTTTCTGTTTCTTTTTTTCTGTCGCCAGTTTTGATGTCACTGTGAAGATGTGTAATAGTCTTTAAACACTTGTTCCAGGGTCTATCTGCATGACAACTTTCCCAGAGGGGCTGACAAGGATGGATTGTCCGTGTCCTTCTGATTAGGGGCAGATGGGGTGTGTGCTGCCAGAGTCACTGTGGGACAACCTTGGGCCTGCATAGCCCTTTTTTCTCCTCAACCCCCAGAGCTATGGGCATCATTTTGTCTGTGACAGCACAGCCTTTAGAAAGAAAGAGGACTGGGATTGGGAGGAGTGCAACCACCATGCCATGTTACCTCTTTTGGGCACCACTTCTCCCTGCTAGCACCTGCTTCAGCCCATCTACTCTGACTATCCAGCAGGTATCCAGACAGACTTACTGTGCCACTCCCCACAGAAGGGACATTTCCACATGAAAGTTGACCGAGAAAATGTAGAAATTAATATTCCACAGGACACCTCATTCCCTGCTTGGTTTCCCTTTCTTGTTTCAAAGAGGTGTAATTAAATACAAAAATAAACAGGGCTGGAGCTCCCGAGGCCTCCTGCAAATTCACTGTGCCATGGACATTTGTAGTTTAAACTTGCACACTGCTGGGTGCTGGCATTTGCTTGGGCTGCACCCCACCTCCTTGGCAGGGGCAGGGGTGGGTGAGCACAACTGCATCCTGATTTTCCTATGGAGAAAGCCTGACCACAGCAGCAAGGCACAGTGCTGTGTGCTCTTAGCTCAGAAGGAAACTGGAAAAAATCTCCTTATATACATTTAACAACATATATGCTTAGAAGAAGTTGCTGTTCAATAGGTGCTACCGATATTTCACCCAACCTTCTGCAAACCACAGGGCTCATCATTCTGCTTTGCACCCAGCAGTTTGTGTTTGATCACAGTAGGACTTGTCTTTTGCCACACATAATGTTCAAAAAAGCCATCCAGCCTTCATGTGACACTACAAAGGGGGAGAGAACATACCATTTTTCATGGTCATGTGTTCTGTTGGTTAACCATCTTTGTTCTCATAATTGCATGCCTTATTTCTCATTTAAATACATCTGACTTCAATTTCTAGCTGCTGCAACTAATATATTTCTCTGCAAGATGAAGAAAGAATGTGGTACTGAACATCTCTCCAGTCAGGTCACCCTCCAGTCTCCTCTTTGGTAAGGCAACCACAATGAATGCTTTAGCCTTATGAGGTATTTTCCATAGTCCTCAAATAATTTTAATTTAGTATTTTAAAAAATCTCCATTTTTTTGGTCAGGTCCTTGAGTTGAGCAAATTATTCCAGTAACAATTTCTGTAAACAAGAATCATCTGAGCTGCCAACCACTGCCTGCTCCTTTGAGCTGCTCCTGCCATCCCCAGTGAGACCTCACAGCTCTCAAGTTTGTCCATTTTGACCCCTTGTCCCTGGTGTTTCAAAAAACCATGGACACTGCATCTCTTGCTCTAGATACAGAGCTAAATGTTTGACTGTTCCCAACACTTCATTTTGAGGTTCAATTACTGTAGCTTAAGGTAATACCAGATAAATCTCTGAAGAATCAGACCTTGAAATCTGGGTTTCTCTCTGTGTTCTCTACTTTAATTAGTGGGCTACAAAGGCTCCTCTTTGTTCATTTGCTTTCTGATTCCTCAAATGTACCCTAAAAACTGGGAGGTCAGAGCCATCAAGAGGAGTGAAAAATGATTTTGTGGGAGCCCTGGTGCTGTCCCTGGGGTTTCAGCATTCCCTTGACAAAAGGATGATCAGTCCCAATTCATCCAGCTTGAAGAAGACTGAAATCTGTGTCTCCCCCTCCCTGGGTGATTGCTCTGATCACCAGCCTTTTCTACCACCTTCAGCCTAAAAACAAGGAATGAGGCAGTGTTGTGTACCCAGCAGAAAGGCAACAACTTGGGAGCAGAAGTCTGTTTCAGAAGATGCATCTGAGGCTCTCTTAGATACAATGGTAGAAAGGCAATAAACTTAAAATTGTTCCAGACCTGACCTTCACATATGAATCTCAGGAGGCTGGTCTAGGTTTGAATCCTTAGCTGGGTGTCCAGAGGTGCTATTTAAGCCTTTTCATACAGCTGGAATCAAGATCCCATGTTTGTCACACCCCAAAAGAATGTGGTATTGAAGGACCTGAGATGTGCACACAGTGAGTGCCAATTACACTTTCTTAAAGAATATTTTCTTTTTAAATGGAGAACACGTAACGGACAATATTAAATTAAATTCCCCCAAATAGTAAGCATTTTCTCAATACAACTGTTAGTGATAATAAATCCCTAATTAATGGTAAATATAATTGCAAACCCAACACTAAATTCTTCTCTTGCAGGCATCAGCGTCACTCTGGGGAGAAGGTAGTTCAATGCTGTAAATGTACAAAATTTGGGGTATAGTTATTTGATCTTCAGTTTGAAAGGACTTCTTTGATCTTTTGGTTGAAAAACAGGCAATTGCTCCAACTGGGAAAAAGGAAGGATACATGATTGAATAAATAATTATCAATAGCACACAGAATTCAAGCATTCATGCATTAAAGTATAATACTGTGCACACCGGCATGTCTCATAGACACCTTTGGATAGAATGCCAAGTCAGCTCACAGCAAACCCTGAAAGATGAACCATTTGTGTCATGAATCTTTTGATTAAAATTGCTTTGTTTCATAATTTGATTGCATAATGTAACAGAGATCTGAAGTTTAAGAGCTTTATTTAATGAAGGAAGGAAACAAAGATAATGCAAACTAGATTCCTAGATCACAGGATGTTAATACAGCAGGTATCAGCTGTGGGTGCAAATTTTTTGTATTAACAGAAGTTCAATAGGAAGGTCTTTCCTTTGGGTGCTGGGCAACTTTTGATTGCCTTTCTCTTACAGTTATATGATTATTTTTTTTAAATCTAGGCAGTTAATATCAATACAAAAAACACTGGTTCCCTGTCTCTCTTTTAGAAGCATTTTCTAGTGTTGTACACATTTCTGACTCAGCCAAGGTCTTCTCAATGAAAAGCTAAAATGAGTCTGCATTCAATTAATTAGTTCAAACCAGCCTGCACTCTTTCCCTACAACTGTGAATGGGCACTGGGGCTGGTTACCAAACCTGGGTGAAAACATGTCTGTTGTAAATGGGATTGCTTATAACGATTTGACTGACTTGAAGTAAAATCTATTTAGTTTCTGCAAGTTTTGTGCTCTTTTCCTCTTTGGAACGGAAAGTTTAGATACTCTTGAGCATTGCTTTTACTTTCCAAGCAGTACAACTGGTCATTTAATGATCTACAGAATATGACGCATGAGAAGAAAACAGTCACTGGCACAGAACATTTATAAGAATGTTTCTAACAGAAAATCGTAACAGAAAATTCCATGTTTTATTTCACGTCTTGTAATTCTGGAATATCCATCTCACCATGGTCTGGCTCTTCACTCCTGATAACTTCCTAAGTGCACCCAGGGGCAGAACTAAATAAAAGTCAAATAATTCCAAGTGAAGAGATATTTGCCTTCAGCATTGCTTTTCTTTCTCCAAAATGAAAGCATTTAGTTAAAAATTCGCATTGAAATGAAAGACAAAACTTCACCTGTCATCCAGAAGAGAAATTCTTCAGCTCCTATTAGAAGTCAGAAGAGTATATAAAGGCTATTGAATGCATATTGCTATTTCTGTCAAGTTAGTGGGACCAGAAGGACCTTTCATCTGCTCTAGAGTGGAAGTTCTTGTATTTTTATTTAATCTAAATTTGCATGGAACAGATCAAAACCTGTGGGTGGTTTTATTGCATTTCTGTAGACAAAGAAATGTAAATCCCAACTGTTAGGTCTTCATAACATTCCATGAAACATAATAAATTGCTGTACATTGCTTTGAAAGAACATATCTGTGTATGTTCTATGTACATTATATGAAAGTAAGAAAACCTATTCTTGAAGAATATTTGCTTATTTTGTATGCATAAGTCACTGTTCACTCCTTCCCCTTGTGTCATGAAGAGCGTGTTTGGCTTCACATGACCTACATGGTCCATCACACAGTCCAAAAATCCACTGGCACACATCACAGATGATCAGCTGGCTAAAAGTGACTCAGAAGTAATGGATTCTATGGATTGCTTCACAAAACTTCTAAGAAAAGGTCCAGATTCATTAGGAATATTTAATTTTTGGTAATGAAAAACTATTTTTCCTGGGGAAATCTTCCTCAGCTGCTGCATTTGGGTTACAGCGGGCTGGATCCATATTCCCTTAGTATTTCCTCATTTGAGTGGACTGTGGTTTGTTTGCTCCTTTTGGCTTCTCTGCCCAGAAGAGGGTCTTTGCCTGTTTCCTTCTCTTGAGATGAAAGTTTGCAGCCCAGCAGCCCCAGACCACCTGCACTGAAGCTGTGTCTTCAGACTGCCAAACGTTTAAATACCATTTTTTCCCAAAAAATTCTATCATAAGCAGATGAAATTTACAGTTTAGTCTCCGGGGTCAGATGCATAAGAGCAAACTGTGCCCAAGCTTTGTAGACTCTTTCAAAAAACTGGTCTTGCTTTTAGCTCAGAGCTGTGTAGACTGTGGCTCAGCTATAGAGCACGTGTACACAGTTCAATGCCTCATTTCCCTCCTCCTCCATGAGTCCTCTGGGGAATACAGTGCACTTCTGCAGATGGCTTCTTCCTCAACATGTCTCCTGCAGCCCATCTCTTCCCTTCTTTGCTGTTTCCACAGAGGAAATAACCTCATTTCCGCAAAAGTGGATCCCTCAGCTCTTCTTTCCTTCTCAGCTTCCATTTGTTGAATATCTCTCATCAAGTGACTTGCTCCCTACCAGAACAGTCAATTAGTGAATAGTTAGTGAAAATCCAATTCTTAGCAAATTCGCCCCCATACCCCAAAATGTAGAGTCTCTTTAATGGTCAGTCTCCAAAGTTCATTAGCTTTTCTCTGCTGGTCATATCCAGGGGCAAGCACTACTCCTGCCATCCTCTGGGGATTTTCCTCTGTGTGAGGCACCCCACTGAGAACACACAGCATCCCCTGAACATACTACCATGTAAAATGCCAAGAATTCAGAAAATTCCTCAGTTTTGGTCACTTAAGTGCTCTGTGCACAAAGCCCAGTGTGTTTTAAGCAGCTCGCTCAAACCAGTCCTTCAAGACTGGATGAAGTATCCCTTTCTTTAAAGCTTTGTCTTTCTGAGGAGGAATGACAGCAGTTTTCAATTTTTAATCTTTGTGACAGTTTTCAGTGAAGTAAGTGTGACTGTACTTCTGACTTTTCCTAAATCTGCCTTCAATCCTCCTTTAGTAAACATATGTCCAAAACAGCTGAGGCTGTGTTAGGTACATTTGCTTTTCTTCATTTACCTGTAAAAGGACTGACTGCTGTAACATCCTTGATTTGTACATGACTGTTAACTTTCATTCTGCAAAAGGCCAAAATCTGGCCAAATTATGCCCTTGTACCTTCCTGTTGGCAAGCTTGGTCACCAAATACCTGCTTGTTTTGTATATGCCAGGTTAATTTGCTATACATATATGACTTTGCTTCAAAATCCCTACAAAATACAAGTTCCTTTTACTAAAAAGGCATAATTCTCTCATGCTTCAGTGCCATCCATTAACAAGCAGCTAAATAATAAATAAATTAATAATCAGTTTGGGAAAACCACACAGAAAAGTAAGCACCATAAGAATGGGTGATGTTCCCCGGAAATCTCAGCTTTTTCATACCACACAGGCTTTCTTGTCTTTTTTTCCCAAGTCAACTGCCAGAACTATTTCAGACAGATGCCCCTGATCAGTAACATCAGTAAACTCTTATGTTTCCTACAGATCTCTTCTTCTTGACACAGAGATTATAAAAGCAGTACTCCCAAAGAAATTGGAAACCTTGTATACTGCCAAAGCTCAGTTCTTGATCTTCTCTAAGGAAACAGAGTATACTCTAAGTCTCTACTCCAGATATAGCAAAAAGACCAGAAGGTGCCAGATAAATTTATTTTCTTCACTACCCAATGCTATTTCTATATCTATATATTTATAAATCCTTCTTTGTTAGTATCTGCACAATGTAAAAAATGAACAGAAGTGGTGTGAGCTATGTTTTGTTCTTGTCAGATGTAGCTCTGAGAAAAATGTGATAGATATCGTGGTCACCCAATAGTAGATGAACAAGACGCTTTGAATTCCCTTGGATGTCTGCCAGTGGTTATTAGCTGATGCTCTTTGGACAAGACACTTGTGTAAACAACTTTCTTCTTGCAGCAATTACTCTGAGGCCGTTGACACCCACAAAGTTGTCAGGACCTCAACTGCGCATCTCTTGTGAGGGGTGGCTCTTGTAACCAACGCTGTGTGGAAGCATTGGTTCATAGTGCCATCTACAGAATCAACACTTCCACTTGATGAGGAATTGGATTGCCTCTGACTCCTTTCTCTGTTAAGACTTTCAATTTCATTTCACATTATAAAAAATTGTGAAACAGAAGCCTCAAACTTTAAGTGTTAAATTAGATTTAGATTTTCAAGTGGGTAATTACACAGTGCAACAGGGTATTTTAAGCATCTCCCTTTAATCTAGCCTGTGATGAGGATATTCCTACCCTGGAAAGCAGACTGAAATTGAACTCAATTTCAAGAGGAAGGAAGAAAGATCTGGAATATTAAGAAAAATATAACTCCTGAGAGAGCTGTGTGGACACAGCTCATTGAATGACATAGGAAAACATGTAACTTATTAGGCCTGCAAATATGGAATCTAGTTTTCATATTGAAGGATATTTTTATTTTGAAAAATAGGAATTTGATTAATACACCTGTTTCCAAGAATGATAATGCACCTTTTGTGAATGGAATCCTATGTGTAGGATAGGATTATGTGTAGCAATGTGTGTAAAGAGATGATATGTGCACCTGGAGAGCTGCATTCTAGAGCTTCAGTCTAAAGCATATTCAAGACAAAAGCTCCAGGCACCAGCCTATACCTTGAAGGAGTGAGACCTGTCATTGGCACAAAATGAAAGCTGTTATAAAGAGAGCTATCCAAATAATATATTGAGATGAAGAAACCTTCTGGAATGGCTTACTTTCTTTAGGGTTAATATATATACATATATAAATTAAGACAAGTAAACTGGAGAGCATGGGGAAATTTAGACTCCGGACCTCTCAGGATACCTCTTGTGTTAATTTATACTCACAAAATTGAAGGTCACTGGGAGGAATATAGAGATTCATCAACTGAGTTTGAGAAATCCACTGACATCACCAACAGGACATTCATATTTTTCCCTTGTGTGACCAGTTATTTTTGTATCAAGCAGGAAAGAGGGTGATGCATGTTAGAGAATGATTTCAGTTTCAGACCTGTTCTCACAGTGACTGTTTTCAGTGAAAACTTACACACAGGTAATTGCACAGCATCAAACCTGCTCTATGTATGGTGAGACAACACTAATTGCTTCTTGTTCCAGCTCTGGTTAATCTTTATTTGCTCTCCCCCGGTGCACACCACATCCTGGAGTTAATCCTCTCATGTTGGAGTCCTGGGTACCTGTGCCAAGGACATTTGCCTGCCTCTGACGCGTATGAGGACAAAGTCCTGGGAAAACAAATTGACTGCATCTAAAGAGAAATAATTGAAAAGAACAATATATGAAGGCATACAAGAGTTTGAGCGTTCCTGCTACACCAAGTGTTAGAGTTGGAGAAAATTTTAAAAGTGATTGTGGAAGCTCTAGCAGTGAATTAATCGGTGTATGATTCCCCATTGAGAGTAGTACTTGAGTGGGAAATTATTTAAAACAGGTGGAACAGAGTAGGTGTTATCAGTCTGACTGTCATTCTGTTCTGTTTGGGGAATCTTACTGGTCCCTAAGGAAAGAGAAATCACATTCCTTGACTCATGCTGTGCTGGTAAGGGATGATATGTTCAAATTACTGGGAGCATGTGTTATATTCAGTAGATAGCAGAGGGAATGAAGAGCTCCCGTAATCAGCATCCCACTTTCCGAAGTATGTATTTGTACAAACTGGGCTGAAAATTTATGAAATAAAAAAGAAAGAACAAATAACTGAGAGAGAACTTTTTCAGCCCCTCTGTGAGTAGCTACAAGCTGCATTTTTCTGGGTTAACAATTCTTGCACCTTTTATGTGTGATCTTTGTAATAATAAAGGCCAAGATGAGTTCCTTGCAGTTGGACTACTTGACTTAATGTATGACAAGGTGTAAAATCAAAATACAGAAGGAAAAACTGAATTTAAAATAGCCCTTTATTGCTATAAAGCAGACTGAAGCTGTATATCTTTTCTCATGTTTGCCCTTTAGCTTTTGATGCTCTTTAGATTTATGGCAAAGTGCTGAGTGAAAATGATAAATGGGATATAGATACTAGGAAATGGAAATGTTGCTTGCCAGCTTGAATAATATGAGCAGCCGTTCAGTCACTGGAACATATTCCAGGTTTAAATGTACTTTCTGATGATTTTTCTAGCCCTACACCTTTTTTTTCATGCCTCTTGCAGAGATATTATCTTACCATGAGATAGGTGCTCTGAGTAGCAAACCAGAAGCTCAGTTGTGGAAATTATTTTCCATTGCTCCCCTGCAGATGTGTACCTCTCTGTAAGAAAGCATTGCAGCATGACTGGAACAAAACCTTGGAGCATGAAAGTGAGGATGGCTTTGTTGCTGAATAATCAGATCATTAACATAGAGAGGAGTCATAAACTATAATTTTTTTAAACTAACTTTTGTGTTTGTACAATTGGGTACCTATTATTAACCCAGCAGCTGGGTAAATATGTGATAATGCAATATAAACTGAGAGCTCCTTGGTGCAAAGACTAGGCATTCTTCCAGTCCTAGGTTAAGTCCCATGATGCTTTGAAGTCATGGAAATAAAATTTTGAAATTCAACTCAATCATATATCTTTTAAAGATGGAGTGCCCTAACATGACAAGGATAGGCATAGCTTTGAGTGAGGAAGTCTGGGATCAAGTCTCCTTTCTGTTTGAGCCAGAATACAGTTGCAGTGAAGGTCAACCACATCTTAAAGTCATGTCAGGACTGGGGGTGGATTTTTCTCATCTGTCTTGTTGAAACTGCTCCAATCTATGTCAGAACTTAAATACTCTGGGGCCAGAGAACAAATGAGAATATAAAACTCACTAAACTTCATACACTGGGTACTCAAAGGAGGGAAAGGGAATGATAATTTGTATTCACCCTGTTTTCGAGGGATATGTCTATACACAAGACAAAACATCCCATAACATCTGTGGGTGAACATTCCATAATGTCTGTCTTCAGAAAGCAGATTCTCAGTGCAGCTGTTTCTCATAGCTCATAGAGGAGGAAGTCTGGTGCTAATCTCAGAAAATAAAAGAGTTAGATCAGTTATGTGGTATTCAGATGATTATATCCCAAACTTCCTGTGTACTTTAGATACCAAAGGCCCTGAAATGCTAGGGTGTTTTGGAAAGATAAGGGATTATAAAAAGTTTTAGTTTTTTCTTTTTCTTCCTTAGCGTTGAATCTCATCAAGTGTTCAGTTATTTCCACACTCCCAGAAACATAATTTTTTTTTCATTTTAAAACACCATCTACAGAATATGGATATTTCCAAAACTTTTCCTTTTCCTAGAGTTAAAAAGGGCATGGAGAGAGTGAGGGAAATGTGAAGAAATTCCCCATACCCACACTGCACATCAGTTTGAATATAATTCATGGAATCATAGCATGATTTGGGTTGGAAGGGACCTTAAAGATCATCTAGTTCTAACTCCCCTGTCATGGGTGAGGACACTAGACCAGATTGCCCCATCCAGCCTGGCTTTGAGCATTCCCAGGGATAGGACATTCACAAGTTTTCTGGGCAACTTGTTCCAGTGCCTCACCACCCTTAGTAGTATAAAGATAGTAAAGATTTTCTTCTTAAAAGAAAATCATATTGGTAAATCCAAAAAGCACAATTTTGGTAAGTAACTTACCGATAGCCTCTTCTCCTTTCCTCCCTTTCCCCAGAGTTAAGGATTCCACAAACTCACAGATTATGTTAGAAGACTACAGTCAGGAATGCCAAACTAGACTTAAAAACAATGACATGAGTTGCAATTAGTGATTAATGGGCTCCTTTTATCTGCCTTCAGTTTTTCTTTTGTGAATGCCTTTGAAAAGAACTTTGCTGAAAATGAGTTGACCAATGGCTCCTCAGATTCCATAACAGAAACTCCAACACTTAAGCTAATGGAGAATTTTCATTATTTCTCTCAAAATACCATGGTGATGAACACTGGGGAAATGGCTATTAATCATTGCCAGTATCAGCAGCAATATAATTAATTTTTATAAGGCATTTAACCATATGAAGACAAGAACATCAAAGGAAAAATTTCATCAGGACAGACTGTTTAGTCTTTCACATCGTTTCTCACACAAAGTCTTGGGCTTTCACTGGTCTGACAGAGGGGTGTTTGCCTTGGGGAATCACTGGTGATGGCTGTGCCTGTGTGCAAGGTGGGGTATCAGTGAGCAGTGTCAGTGCTGGAGTGAGGATAGTGCCTGGGAAATGTGAATCTTACAGACAGGAGGGTGGCAATGCCTCTTCTTTCCAAGGGAAGGCATGAGGAGACCAGCTAGATGGCTGGAGAGCAGTAGGGCTGAATTGTTTCAACACAGTTGCCCTAAGGAGAGGACTGAATGTCTTTCAAAGAAAAGGACAAAACAAGGCAATTTGCATCTCAGAGGAATCCAGTAATGAAGACTGATCTTAATGTGTTAACTTAGTAAATGTGAGAGAGGTGGGTGTGGAGTTGTCCAGTGGGATGCAAAGATCTGAGGGAAATGATCAGCTGTGTCCCATAACAGTTACCCCCGTGACTGGCAGTTTGGAAGGCTGACACACCTACAGCTTCCCCCAAATCCCTGAGTGTATCCCTTCTCCCACTGCACACACAGTCTTCTTCCTCGTTTGTGAGAATAACCAAGTTCTACCCAAACTTACCACACCTGTAAATACCCCTGAACTGGTGATATTTTCAGGATATTTTTCACGGTGGAGCCACTAGAAACATTCAATAATAACACATTCCTCGTATGACTTGATTTTCATCAAGCTTTGATCAAACCTTCATGGAGAAGTTCGGGTTAGAGGTGTACTGAGGAGAATCACAGGCTCTATCCAGCCACTCTGTCCCCAGCCTGCAGCGCTGCAGGGGTTGTTGTGGCCAAAGTGTAAGACCTAGTGCAATACCACTCATGTTTTCTGTGCAGCAGCAACACTGTGACATGTTCAGAAAAAAATACTGCTCTAAGGAAAGCTGAGAAGTCATCTTCTTCAGCCTCCTCCCCCAGAGAGTGTGTCCTGCTGTATCTAAAACCTTGCCTGGCTTCTGGAGTTTCAGCCTACTCTTAAAAATCTTCCCTGATGGAGACCCTCGTGTCTCCTTAGACATCCTCTTCTGGTACTTAACTAGAGCTAGACATTTTTTGCCTTTCTGCAACCATGGGTCTGCCCACTCTCCACACAGGTATGGTGAAACAGCCCATGGTCATGGCACCCAGCCCCAGGTCTGCAGTCACAGCTCAGCCGCAGACCAGCCACGGCTTGGCAATGCAGGAGAGTAAGTTGTTTAAAATTACACTTAAAAGACCCCAAATCCTCCTCTCTGAACTAATGAGTAGTCCAAGTGAGTTGCTTAGCTGCTGAGCTCTGTCGCCTCATTCCAGCATGGATGACTAAAGAAGGAGTATGGTCAAAGTTTAAAATATTAGAACATATTTTTACCCTAATTCAGGCATGAGCACATCGTGATTTCCAGCCTGTGAGCAGCTGTTGACACTGGGTCAAGGCACACTGGCAGTGTTATTTACTGTGGTCCTTCATTTCTGGGTTTGCATGGGAATGACATGCAGGTTTTGTGACAGGGGCCCTGCCTCTCGTGGGCTGAGCCCACCTTGTTGTGCATCTGACTAACACAAGGCTTATTGGTGACTGCAAGGCATTACCTTTTGCCTTTCCTCAGCTGCTTGTTCTCCTTAAACTTGATGCATACAGCAAACCATTCCCTCATCCCACATTACCACTAAATTTGTTTAAGCCCAGACAACAAGAATGACCTTTTAAAGTATTATGTTAGTCAAAATATGATTAATTAGGGTTGAGTTCTTTTAATTCTGAATAGTTTAAATACTTATAAATTAAAATTTAAATAATTATAATCTTCTCCGGATATTTTAAAGAAAGAGCTATCAAGTAGAAAGTTGAATTTTCAATGCCTCATTTAGCATGCTGAAAAGAAGGGAAAGAAGAATATTAAAATATTTTATATCAGAGGTCTAAAATTGAAAAGAAAGACCTAGCATTCTGATTACTAATTAAGTTCTCATTTAACACAAATAAAACATGCAGGGTTGTAAGAAAGTTTGACAAAAAAGAATGCCTGCAGAGATCCGTATTTTTTGTGCTATAATTATATTGGTATTTCTGTATTATTATAGCCATTATCTTGCCAGTACCCAAGACAAAAAGCCACTATTAAATCCTCTGAAGTGGATAGTGGCTGCATATGTATGTCTGTATGTGTGCAAAAGTGTGAAGAGTTGTAAAAATATTGAATGGGGTTCTGAAAATAGTCCAAATTTATGCAACCACTTAACTGCAGCTACTGCAGCTTGAGTTTCACTTTGTGTCTGAGAAATACAACACAGACTGACTTGAGAAGAACCTTACTCAAGCCATGCATGGATTCCTACCCTTGAGTTTGCAGGAATTTCACTAAGCCACGTGCCAAGAGCAGGCAGGTGAATTACTGGCTGCAAACCCAAAGCCTGATCTAGATATTGAGTCCTACAGCTCTTTAAGGATGCTGGTTTGGCTCACCGCCCTTCACGCCCTGACTGCGAGCAATGTGTCTCCTGAGAGTTTCTTCAGCATTGCTCTTAGCTGCAGGAAATGAACAACTGAGCATGAGGCTGGCAGAGCAAAGTCTGACAGTGCTCACTGTCCCTTGCTTGCAAAATGTGTGCAGCCACAGACAGGTGAAGCCTGTGGACTGCAGAGGCAGCCCAGTCATGCCAGTCAACCCCACTGGTTCCAACAGGGCTGTTTCACAGTTGCTTTGCTTCGTGTTCCTCTTCAGCAGCCTCCATCATTCTCATTTTGTTGATTTTTATTAGTGTAGAAATGTTTAATTTACTGAAGAGGATAGAAATTATTTGCCTGTGAGGCATGTAATCATTTTTAAGAATGGAGTAAGAATGATTCTTAACAAATACACTTGGATTTTTCTGGAAAGGCCATTTTTCTCTTCCCATTTAGATGCACTAAATTTCTTATGGAGAACATCATCATAAGTTGCAATGACATGAATTAGGGATGAAGACTTTTTTAAACTGTAAAGTTGAATAGGACTGATCAATTATTCGACTGGAAGTTAAAGCTAACTGGAGTTTGGAGATTAATTTGAAAATGGTATATGTATTCTATTTTCAGGCACCTTTATGCATTCAAAGTGTGAACAAACACAGGACAATTAAGAGGAAAAGCAGCAGCTTGGGAAGGTAACTTTTTATGACATTAGCATTATGTTTTCAGAATGAGGTTGCGAGCAAACCTCTTCAGCTGCAGTTGGAGAGTTTGTGCATTAGTCCAAGCCAGATCTCACTTACAGAAAATTCTCCACAGCAGCAGGCTAGCTTTACTGAAGTTGCAGAAGGGACTCCCCCTTTTCAAACCTTCTCTGTCCATCTCTGACAAAGAAATCAGTCAAGCTGTGCTGATCATTCTGCACATCAGGAGAGCAGGGAAGGTCTGTAGTGAGCAGGGCGTCAGCGTTACTGAGCGATGGTCTAATATTGGCCATGGGGGTCAGTGCCACAGGGAGGCCCAGGGAGGTTCACACCCCCACACAGACACTGCAATAGCACATCACAACATCACAGAACCACGGAATGGTCTGGATGGGAAGAAACCAAAAAGATCATTCACTTCCAACCCCTCTGCCATGGGCGGGGACACCTTCCACTAGAGCAGGTTTCTCAAAGGCCCTTGGACACTTCCAAGGAAAGGGCATCCACAGCTTCTATGCCATCTTCCTTGAAAATCAGAATAAAAAATGCTATTGCTATATCAAGCAAAGGTCTCAGGCAGGTTTCCAGATGGAAGATTCCAGTTTAGGAGTTTTTCTTCCTCAGGGCTCAAATTAACAATACTTTGGTCATATGTGGCTAACAGTTGGTAGATATGTCCACTTTGAAATCCATAGTATTTCCCTTCTAATCTGTTCTCATTAATTAGCTTGAAGAGCCAGAGCCAGCCTGTCTGAGTGATCAGGTAACCCTTGTCACAACACTACCATGGTCTCTGCCTTCTTTGCTCCTCTCTCCAACCACCTCCTGACCCAAAATTTGCTTTATAAAATGCTGCTGCTGGGTGGATTAGCTGCAGAGCAGTTTCATAACTGGTACCACAGTTCATGCCAGGCACAGCCCTGTGTACCATGAGGGGCTTCTCCCACAGCAGATAAAGAATATCCCCCTTGATGTCATCCATATTTTGTCAATGTATCAGCACAGAAGGCAAGTAACAGCATATTTTCTCTGTCTCTTGGGGCATTAACACATCCAAGAGACAGAGAAAAGTGTTATTCTGGAGACTAGTCCATGGCTGTGGAGTTCATAAAAGGAAAATTACAGTGAGAGGTGAATGCTGGGGCTTGGGTGGCTGCTGCCATGAGCTCACAAAATGTGTTTTCCATGTGAAGGCCTCCTGGAGGGATCTCACACCAGGTGCCTGAGAGCATTTTCCAAATGCTTCTTGAACTCTGTCAGAATTGGTGCTGTGACCACTTCCTTGGGGAGCCTGTTCCAGCGCTCATCCCCTTTCTGGGTGAAGAACCTTTCCCCAATACCCAGCCTAAACCTCCCCTGACACAGCTTCAGGCCATTCCCTTGGGTCCTGTCACTGTCACCACAGAGGAGAGATCAGTGCCTGCCCCTCCTCTTCCCCTGGTGAGGAAGTTGCAGACTGCAATGACATCTCTCCTCAGCCTCTTCTCCCGGCTGAGTGAACTAAGTGACCTCAACAGCTCCTCATAAGGCTTCCCCTCCAAACCTTTCATCATCCTTTGTATACCCTCTAATGGCTTAATATCTTTTTTCTATTGTAGTGCCCAAAACTGCACACAGGAACAAGAGGGACAGAAAAAGAAGAGGGGAACCAACTATGAGGACTAGAGGAAGAAAAAAGGAACAGTGAGAAGGGAAAACCATGGTGGAGAGAATATGTCATCATTTTTTTGTCCAGGGAAGAAGAATTCTCCCAGCACAGAATGAAACCAGATTGTAATGAATGGCATTCATTACAACTCATGTGCATTCACCAGCAGGGCAGACCCAGACTGTGGTGGGGCTGTGACCACTTCCCACTGGTCTCACACCCTGGCAAAGAGCGTTTCAGATGTTTACAGTAAGGCAGTGAATTGTTAAAGGCTACCTGGGGACTTTTCACACTCAGCTGGATTTACTGCATGCAGAGGACATCTGCTTTCACCTGGCATCCTCCTTCTCAACAGCATGACATCAGCCTAATGCATGATTGTGACCTGCACAGTGTCTCCCTCACTATTAATTTTTCCCTCAGTATTAGTGTATTTCCCTTCTTAGCTCATTGCCAGTATAGTTTGCTGATTTCTCTTGGTCACTGCTTGGATTTTTTTTTCAGTAGCTGTGTGACAAAACCCAGATACAGGTGAAAGCTGCTGTGTAAAAAGCAGCCAAGCACAAAGGAGGAAAAACCACATCACTCCTCAGTGGCAGGGAGCTTCTCTGTGATTCACTGTGCTGCTGCTCACAGCTCTCTGCTGGCTTTTTAACTGCTGCAGGCAAAAGCCAGATCAATCTGTTTTAGGTGTTTGTTTCATTGTTATTCTGCGCTGTCAGTCACAAAGGCAAGGGACACTCACCCAGAGACAAACAGATGATGGCAATTTTTGTTATGCCAGATGGGGGTGTGCAATTCAACACTGAGAGGAACTGCCAACCAGAAAGGCCATCATAAATCACAGTATCCACATTTTCCATATGATTAAGGTCTGTCAGGTCTCTGCCAGGCATAAATATCCACAAGCATGCATGCTATCATTTGAATTTTGGAGCACTTTTCTGCACAAGGAGTTACCATTTTACACCTGAGTACTCCTTGGAGACTAAACCACGTTATCTGCCTGACTGAGGCATGAAGGAAAACCCCACAGGATTTTGGCACATGTGAACCGTACCTCCCGTTCTTCCAGGAAATCTCAGCTGGCTTGGACGAATTAAAATTCTGCCATTGCTGCAGGAACTTATGAAGCAAAAAACTACCTTTGTCTTTAAAATACCAACAAACATCAGCAGAATATTTTTTACACCATAATCCTATAGTGTGAAAGTCAATCTGACTTCCTTTTGACTCAGATATAATGGCCTTAATTTGTTCTTCACGTTGTCATTGTACAAGAGCAATCTTGCTCTCACAGAGTTTGCAGCTGCCCCTTGGGGAAAGGTGAGATATCTGTGCCCTAGGGCTTGGAGTCAATGGGCTGCCATCATTTGGATCCTGCAAAAGACAGATGCCTTTGGTATGGCCCAACGCTAAAGATGTGACCTCCCTGGGAGGGGCCAGTCACCAAGTTCACCACCATTATGATTTTCCCATGACTCTCTGTGCCTGAGTCTTACTCCAGCAGCTCTGCAGCACAGGAAGATGACAGTGGATATGACACAACCATGCAGCATGTCTGGCCCTAAAATATATTTGAGTTGTAGGTAAGGTTTCTGTCAAATAGGAAATACCTCCAGATCTATTACGATCCCAAATCTTATCCTCTCTCAATACCAATCACAAAAATTCTGGATGTGTTTGCAGTGCTTGTATCAAACTCCTTCTGTGTGGAGGATTGGGTATTTATATTTGTAATGTTATTTAACATTTTTGGAGGCATTATACTAACTTTTTCAGGTTCTAATTTAGTATGTTACTGCAGAAAATATAATTTTGTATTACCTAATAAACATACTTATTAAAATCTACTTGGTGGAGGGAAGCAAAATCCATTCTGTGAGCTGCAATAAAAGTTTACAGAGGAACCTCCACTGTTTTCATGAAAGAGGCATGTAAGGATGAAGTGAAGCAGCTTGTCTTTGCATTGTGGCTGGGGAGTAGGATCATCTCATACAATTACAGCTGTCTCTGGTGTAAATCACCCCAGGTTCTTTTCAGAGTCAATTGAGAGAAGTAGGTATTTTCAAGAAGTGATTCACTTGACCTATTTGTAGCCATCTATTTTAGGATGAAATGATCATCCCCCCCACCCTCCAAGTGCCTATTTCTGTGCATTCACTGTAAAGAGCAGTGAAGGCACTAGCTGAAGGGTAAAACATTGAAGGTTTTTGCTTTTGGCCAAATGAATTAGTGGATCTTTAGATTTTATCTTTACTTATTCTTGGCTCAGTCCCTAATGTTATAGTAATGGGTAGTTTTGGGACAATATAATCACATCAAGGACTGCTCTTTTTCTGCTCCTTTTGTCCCTGCCTTTCATATTTTCATTTCTGTTTTTCTTTTCTCTTTGTTGTCTCTCTGTATCTCTTCCTTTTCCCTGCAGCAGTTTCTAGTCCTTTCTTGTTCCCTGAAATTGTGTTAAATGAAATAATGAATACAATTGCTTAAAATATTATGAAGACTTTTATGGTAGTATGCCAGTAGAAGTAATGGGAAGTGAGAGAGTTCATAACTTAGAACTCCTGTGCTGGTCAGGTTTCAAGGTTATCTTGCCAGTTAGTTAGATCTGGTTATCTTCCCAGTCAGAGGGATGGAAAGACACATCATAAAAATAAAAGCCTAAGCTGTTCAGAACCTGGACCTTGGAGGACCAGAATATTGCACCAAATATGATGCATTCGGACAAACTTATTCCAGGGAAGATCTTATTCCAGTGTGTTTGCTCGATAGTGTCAATTCCTGAAGACCATATTTCACTCGTGTTTTTACAGTTGCTATAGCTTGGGTACATTTCTTCCTTTCCCCTTTGCTGAGCTGGCTGCAGTGAGGCTGGCAGTGTGAGCCTTGCAGCAGGACACTCAGGTTTGCAGCACCTGCAGGGGTGGCGGTGGTGGCTGGAAGGTGATGGGTGCTGGGGCTGGCATTGGTGTGCTTGCATCCCAGGAGCCCAATGAAAGCAGGGACAGCTCTGCTTGTCCCACCCAGTCTGGCGCCAAACTGCATTCCCAGCCCTGGGCTGTGATGCAAAGGTGAGTAGTGGTGTCCCTGATATTTTTGGAGTGGGATCTCCTCTCTCCTTCTCTTCTCACTTCTTCAGGATGGAAGATGGCAATTTCTGCCTCTGATTTTTTTCTTGCAGGCATAGTGGCTTGCTGCTTTTCTCATTTCCAACCAAATTATGCAAAAGCTAGCATAAAAAGATTTATTACCTCATCTTTACAAAATTCTGTTTGTTTCATGTCTATGCTTCAGTTGATCCCTGTAGTGCCTGATTTTCTTCCTGTTAGTCATCTTTGTTTTCTTAGCTGGAAAGAAAAGCACTCAATCTTCATAAATTCCAGTCCTCTAAAATAATAAAATTCAATGATTTGTGTTGTCTTTGATGCAGAGTCATATGCACGTATTATTATACATTGCTCTCTCATCAACAGTAAAGGAACCCAAAGTATTTCAGAAGAAGAAATTAAGAATACAAATGTTGCAGCCCTTTGTAACTTCTCTTTAAAGTTAAAGAAAATTAAGGAAGAGTTGCAAAGTTGGTTAAAGTTTACAGTGAACTCATTTCTGTTCCAGAATTTGCTAGTAAAATTAATTTTCCATTGCTACATTTTTTAATGTGGAATTATTGACAGACACTCAGCTTCTGGTTAGGCTCATAGAAGATAATGGACTGTCTACAGGAAATAGAGATTTCCTTGGAGTGGCTTCTTGTTTCATGGAAAGCAAGAACTGGTATCCTTAAATAAAATCTGAAGAGGAAAAGAGAAATTGACTCAAGACTGACAAGTTTAAATTGGTGGAACTTTCTCGTTGATAAAGTATAGATGAGTACTTTACCTATCTGTTTCTAATTTGTCCCTTGCAACATCAAAACTTCCTCTCTGCCTGTCTCTCACACTTACATTTCTAATCTACCAGAGACGAGACTTCCCTCAGTACAGACCTTTCACACTATTTAAAATCCAATTACCCTGAAAATCCTTCTCTTCACAGCTATGTCTCAAGTGTTCAGGTTATGATGAAATTGCTCTGCTTGATTGTAATAGGTACACTTACCTTACCTTACTTATAAGAGTTTTTGCTTGTGTTTTATATATCTGTACACTTATACAAGTCTGCTTGAACCAAAATGTTACTGTTTTTAATATCTAATGAGCTGTATTTTTTAATATAAATAACAGTGAACAGAACAGGACAGGAGAAGATGGGAAGGAAGAAGAGAACAAATAATTTTTAAACTTAAAATATTTAAGACCCACTGGCATCTGTGGACAAGGAGGAAGCTACCACAGACAGTAGCACAGTGCTCCTGTTATTCTCAGACTTGCTCAAAGAAGTTGTTTATTTAGGAACTTACTGGTTCTTACTAATCATCAGATTCTTGGTTTTAATACCAGTCGCAATAAATTCAGTGCTTCTTTTTCATGTGTCTATATTTTTTTAATGTGACTTCATATTTTTCTCTTTCATTTTCAAATCTTGTCTCCATTGAGTAATTTTAATGCTTTTGTAGTAAGTAAAAATTGCATTTAAAAATTAATTTTTAATTAATTAAAATTATTTTTAAATTAACTTTTTTAAAAATTAAAAATTCTGCTATATGATTAACTGAATGGGGTAACACTCTAATGCCATACACTTCCTCTGAGTTTTCACCTGCAAGGAGTTCAAGATGCTTCTCAAAATCCAGGGAAGTGTTTGGCATTTGAGGTAGTATGGATGTTTTAATGTTAACCTGCTTCTTTCTGCTGCAGCACATTTGCTTTGTGTTGCCTTTGTGTCCAACCAACAAAACAATTGCTGTTTAATGTTTTTGACACCTTGTTCATGTTGAGTCATGTAAAACATTAAACTGTTGTCAGGGGATGGAAAAGATCACACTTGAAGACAAAACATGTGCATGAGGGAAAAACCACATAATCAATTTGAGATTATGCAGCAGGAGTACATTTTACTTCATGGCAAAACCAGGACAAGATACTTTGCAGAAACTTTGTATTGTGCACAGATTAGTACTAAAAATAATTTGAACCAACTGTGTTAGCACTTTCACCTTTCTGGAATCAAATTCTCATTGCTTTGCACAAGCATCTGTGGTTTAGCTTTAGCTGAATCTTATTACTGAAGAATGAAGTGAAAAACTGATTGTATTGAAAACTATACCAGTGGCCTGAACTACAGCACTCTCTTTACAAACCAGGCAGTTGGCTGCACCACTGCAGTGAGAGCTAAGATTTACTTTGTTTTTTTAGAAGAAATATTCCAAAAATAGGGTTTACTTATTGGTCTTGCTAGCAAAATATTCTATTCTTTCAGGATTTAATGGTATTTTTCTGTGAAAATAATTTGCATATTTATCAATCTACAGAGAAAAGTTTTTTTTAAACATTACTCCACTAGCAGCAAATGTTGGTAGATAGAATTTATTTCTTCATTGCTACAAGAAGCCAAATTCCCATTATGTCAGTATGTGCCTTGCTTGTGGATTTTTTTCCTTGCAAAAGATTTTGAGGTTGATTCACCCAGAGCTGGATTCAAAGAAGTCCTGAGGATTTCTACAAGTGCTGAGCACCTCAGCCTATATCAGCAGGGATGAAAACTATAGGATTTGGCACGCACTGCTGTCAACTCCCCACTGAAACCATTCTTTGTTTGAGCTTATTCACATTACATATTTGCTTTGCAATTGCTTGCAAATCACCTTGAGAAATTTGGAATGAAACATGCTGCAAAAATGAAATATTCATGTTATGGCAAGCGCATTGCAACTCCCTCACCCCCTGCCCCTTCCCAAGGTGTGTGATTCCCTCACAGTAGCCTACCTTTTTTTGACCTTTTTTTGCATAAAATATGTTGATATGAAAAACAACTTAAGAATCCACTAAGAGTCTTCCATAGAGAAAAGGATTAGTCTTTCCTTCCTATATATTCCATCTTTTGTTTGTTCATCTTCTCCCACTCCCCCTCAACAGAACATTTTAGAAAGGTTCTAACTCAGATTCTGAAGCTGAAATTACACACACGTATATATATATATGTTTCTAGTTATGTCACCATTACAAAATACATTTATTTAATAACTTTCAGTGCAGAGCTCCCCTATTAGTATTCACAGTAATTTCTGCATAGGAACATTCCTCTGGGAACTGACTGTCTGTTTTGCAAAGAGCACAAGAAACCGTGGAATAAGAAATGGTGGTATCCTGACGCTCAGTAACATCAGCAAGAGCGACAGTGCTGAGTAGCAGAGGCACTCATATCTGAAAGCTGTGTTCCTTCACCAAAACGAATTTGACAGGAAAATAATTTACCTTTATATTTGCCTGTAGCCCTGTTTTAAGGAGCCAAGTGAAAGTGAAGAATAAGGTTAAACGATCAATTAAGTTTTCAAGTGCTAAAACTTAAGTCACCATATTTTGCAATGCTTCAAATATTTCTCTAGAATATTAGGAATGTTTTAACACAAGTATCCACAGCAGGATAGCTGAACATCTAAAAGGGAAAGGGCTCTGAACACTATTAAGTAGATAAAACTGCTATGCACTATTAGGCAGAGACAGACTGAAGTTCATGTTGAAGATACATGTGATGAAAGAGGCTGGGACAGTCATTATAAGCAGCCACATACATTACATTTCACTGCTTGAAGAAGTTGCTTTCACAACAAGATAATTTGCCACCTCTTGGAGAAATAGAGTAGATTTTATTACAGTAGATTTTATCTGGATGCTCAGTAGGATCTTTCATTTGGACAGCATTTTAGCTGACTCACTGTTCGTGAATAATATCCTGTAGGTAGATATGGTAGATAATATTTCATTTATTCAGAAACTATCTTAATGGTTTATTATAATCTACATCTATAAGCATGTTCTTTCTCTCCCTCTTCTGCTGCTGAAACTATATAAAAGTAAAACCTCTTTATTCCTTTTTGGCCTTCATGGAAGCAAGTCTTTAGGACAAATAAAATAATTCAAAGAAGCTTCCAAGAGAAACTCTTCCCAGTCCTTACACGATAGAAAGTTTCACTCTTCAACAAATCTGGGTAAAATATAGTGGGATTTCCTGTCATTAAAATAAAATAGAAAAAGGTAATCTAATGAGACAAGATGTCAGTGTGAATTAATCTTAGACCAGTTGGTAAGGTGGTATTGCCACATTGGTGGCAATAATTTAGATTTTAGAACTTTTAAATAGGAAAATATCTGGTGGAAAGTGTCAGTTTGTGAAGCAGCAGAAGTGTGCAGTGTTCGTGGCAAGGTCCAGCTCGCCCAGACAAGAGCAGAGGAGCTGCAGTCCCACACTCTGGGCTTGGTCTCCTCTGGCAGAGCCCGCTGTCCTGCTCCCAGCCAGGTCCTGCTGAGCTGCTGCAGAAAGCCCTCCTTACACAAGCTCTGCTGCAGGCTCGTCCCCTCCCAGATGCTCTACAGCACTGCTTGCCTACAAAACTGCTCCAACAGATCAGGTTCAAACCTAGTCAAACCTGGTCAGTACTTTGTGATTACCCTGATTTTGCAGGACTTGCCTGCTAACTCCTTGCCTTTGCTTCCAGAGCTGCTACACGCTTTCCTGATGCTTCTGGGAACCACAGGGCTGCCTAGAGTGTGCTGGGTGAGAGACCACCAAAGGGAATTTCTACAGGCAGGGCAGAGGACTGGGAGAGACATGAGGGACACCCTGCCTCATGGGCATCAACTCTGACTCTCCTCAGTCCTAGCAGATAGCTCAGGAAATTTGAGAGTCCTGGTTTCATTCAGCCTCTGTCCGGAGCATAAGAAGCTCGCAAAGCTCTTTCCATTTTGGATCCTCATGTTGTATGAAGAGTGGAATGAGCTTCTCCAGAAGTCTGGAAAACATGTTTATTTGATCTCCTACTATGATACAGAGGGTGCTTGAAAGCAAATTAGGTTTTCAATTTATGAATTTACAAATTTCATATGTATGTGCCTACAAACCATTGTATTTTCTTTGGGCTAGACTTGCTGATGACACTGATATCCTTACAAAAAACTGCTTATAGCATGAAGTATGTCTGGGACAAATACCTTTGCAAGAATAGAAACAAACTGGCTTTCTGTAGGTAGCTGTTATATAAACAGTGGCTTGACAGAGCTGAAATACTGCTGGGGTGAGGTAGCTCAAGACCATAAGAGATGCTCATCAGCATCTTCCTGTTTTAGTGGTTTAAATGAATTTCATTGGGGTTTAGAGGTAACTCTGAGGAAGAATTTATGCTGCCTCCGCTACCTGGTGTCCTCAGGGTAAAATACTCAGGACACAGAAGAAATGCTGATCAAGAAAAGGTTCAGTTTACCTCACCCAGTGCTGAATTCAGTAAATCTGCCTTTCTGAGCAAGTGGAATGGAAACAGGAGATTTTGAGTTCTGTGGCACAGTTTTTCTTTTGCAGTTTGTAAGTTTTTAGGTCTGAATGTTGAGCCAGCTGAGTGTTCATTCTAGACAATTAGTTAAAATTGTATGCCATCACTTCACCCTGAGATTTGCAATCTCAGTTTGATCTACTCATCTGAGTCAAAGCATTGTTATTTGGGCATTCTTATTTTTCTCACTCCATTAGACAATTTCTTCACCTTTTTTTTTTTGCTGTGTGAAATATTGATGATGTCAATATACCTTAGCTCTTTCCACAGCCCTGACATCTAGTTTTGATCCTATTTTGGCAAATCAGTATACTGAAATCCCTGAATTTATAAATGGATCTGATGCTGTTCATTCATTTTTCCAGCCAACTGATCCTGAATAAAGTTGTCTTGAAGTTGGATTAGGCAACAAGGAATTCCTCATTCTGGAATTGATCTGCCAGGTGGTGTAATTCTTGTGGTATGTCACCAGTGCTTTGTTTGCTTTTCTCATCCACAAGAAAGAAGTCCTAATAGTGTGCTGAGGGTCACAGATTAAAGATACTTTATGAGCATTAAGACACAAATTCTTCTGCTTTCATTACACAATATCTCATCTTGCCGTGTAAAACAGATTCATTACTGCTTCAGTAACATGCTGGACTCAAACATAACCTGATGACTAGAACAACAACTTAGACCAGTGTGAATTTGCTGCACCATAAACTGTATTTCTGAGTAGTTGAAATATAGAATTGATTTGTTCTTCAAGCCAGCTGTAATTCAACAGATCATTAATGACGAATGGCAGAACGCCCCAGCCATCCTTCCAGGCACTGCTCCAGATGGAAGTCATTGGATAAAGAACAGGAAGGTTTGGCAGAATGTGAAAGAAGAATAAATTCGCTGCACATCATTCATTTTGCCTGACTGCAATAAAGTAATTGTAACACAATGTTGTCACAGGATAACGCTCTCCTGCTGCTTTAGAAATGCTTTGCAAAACAGGTGTTTACTTTCTCTGTGGGGACACATTGATCCCATGACAACAATCTTTTCTATTAAAGGAAAATTAAGTACTTATAGGTTCAGTAGTACTATAAAAAAGATTATTATAAAAAACCATATAATGTAATAGGTGAAATGATACGAACTATATATGTGATATATGTGATATGTGCAACTAATGTCTAAGAGGGATTAGTTCAAATACTTTCTTTTAGCAGTTTTGCAACTAACATTTTCTCAACAAAGGCAGATAGGACAATGCAATGCACTATGATGAAGTTGTTTTTGTTATTTTAATCTTCCAAGGCTTTGTGAGCTGTAGAAAAACAGCATTTGTGAATAAAAATAATATTAAAACTCCAGCATATGTCTAATGAGAAATGCATAGTTAATAGCAAATAAATAAAAATCATGAATAATTACCAATAAACTAACACACTCTAAATAATGGAAATTAAAGACCATGTATTTTCTGTCAGGACTGAACTCAGTTTTGTGAATTTTGCTCATTAGCACTAAGACAAAAATGTGAAAATAGATAAAAAATGAGAAAACATTTGTGATTTTCATAATCTTTTCCTTAGAATCACAGAGATGCAGAATCATTTAGTTTGGGAAAGATCTCTAAGGTCATCAAGTCTGACCTTTGACTGATCATAACCTTGTCAACTAAACCACAACTCTAATCCGTCACCTCTCTGGGCAGTCCAATCCAATGCTTAACCACCCTTTCTGTGAAAAAAAAATCTTCCTGACGTCCAGCCTGGATCTTCTGTTACAGCTGTAGGCTCTGTCCCCTTGTCCTGTCATTTGTTACCTGGGAGAAGAGCCTGACCCCACCTATCTGCACCCTCCTGTCAGGCAGCTGCAGAGAGTTGTGAGGTCCCCTTGAGTCTCCTTTTCTCCAGGCTGAACAGGCACACCCTGGATCATGCTCAGCCAGCTGTCTAATGAGAAGATGTCTAATTATGCATTAGAAATTGTAAAATAATTAGAAGTACTCATTTTTTTTTGCTAAAGTGCCTGTAATGTGGGACACATACATTTGCACTCTGTTGTAGTATGAGAGAAAAGTTGCACTGGCATTCTTTTAGTGAACCTTATTAATTTTACAGACATTCTGCTATTCACCCAATAATGTGCCAACTACAAGCTGGGGCTGATAAGACATGTATAAAAGAAGAATATTTGTTCTCTTATATGCAGTAAATGTCTATGTCTATGGGCTCTCACAGGCATTTGACTGCCAGATGAAGCAGCCCCTGTGGTATTTAGCTTTTGCCAAGGCTGTGTCTGGATCAAGAGAAATGAAATGAGAATAATTAACTGGGGACTGAATGACTTGTTTGCTCACCAGACTCACCTCCAGGATCTGCATCATCTTGAATCTTCTGCTGTCTATTTCTATTTAGTTCGAGACAACTTATGATGGTGTTTGGTAGTTTTCCAGCTGGTTGCTCTATTCAGTTCTGTGCACTTCATGTTATGAATCCCAAAGAGAGTTGCAGTATGCACACTACTGATATCTTCAGTAACTGCATTGGGCAGGTATGAGGCTTACTTTCACAGGCTTTAAAGCTTGTATCTAATCAGACTAGCCAACATGGTCTGGGTTTACTCAAAGGTCTACTTCATCTGAAGAAATGAATACTTGAAGAACCTTATGGCATTTTTTGCTTAGCTGTGAACTTCACTATCTAGATGTTGAAGGAAAATGTTTTTCATGTTCTTGAAAAGAGTTGGTTTGGTACACAAGTACATTTGGTTATGATGTCCTGACCTCAGGAATAGTCATTGAGGCAGAGAATTTTCTTTTCCACTTCAGGATCACTATGTTTTAGACATAAAATGAATATGGCCATGAGGAGCATTAGGAAAGCAATTTTTAAAGCTGCAAAGGTAACTCAGAAGCACTGTCAAATGCTACCAATAAGTTGCATTGGGAAGTGCTACTTTAAACTTCAAGAAAAAGAGGAAATTGAAGACCTAAATGGTGTCATTTTTGTCATGTTGAAACCTTTCTCCTTAGTGCTGAATAAAATGCAGGATGCCTCCAAGCGAGTTGCTTACCCTACAGCTGAAGTGCTGCACATGGAACCAGTTGACACTTTCGTATTTTTGCAGTTTAGAACTTATAAATATGTATTTGCATTTTCCATGCTAAACTATGTGGCTCTTACCCAGTTGTCACTGTCACTGCATCAGCCAGGAAACCAGTGGTAGTTTACTTCACTGAGGACTGTATGAAATGGTCTATGAGAAGGAAGTAAATTTAATGGAAACTGGACCATGTGAAGAATGTTAACATCTTAACACAGAGTACCCTGTGCTAGGGATGATGCTTAGCACCAAAGGGCACCTTCCAGATCCCTTAGTTCCTGAGTCCCCTCAATGGTGGGAGCTTGGCCTGCAGGCCATCAAGGGCTTGCGCAGCAGATCTCAAAAAATCTGTGAAAAGGAGGATTTCTTTGGAGGGAAGAACAAAAAAGGCAGAGTGACTCTTTCACCTCCCTACACTCAGATAGTGATGAATATTGTTAATCCCTCGAGGAGGAAACACAGAGAAGGACAACAGATCTGAAGGTTCATGTGTGAATTACTTGAATGTGAAGTCATGCCTGATTCATGTCCTAGGGCTGCCGAGGGAATCACCAGGACTGCAAAAGAAAGTCTGTGCATCCCAAGTGTAATACTTCCCATGGCAACAGAAGGTAGTATGGAACACTCTGGCTTTACTAGACATCCTTTCAAGCCACAGGTTTCAATCATCAGACTCCATATCTGTTTCTATTTAAAAAAAAAATTTAAAAAAGACACTGTGCAAGTCAAGGGAAACAAGGATGACACACCAAAAGAATGTCCTGGCAAAGGTTGTTGTGTCCCAGTTAAAAGCAGCATGTTCAGCCATAGACCTGTGCCCCCTCTGAGAGCAGACACTGGCTTGTGCTGCCTGGGGCCATGCTCAAAAGCTCCTTCACACCTGTGGAAATCTCCCTAGTCTCTTCAGTGAGTCCTTGTTTAGGCTGCATTCAGACATTTAATAGGATAAGGTTGTAAAACATGTCATAATACAGTGAAAAGGTAGAGTAAAAACTATCTTAAAATCATTGCCTTTAAAAAAAGTTTTTTTTTGAACAAAGGGAAAGTAATGACAAGCTGTCTTCATTGATGGTAGGACGAACCACTTCAGCTGAGATCACATTTCCTTGGTGCATTTTTGCTGAGGAGAATTACATGGGGTTATCACTACTGGAATGATTCTCGAAAGGTGTATGGGTAGGGAAAGTCGGGAAGGAGACACCTTGTGTGTCATCCGGGATCGAAGCTCCTCTGCTTTGGGTCCTCTAGCCCAGTCCTTTCTCCCCTTGCCAGGGCTGTAGCATGGGAATGAATTTAGTTTCTTTGCTGTTTTGGACACGATGTACAGTGTTAATAGGACCAGTGCTTGCACAAAGACGACAACTTTTGATTCTGAAAGCTGATGGCCGGCATCCTGTCTCCCCAGTTTTTAAAATTATTTCTTTCTTAAGCTTCGCCTCCCTAATGTAATTTCAAAAGTTCGCTGGCGGGGAGGGCCGGCAGGAGCGCGTACCGGCTTCCCCCGCCGCTGGAGCTGCCAGGGAGCTGTCCAGCACCGCGGCGGGACTGGCGGCGCGGCCAGGGAGGCAGCCACGAGAGGGCCCCGGGATCGTCCCCACTCCCCGCGCTGGCCCCGCCGCTCCCCGCGGAGCCGTGCGCGGGTACCGGGCCACCTCCCCGCTTCCCTCAGCCCTGCTCCAAAGCTCCAAAGCGCAGAGCGGAGCGCCTTGCCGCCCTCCCGGCAGCCGGCAGCGGCGGGAGCGCGGGGTGAGAGCCGGCCGTGCCCTGGGCCCGCCCCGCCGGTCGCTGGGGGCATCTCCGCGGCGCGGAGCAGCGGGGCCGGCGGGGCCGCGGAGAGCGGAGGCGAGCGCGACAGGCGGCGAGCGGGGCGAGGGAGGCGGGAGGAGGTGGAGGAGGAGGAGGGGGAAAGGGCTCCAAACAACACGTGATCCCCGCGGAGCAGCGAGAGAGCCGGGGGAGGGGAGAGCGGGGCGGGCGGCCGAGGCAGAGGAGGGCAGCAGCCACCGCGGTTGCCGCCGCCGCCGCTTTAAAGGCTCCCGGCGCGGCGCGGCGCGGCACCCGCGCTCCCGGCCCGGCGCGGAGAGGCGCGG